>NC_139988.1:87582124-87818971 GCF_964263955.1 Coregonus lavaretus | reverse complement strand
GTGTACCTACCAAAAGAGTCCCCTCTTAGCCTACCATTGACTATGTACAGACACAGTGTTCGACAGAGCTTCAGGAGCTGTACTCCATTTTTGTTTTTCATGTTGTCATAGTTGTTTCTGGGGGGGTATGTGGGGAGGGAAAGGTTGTTGCTTCCCGGTAGGTGTTTGTCCCCATGACTGTTAATAGTGTCTAGTTCTTCTGCTGTTCTAGCATTCAGGTCTCCACAGACCAGCACATTGCCTTGGGCCTGAAAGTGACTAATCTCCCCGTCTAGAATGGAGAAACTCTCTTCATTGAAGTAGGGTGACTCTGAGGGGGGAATGTATGTGGCACAGAGGAAGACGTTGTTATCTGTTTAGATAGCCTCCTTATTGATTTTTAGCCAGATAAAGAATTCTCCTGTTTTGATCAATTCGATTGAATTAGTTAGTTCAGATTTATACCATATTAGCATTCCCCCTGAGTCTCTGCCCTGTGTGATTCCTTTTAATTTGGTGGATGGTACGATTATCTCCCTATAACCTAGTGGACAGCCAGTGGAAACATCACCTCTGCACCATGTTTCCTGTAGTACTACAATATCAACATCATCAATTTCTTTAAGGAAGTCTGGGTTTCTGCTCTTTAGCCCAAAAGCAGAGGACTTCAATCCTTGTAAATTCCAACATGCAACGTAAAAATACTTCATAACAGTTTTTTCTTTACCTTCAAAAATGAGATAAACACTCACAATCCAACAATAACTATTAAAATAAGATTTTTCAATAAAGGTAAGCTCTTATTATGCAAATGTGATTTGATCATTTAAGATAGTATTTGTGTCATGCCACTTGGGTGGATGTAGTGTGAGGATGGTGGAGTTGTTGTATCTCTCCCTCTCTCTCTCTGTTTTTTCCCCCTCTCTCTCTCTCTCTCTCTCTCTCTCTCTCTCTCTCTCTCTCTCTCTCTCTCTCTCTCTCTCTCTCTCTCTCTCTGTTTTTTCTCTCTCTCTCTCTCTCTCTCTCTCTCTCTCTCTCTCCCTCTGTTTCTTTCAGCTATCTCTCTATCTCTCTCGCTCTCTGTATCTATCTCTGTATCTATCTCCCTCCCTCTGTTTCTTTCCCCTCTCTCTCTCTCCCTCTGTTTCTTTCCTCTCTCTCTCTCTCTCTCTCTCTCTCTCTCTCTCTCTCTCTCTCTCTCTCTCTCTCTCTCTCTCCCTCTGTTTCTTTCCTCTCTCTCTCTCTCCCTCTGTTTCTTTCCTCTCTCTCTCTCTCTCTCTCCCTCTGTTTCTTTCCCCTCTCTCTCTCTACCTCTGTCCCCCCCCCCTCTCTCTCCAGATTGCTACAATATTGTTGGTCATGAGTGATCTAACCACATCCCCCCTCTCTCAGGGTGTCTGTAACGGGCGGGGTGTGTGTAAGTGTGGTCGTTGTAAGTGCCAGGACTCTGGCCTTCCCATGACCCCCACCTGTGAGGCTAACTTCCAGGCTCAGCTGGGGATGTGTGAGGACAAGAGGAGCTGTGTCCAGTGTCAGGCCTGGAAGACAGGAGAGAAGAAGGGCGGCGACAAGTGCGACCAGTGCCAGTTCAAAGTCACCATGGTGGACGAGCTCAAGGAAAATAAAGAGGTGATTGAGGCGTGTAGTTTCCGTGACGAGGATGATGACTGTACCTACCACTACACCGTGGACTACCCTGAGGACCAGACTGGCAAGGAGCTGGAGGTCCAGGTGCTCAAGAAGAAAGGTGAGACAACGTTCATATCTTTCTGCCTTTGTTTATATGAAGTGAATACCATTATGGGTGTTCCTTGCTTTGTTATGGGCCTGCACCCTGGTTGTGATGTTGTTGTCGTGGTCCGTCCCCTTAGACTGTCCCCCTGCTGGCTTCCTGTGGTTGATCCCTCTCATCATGTTCCTCATGTTATTGCTGGGTCTATTGTCGCTCTGCTGCTGGAAGTACTGTGCCTGCTGCAAGGTACTGTCCAGACGCAACCATAATGCAACCATAACATGACCTTAAAACAACCAACCAACCAACCATGGCCTTTGCCATACTATGAAGGAAATAATCTCTCTCTTTGCCCTTTCTCTTTCTCTTTCAGTCCTGTCTTGCTTTGCTGCCATGCTGTGGAAGAGGTGGGTGACACGTGCAATATCACTGTTAGAAAGGTTTACATATCCTTCTGTGCGTGTGTTACTGTTTCTGTACCATGTTTCCAGGCCGTATTACATTGTGTGATTGAACATGTGTTCTCCTGTGTCTTCAGGTCGTACGGTTGGCTTTAAGGAGGATCAGTACACGCTCCGCCAATCCCTGCTCACCTCTGACCACCTAGACACACCCCTTGTGAGGACCGGCCCGCCCAAGAGCACCGACGTGGTTCGCTGGAAGATCACCGACAATGTCCACCGATCGCCCAATCATCCGCTTGCGCAGGTCCAGGCCAACCCCAAAGAGACCAGTGAGTGTAAAATGTTCCGAATTCCAGCTCCCCAATGGTTGGAGTTATCACTAGAACTTCCTGGTTCACATTGTTATGATTCTGAATGATGAAAACCTAACCCTAAACCACCTCCCCCTCTCCTCTCCTCCCCCTCTTCTCTCCTCCTCCTCCTCTCCTCCTCTCCTCTCCTCCTCTCCTCCCCTCCTCTTCCTCTTCCTCTTCCTCTTCCTCTCCTCCCCCCTTCTCTCCTCTCCTCCCCCTCTTCCTCTCCTCCCCCTCTTCTCTCCTCCTCTCCTCCCCCCCTTCCTCTCCTCCCCTCCTCTTCCTCTCCTCTCTTCCCCTCTTCTCTATTCTCCTCCCCCTCTTCCTCTCCTCCCCTCTTCTCTCCTCCCCTCCTCTTCCTCTTCCTCTTCTCTCCTCCTCTCCTCTCCTCGCCCTCTTCTCTCCTCCCCTCCTCTTCCTCTCCTCCTCCCCTCTTCCTCTCCTCTCATCCCCCTCTTCTCTTCTCTCATCTCCTCTTCCTCTTCCTCTCCTCCCCTCCTCTTCCTCTCCTCTCCTCCCCCTCTTCTCTCCTCCTCTCCTTCTCTCCTCTCCTCGCCCTCTTCTCTCCTCCTCTCTTTCCTCCTCCTCTCCTCCATATATAGTCCAGTTCCCTCTGTCTCTGCGTCTGAACAGGTTGTTCACAGACAGTCTGTCTCAACCCGACGCCAGAGACACTGAGATGCTACGCAGGGAGGTTGATGACAACGTGAGTGTGTGTGTGTGTGTGTGTGTGTGTGTGAGCAAGCTGTGTATGTGTACATTATTGTATGATCATCCTTGTGACAGTGGATTGTGTGTGTTCTCTGTTAAGCTGAATGAAGTGTACAAGCAGGTTCCTGGAGCCCAGAGAGTTCAGAACACCACATTTAGGTGAGACACAGATTTCAGGATAACCTTCAATCCCTCCTGAATTTATTACAATAAAGATACTTTTTATGAATGTTGTCTAAATGGTATTTGCTCATATCATCATTACTGATATTCTCATTGTGTTTCAGATTACAGAGAAATGCTGGTAAAAGAAATGAACACACCATCGTGGACACCGTTCTGTCCGCTCCTCGCTCCAGCTACCCCAACATCGTCAAACTGACTGAGAAAAACGTCCAGTCTGGAAACTTCCAAGATCTCAAAGTGGTTCCGGGCTACTACACAGTGGCCACAGACAGAGGTGTGTGTGTGTGTCTGTGTGTGTGTGTGTGTGTCTGTGTCGGTGTGTGTGTCTGTGTCGGTGTGTGTGTCTGTGTGTGTGTGTGTCTGCGTGTGTGTGTGTGTCTGTGTGTGTCTGTGTGTGTCTGTGTGTGTGTGTGTGTCTGTGTCGGTGTGTGTGTCTGTGTCGGTGTGTGTGTCTGTGTGTGTGTGTGTCTGCGTGTGTGTGTATGTCTGTGTCTGTGTGTGTCTGTGTCTGTGTGTGTATGTCTTTGTGTGTGTCTGTGTGTGTCTGTGTGTGTGTGTGTGTGTATGTCTGTGTCTGTGTGTGTATGTCTGTGTCTGTGTGTGTGTGTCTGTGTGTGTATGTCTTTGTGTGTGTCTGTGTGTGTCTGTGTGTGTGTGTGTGTGTATGTCTGTGTCTGTGTGTGTATGTCTGTGTCTGTGTGTGTGTGTCTGTGTGTGTATGTCTTTGTGTGTGTCTGTGTCTGTGTGTGTATGTCTTTGTGTGTGTATGTCTTTGTGTGTCTGTGTGTGTGTCTGTCTGCGTGTGTGTCTGTCTGCGTGTGTGTCTGTCTGCTTGTGTGTGTCTGCGTGTGTGTCTGTCTGCGTGTGTGTCTGTCTGCGTGTGTGTGTGTCTGCGTGTGTGTCTGTGTGTGTCTGTGTGTGTGAGTTCCTAACTCACTCCCTCTCTCTCGCTCTGTCCGGCTCTCTGCAGAGGCGGCTGGTGCCGTGGAGTTCCAGGAGGGGGTTGAGGCGGTGGATGTGCGCGTGCCGCTCTTCATCAAGGAGGAAGATGAGGATAAGAAGCAGCTGCTGGTGGAGGCGGTGGACGTTCCTCTGGGCATCGCTGAGATAGGGAAACGCTTCGTCAACATCACTGTCATCAAAGAACACGGTGAGAGCCAACCAGAGGAGCCTTATCTGACCCCTGACCTCCATGCTCTTACACGCACACGGTTCTTCAAAACCGTACAGCGTTATAAACAGCTGACTTCCATTGAATGTGAATATTCCTCTCGTTTATGCTGTGTACTTCCCCTGACCTTATTTAGCTGATAACTGTGTGTGTCTCCTCTGCTCTCCAGCCAAGTGTGTTATGTCGTTCCTCCAGCCTGCGTACACCTACAGCCGACAGGACCGGGTGGCTAACGTCCCCATTAGTAGAGAGATCATAGAGGACGGACACGCACAGGTCAGCTACCGCACCCGAGACCTCACCGCCAAGGACAAGAAGGTAACGCAGGCTAACAGACAGAGATATCACACCGTTCATTAGTCTAGTAACGCAGGCTAACAGACAGAGATATCACACCGTTCATTAGTCTGGTAACGCAGGCTAACAGACAGAGATATCACACCGTTCATTAGTCTGGTAACACAGGCTAACAGACAGAGATATCACACCGTTCATTAGTCTGGTAACGCAGGCTAACAGACAGAGATATCACATCGTTCATTAGTCTAGTAACACAGGCTAACAGACAGAGATATCACACCGTTCATTAGTCTGGTAACGCAGGCTAACAGACAGAGATATCACACCGTTCATTAGTCTGGTAACGCAGGCTAACAGACAGAGATAACACACCGTTCATTAGTCTAGTAACGCAGGCTAACAGACAGAGATATCACACCGTTCATTAGTCTAGTAACGCAGGCTAACAGACAGAGATATCACACCGTTCATTAGTCTAGTAACACAGGCTAACAGACAGAGATATCACACCGTTCATTAGTCTGGTAACGCAGGCTAACAGACAGAGATATCACACCGTTCATTAGTCTAGTAAGTAACGCAGGCTAACAGACAGAGATATCACACCGTTCATTAGTCTAGTAACGCAGGCTAACAGACAGAGATATCACACCGTTCATTAGTCTAGTAACGCAGGCTAACAGACAGAGATATCACACCGTTCATTAGTCTAGTAACACAGGCTAACAGACAGAGATATCACACCGTTCATTAGTCTAGTAACACAGGCTAACAGACAGAGATATCACACCGTTCATTAGTCTAGTAACGCAGGCTAACAGACAGAGATATCACACCGTTCATTAGTCTAGTAAGTAACGCAGGCTAACAGACAGAGATATCACACCGTTCATTAGTCTAGTAACGCAGGCTAACAGACAGAGATATCACACCGTTCATTAGTCTAGTAACGCAGGCTAACAGACAGAGATATCACACCGTTCATTAGTCTAGTAACACAGGCTAACAGACAGAGATATCACACCGTTCATTAGTCTAGTAACACAGGCTAACAGACAGAGATATCACACTGTTCATTAGTCTAGTAACACAGGCTAACAGACAGAGATATCACACCGTTCATTAGTCTAGTAACACAGGCTAACAGACAGAGATATCACACCGTTCATTAGTCTAGTAACGCAGGCTAACAGACAGAGATATCACACCGTTCATTAGTCTTAAGTTCCAATCCTCCTAACTACTCTCCACTCTCACCAGGACTATGTGACAGTGGATGGGGACCTGTCCTACGGGCCAGGGGAGACCCAGCAGACTGTCCCTGTGCGTCTGTTGGAGCTGGGAGAGGGAGACGGTCTGCTGAAGGACACACAGGTCAAACAATTTGTCATGGACCTCAGTAACCCAAGACAGGGTGCCAAGCTGGGACGCTATCCCAGAACCACCGTAACCATCACTGACCAACCAGGTGAGAGGTTATATACTACTGTCGCCATCACTGACCAACCAGGTGAGAGGTTATATACTACTGTCACCATCAATGACCAACCAGGTGAGAGGTTATATACTACTGTCGCCATCACTGACCAACCAGGTGAGAGGTTATATACTACTGTCGCCATCACTGACCAACCAGGTGAGAGGTTATATACTACTGTCGCCATCACTGACCAACCAGGTGAGCGGTTATATACTACTGTCGCCATCACTGACCAACCAGGTGAGAGGTTATATACTACTGTCGCCATCACTGACCAACCAGGTGAGAGGTTATATATGACTGTCGCCATCACTGACCAACCAGGTGAGAGGTTATATACTACTGTCGCCATCACTGACCAACCAGGTGAGAGGTTATATACTACTGTCGCCATCACTGACCAACCAGGTGAGAGGTTATATACTACTGTCGCCATCACTGACCAACCAGGTGAGAGGTTATATACGACTGTCACAATCACTGACCAACCAGGTGAGAGGTTATATACTACTGTCGCCATCACTGACCAACCAGGTGAGAGGTTATATACTACTGTCGCCATCACTGACCAACCAGGTGAGAGGTTATATACTACTGTCGCCATCACTGACCAACCAGGTGAGAGGTTATATACGACTGTCGCCATCACTGACCAACCAGGTGAGAGGTTATATACTACTGTCGCCATCACTGACCAACCAGGTGAGAGGTTATATACTACTGTCGCCATCAATGACCAACCAGGTGAGAGGACAGGGTCCAGGGCGTGTCACATAGCATGAACTAATGATGGAGGATAACTGTATAGTGTTTAGATTATCCCAGAGTTTTAATGTAGTAATGTTTCTGTTGCATCAGGTCCCAGAACAGCCTCTGGGTGGTCCTCATAATATTATTATTATTATTATTATTATTACAACAGGTCCCAGAACAGCCTCGCACAACATATCCCAGACGTTATTGTCTTGGGTGTTGAGAGCTTGGCTAATGGCCACATTTGTGGTTAGAAAGCCAACCATAACTTCATCCTTTCTAACATGGCCATAACAAACTTCCCCTCCCCTTGCTCCCCTCAGAGCCCAGTGTGGTGATGTTTATGAAGAGCACCCAGAACTTCTCCACCTCTGACCCAACCTACTCCATCCCCGTGGTCCGCACCCGCAACAAGGAGGGCCCCGCCACCGTCCACTGGAGGACCCGCAACGCCAAACGCTTCGAGCTGTCCGGCCCCCTCAAGTTTGGTCCCGGGGAAACGGAGAAGAACATCGTGATCGATCCACGCTCTCACCCTGGCCCGATCAAACCAGAAACCTTCCAACTGGAACTGTTTGACCCCAGTACGAAAGCTGTGGTCGGAGAGAGGAAGACGACGATGGTCGCTGTTACTGATGGAGGTAACACACACACACAGAAACAGATACTGAAACACACACACAGTCTGGGGGCATCTCTAAGGAATCTGATGCACAAAGTGTGTGTCACTAGAATAAGTTGCCCAACCCTTTATGCCTCCTCCTCTCCTCTCCTCCTCTCCTCCCCTCCTCCCCTCCTCCCCTCCTCCTCCCCTCCTCCTCTCCTCCTCCCCTCCTCCTCTCCTCCTCCTCCTCCTCTCCTCTCCTCCCCTCCTCCTCTCCTCCTCCTCTCCTCTCCTCCTCCTCTCCTCCCCTCCTCCTCCTCTCCTCCTCTCCTCCCCTCCTCCTCCTCTCCTCCTCTCCTCCTCCTCTCCTCCTCTCCTCCTCCTCTCCTCTCCTCCTCCTCCTCCTCCTCCTCTCCTCTCCTCCCCTCCTCCTCTCCTCCTCCTCTCCTCTCCTCCTCCTCTCCTCCCCTCCTCCTCCTCTCCTCCTCTCCTCCTCCTCTCCTCCCCTCCTCCTCTCCTCCTCCTCTCCTCCTCTCCTCCTCCTCTCCTCTCCTCCTCCTCTCCTCCCCTCCTCCTCCTCTCCTCCTCTCCTCCTCCTCTCCTCCCCTCCTCCTCCTCTCCTCCTCTCCTCCTCCTCTCCTCCCCTCCTCCTCTCCTCCTCCTCTCCTCTCCGCCTCTCCTCCTCACCTCAGGAGTCCCAGAGAATGTCCAGATACAGCAGAGTATGGGTTTCATCAACCAGACAGCCACATCTCCTGGTGGCCGTCTCTACCCTCCCACCAACGTGAAGGCCAAAGCCACCGGCCCCCGGAGCATCCGCCTTAACTGGGACCCCTTAGGAAGACCCCTGGGCTACAAGGTAAGGAACCCCCCTCAGGATCCAACCCCCTGGACAACAAGGTACTGAGAGGAACTGTCATACAGGACCAGTGGAGGCTGGTGGGAGGAGCTATAGTAGGACGGACTCATTGTAATGGCTGGAATGGAAAGAATGGAACTGAGTCAAACATGATTTCCATATGTTTGATGTGTTTGATACCGTTCCAGTAATTCAGTTCCAGCCATTACAATAAGCCCGTCCTCCTTTAGCTCCTTCCACCAGCCGCCACTGTACAGGACTTGACTTACCTTGACTTAAACCCTTTACTCTGTAAGGAGCATAGGTCATCAACAGAGGAACTCAATAGATTACACACCTGGCAACTTTTACTGGTGGAAAATGGGAGATTATTTTCCTTAGCGTTCACTGAACTTTGAACTATTGTTTAAAAAATTGACTTTGAAAATAAAAAACGTACAAAAAATATTTGGATTGTGATTTTGGAATATACAAATAAACGTTGGATTGTGGTCCCTTTATGATTGTTCATTCCAACCTCCCTCTCCCTGGTCACCAGGTGAAGTATTGGATCTATGGGGATCCTGAGGCTGACGCCCAGGTGATGGATGTGAAGACAACCCATGCTGAGCTGGCCAACCTGTACCCCTATTGTGACTATGAGATGAAAGTGTGTGGCTACAACGGCCTGGGAGACGGAAGCTACAGCGACATGGTGCCCTGTCAAACCCTGGAGGATGGTGAGTGAGGTCACATCCTGTTCCTGTCTAAAGATGTACTACATATATTTTATTTGAAAAACTACAATTCTAGGATTGTGGACCGTTTTCTTTCTTAGTTGAATGTTGTTGGGTCGACACAGCACGTAAGCTCAAAGATTGTGTGGATCGTTTTCTGCCTTTCCGTACCTTGTGATTCACTTCCTGTCTCCTTACTCCTCCAGTCCCCAGTGAGCCCGGCCGTCTGGCGTTTAACGTCATCAGTCCAACTGTCACTCAGGTCAGCTGGGCGGAGCCTGCAGAGACCAATGGTGTCATCACCGCCTACGAGGTTCTCTACACGCCCATCAATGACGACACGAGTGAGTGACCAATCAAATCAAAAGAATCTCAGAATTATGTCTGTGCTTTTAAGACTTTCTAAAGGACCACACACACCACACTGAATGTTGATCTGCCGTTCGTCTGCTGATCATTCGCGCTGTGTTTTAGTCTGACTGACAACATTTTCATGCTATTCTACATGTAAAATCGGTTTGCACTCGGTTCGCAAATTACGGCCGGCACTCTGTTTAGAGGTGCTAAGTACTCTCGGCCGGCAAACGCTACTGGTGTGTCCGTGTCTCAACACATTCTCCTCTCCCTCCCTCTTCGCCTGTAGAGCCGATGGGTGCAGCGAAGAAGGTGAAGATAGACAACCCTAAGAAGAGGATGTTGCTGATTGAGAACCTGCAGTTAGCCCAGACCTACTGCTATAAGGTCCGTGCTAAGAACAGCGTTGGCTGGGGTCCCTTCAAAGAAGCTACCATCAACCTGGCCTCCCAGCCCACCAGACCCATGTCCAGTGAGTAAATTAGAGCAGAAGAGATGTTCCGTCTAGAAGGCATCTAATATGATCTTGATTGTTACTGCTAAACATTTGTGTCTAGCAAACCAGAAAGCGAATGTTTCAAGAGAGCTTGCCTTAATCCATCGCTCTTCCTCTCCTCCTCCCCCCCTCCTCTCCTCCTCCTCCCCTCCTCCCCTCCTCCCTCTCTCCCCCCCCCCCCCTCCTACCTGTAGTCCCTATCATCCCAGACATCCCTATAGTGGACGCGGAGGCGGGCGATGAGTACGACGGCTATCTGATGTACAGCAGTGAGGTCATGAAATCACCAACAGGCTCCAAGAGACCCAGCGTCTCAGACGAAGGTGGGTACCCACAGACTACGGCACCTTTCCTGGCTGGTATTATGCGTCTCTCTGCAGTCTATCTTCAGTGGTGTACTGGGAGTTTGGTTTTGTATTGTGTTTTGAGTGGACCCAGAGGAAGAATAGTTGTTGCTAATTAACAGCTAATGGGGATGAAGCTCGCTGTGTTGATCACCAAAGGGATTTTTCCATGTTGGCTTGTTGTTTTAGATTTACACGTGTTGGGCCAGTAGCCCGCTAATGAAGCCAGTGAGCTTCAGTGCTCTGTGAAACCGAGTGAATGCAGACTGGACAGGACAGGACAGTTATAGATGGGTTCCGTGGAGCAGAAAGAGACGTGTCTATCCATCTTCTGTAGTCCAGTCCTCTGCTCACTGAAGCAGACAGAGAAAGAAAGAGAAACTGAAAAAAGGTCTTAAAGTGTCACGGTCAAAATGGCTGACAAAATAGGAGGGTCTCCTCCATTGCTCTCGCTCTCTTTCACTTTCTGTCTCTGTTTTCATTCTTTCTCTTTATTTATTTATTTCCTTCTCCCCCCCCCCCTCTCTCTCTCTCTCTCTCTCTCTCTCTGAAGTGTCTTTTAATAAACAGACTTTATTTTAGACCATCAGATCACAAAATGGTGTCTCTTCTTTATGTTCTTCTTCATGGCTTTATCATGCCAGTCAAACCTCACCTGTCGTTGCTCTGTAGTTTAGATATCACATAATCTACATACATCCAGCCTCCTCCTCTTCCTCCTCTGTCAACTCCTTCTAATCACCTCGCTTCACAAAAACAACTGCCATGCCAACCATCAATCCAGACCCCCCCCCCGCCTGCTTGCCTCTCCTCTCCATAACAAGGCTTTATCAAGTTGGTGGGTTCCAAGCTGGACCTGCGTTCGGTGTCCTGGAAGAGGCATGTGGATGTGATCCCCTACCGCCTCAGCACAGACACAGAGACCAGCACCGACGAGACCCCCCGGCCCAGCCGAACACAGACACCCCATCAAGGTGAAGTCCACTAGACAACAGACAGATGGCATGCCAGCTACTGTGTACGTCAGGCACAAACCACCCAATGCAGCTGCAGAGCCCCCTATGCCACCACCTCTGTCTGCACAAAGTCTTCAGATCTCTAATCAACATCACGTTTCCGCCCTCCAATCTACCCCTACCCCTGGTTCTGGTCTGGCCTCTTCCCCTGTTGCACCTCAACCCTCCCACCCAAAGGGTCTTCACTTCCAGGCATCAACTGCCCCACCGCCAGTTGATGGTCATGACAGGATTTTCCAGGTGCGCCTCTGTCTCTCCTGTCTGCACTCTTTACACCTCTATGTGGAGAGATGCCCTGGGAAGTAGGCAGGTTAAGTTTAGGCATTAACTCCAAAATATTAAGGTTAGGCATTAACTCTGAATGGTTAAGGGTTAGGGTTAGGCATTAACTCTGAATGGTTAAGGTAAGGGTTACAGTTTGGGATAGGCTTACAGCAAAAAATCTCAAAAACTACTTTTCTATCGCTGGATTCGAACATGCAACCTTTTGATGCTTACGCCCAGCCACCATCCCCGTCCACAATGCCCTAGCAAAACTGAAACCTACTTGAAGGTAACAGCGCTCACTGTTGCCCCTAGTGGCCGGTTTCCACCTCATCTCCTGATGTCCTCAGGTGGATGGATGGACGTCTAATACTGATTTGTATCACGGTTGACCTGGCTATGTATAAAGGCCTCTCATGGCTGTGAAAGTGGTGATACCAAATATATGTATGTCCCTGTGTTCAGTCTAAGGTTGTAAGGTGGCCGTTTCTCTTGCAGTTTGTTGTGATTTGCCGCTATTGACATACTTTAATCAATTATTTTTTTTCAAGATTTTTTGTTTGGGTTATGTTGGGTTCCAGAATGTTTGGTTTGGGTTATGTTGGGTTCCACAATGTTTGGTTTGGGTTATGTTGGGTTCCAGAATGTTTGGATTGGGTTATGTTGGGTTCCAGAATGTTTGGTTTGGGTTATGTTGGGTTCCAGAATGTTTGGTTTGGGTTATGTTGGGTTCCAGAATGTTTGGATTGGGTTATGTTGGGTTACAGAATGTTTGGTTTGGGTTATGTTGGGTTCCAGAATGTTCTTGATGTTCTTTCTCCTCTGGCTCTCCTCTATCATTCAGAACCAACGAACGGCAGGTTGGAACAGAACTTCCTCTTCCCCGGGGGTAATAATTCCATGTCGCGCAGTGCCAAAATGTCTTCATCCAGCTACAGCCAGGTGTCTCCCATGTCCACCCTCAGCTCCAGCCACCGAGGAGGGGCCGGGGGGTCCATGACCACGGAGTCCACCACAACATACCTCTCTGGACAAGGTACGGATGGATGCAGATTCTTTCTCAAAATGTGTCAGCTTTTGAATCTTTCTGTTGACTTACGATGATATGACAGTGGCAAGTAATTCCAGCTGGCTTGTCTTCACCAGAACAGTACCCTATACAGAGTTCAGCAAACTTGGAGATTTCGAGTTTCAATGCGAAACGTGTTGACACCAAAAGTTTGACGACCTTGCACTCAGAATCGATGTATTTGGTAGTCATCATTATTCTACGCCTGTCTCTTCTCCTCTCCTACAGGAGGAAACTCTCTCTCCCGCACACAGGTGATTGGGGGCGGGACGCGCACAGAGAATGTTGTCATGAGGAAGCGATCCGAGAACAGAGGTTACTATGAGTATGACGACAACATCCGAGATTCCATCGTCATAGGAGACCTGCCCAGTGGATTGTCTGGATACACAGATGGCCAAAGTAAGATTAGTTGAAGTTTAAACATATATTTTTAAGCATATTTTCAGCTCTTTGAGTTTAAAGAGCTGATAATTTACAGTCCACACTGACACATGTCACAGGCATGAGGTTACACCGAGCCATTGAGATGAAGTCTTTGACTATGAGGTCTTTGACTATGAGGTCTTTGACTATGAGTTCTTTGCTAATCCGTCACATAGTTTTCATATCTTTCTGACCTCTACTGTTAAAAGCTGGAAGAAGCTCATCTGTTTGTCTGTAGCAATCATGGCTATAAATATCATATATACAAATAATCTACAGCAGGCTTACTGATGAGGTGCATGAGGCGGATGGCTTGGATATCTGTTATCGATTACTGGGGTTGGTGGCTTCACAGAGCTATGCAGGCGCTATGCTGACTGTCGCTCTCCTCTTCTCCTGATGTTCTCCATCCTTCAATCCTCTCCTCTCTCTCGCTCTCTCTCCTCCCTCCTTTTCCTCCCTCTGTTACTTCCCCCACTCTTTCACTTCCTTCCCTCCCTCTCCTGTCCTCCTTCTCCTTCCTTTTGCTCCCTTTTGCTTGCTCCCTGCATCCTCAGGTACGTATGGCTTCAGCCCCGCTCAGTCACAGAGCCAGTACGCCTACAGTATGTCTCAGGCCTTCCGGGCCAGGACCCAGTCTGAGGATGTCAACGATGCACTGCTGAACCTAGACAGGGTGCTCCAGGGTGAGTCTGTCTGTCTGTCTGCAGCACACACAGCTGTCCTCTCTCACACCACTGGGACAATAGCAGGGCCTGAAGAGCACTATGGCTGCATGGTAGGGCTTACCATGCCCATAGCTAGTGTGACAGGAAGGCTTTGTGTTGCTGAAGCAGTTTTTTTGGTGTGATGCATGTTTTTTTTTTTTTTATAGGGAAAGCTATCTCTTTCTCCGTCTTTCTCTCACTCTCACTCTCTCTCTCTGCATCACGCTCACGCCCCTCTCACTAATCCGATCTCATTTAGTGATAGTCTATGTAACTCCTGTAATTTTGACTCCACTTAACCCCTAACCTCCCTCCTTCCCTAAACCCATCTCTCTCTCTCCCCTTCTCTCATTTACATATTTTTCTCTCCCCCGTCAGAATCTCCTTTGGCCCCTGGGGTCCCTGACACCCCCAGCAGGCTGATATTCTCTGCCCTGGGCCCTACGGCCCTGAAGATCAGCTGGCAGGAGCCCCACTGTGACAGGGATGTTCTGGGGTACTGTGTCCTCTACCAGCTGCTCAATGGAGGTATGGACCCATGACCATCTGTCACATTGTGAACATAGACCAATGACCATGTGTCACATTGTGAACACGTTGAGGGTATGGACCCATGACCATCTGTCACATTGTGAACACGTTGAGGGTATAGACCCATGACGATTTGTCACATTGTGAACACGTTGAGGGTATGGACCCATGACCATGTGTTACATTGTGAACACGTTGAGGGTATAGACCCATGACCATCTGTCACATTCTGAACACGTTGTGTTTTGTTGATGTGCAGAAGAATAATATTGTTTTTCACTTGGAACCTGTTAACATAGTTGTCAGGTTTGATTGAATAGGATCCTGAAATTGAGATCCGAACCGAATTGGATCTTTGAAATTCCCTTCCGACATTGACAGGACCCGGTAATTGTTTTTGAAAATCAATACCCGATCCGATCCAAAATATGTCAGAGATGAGGTAGAATCAGATCCAAACTGGATCGGGTCTGTGTCAGACTGAAATGGATCTACATTTACATTTTTACATTTTAGTCATTTAGCAGACGCTCTTATCCAGAGCGACTTACAAGAGCAATTAGGGTTAAGTGCCTTGCTTAAGGGCACATCAACAGATTTTTCACCTAGTCGGCTCGGGGATTAGAACCAGCTACCTTTTCGGTTACTGGCACAACGCTCTTACCCACTAAGCTATCTCCCGCCGTAAACTGTAGTGTAGACCACGACTCAATTATTTTAGATAGGCCTACAACAGAAAATGCATGTGAACCGTTAATGCAGCTTCATTGCTGCGCACGCCAACATAATTGTTTTGGCTTGTCTGTTAGACAGTGAACATTAACGGTTCACATGCATTTTCTGTTGTAGGCCTATCTAAAATAATTGAGTCGTGGTCTACACTACAGCTTAGTGTTTTCATAAATGACATCCCTCATTTAAAATGTGGACACAGTGAGAAGGGAAGGGGTGTGTGGTGATGTCACTACTAGTCTTGTCTCTGCAGAATGATCTCTGTTTCCCGCTAATTCATGTGCATTCATTGTTTCATTGTGTGAATTGTTTGTTAATGTTTATTTTTTATATTTTTTGTTAGAGCACGCATAGAAGTACCTGGCCTGTGTGCAAATGTAGGCCTAGAAAAGTTGCCATTTGGGGATGTCTGATAATATTTCTGATCGTCTTAACTAACCACCATGTATGATCTGCGGAGCTTCTCAAAGTGGTTGTTCCATCGCCTCACACAGGAAGTCAACAGAGTGTTTTACAACCATTGTGAACGACAATAGTTCCTCACTCTTTCTCGATAGGCCTAAGTAACCACCACGCCTCGTGTGAAATAGCAACATATTGCTGATCCCATATCTCCAGTGGAAAACAGTGAAGGCCCAGTTGAAACAATGTTGCAAGTTCGCTACAGCGAGAGCTCAAGCCAGACAGAGAGAGAGAGGCAGACAGGAGGAGGAGAGAGATGAATCCTATTGACTGAACCAACTGCCATGCGTAGCAAATGTGATTTATAGAGGATATTTATTTATCATCAGGATATTTTCTTCAAATATAGTTTGGGATCTGGGCAGCATTTCACATATGATCAGACTGATCCGAGGTCCGTGGCTGCCGAGCATTATCCGAGGGTCAACTACCGTATTTTGGATCCAACCTGTTCGGATACCGAGTCGGATCTCGGGTATATGCGTGAAGACCTCTACATCAAGCTATGCCATATATACAAAAGTATGTGGACACCACTTCAAATTGGTGGATTCTACTATTTCAGCCCCACCCGTTGCTGATAGGTGTATAAAATTGAGCACACAGCCATGCAATCTCCATAGAAAAACATTGGCAGTAGAATGGCCTTAATCCTTGATCACACTGACAGCGTAATTCAGATACCGGGTCGGATCTCGGGTAGGATCTTGGGTAATCGGGTTTGGGTATATCCGTGAAGACTTCTGGTAGGATTTGAAGAAAGCCCTATCAACTTTTTTAGATCTCATAGCCTTGCCCCAGCATCCCTCTACAGTAATATTAAACCCCTTGTCTCTCTCTCCAGGTGATGTGAAGCGTATAAACATGTCCAGCCCAGCAGACAACTCTGTGGTGGTGCAAGACCTGCTGCCTAACCACTCCTACCTGTTCAAGGTGAAGGCTCAGAGTCAGGAAGGCTGGGGACAGGAGAGGGAGGGAGTCATCACCATAGAGTCAGCTGTGGACCCCAACAGCCCACTCAGCCCAATGCCAGGTAATCAGCGATACGTCTTTGCCTCCCATTGTGGATCCTTCGTATCCTCACTCCTTTGGTTAGCTGATTCGCCTCTGACCTATGACCTCTAGCTCTCTGTTTCTGATTTACTCAACATTTACTTTCTCGCTCTCCAATTCCCTCTTTTTATCTTTCATTCCCTTGTTCCTTTGTCTCTCCTTCCCTCTCTCCCCATTTATTCTCTTCCCCTCTCTCTCTCTCTCTTTCTCTCTCCCCTCTCTTTCTCTCTCCCCTCTCTTTCTCCCCCCCCCTCTCTCTCTCTCTCTCTCTCTCTCTCTCTCTCTCTCTCTCTCTCTCTCTCTCTCTCTCCCCCCCCTCCCCCCCCCTCTCTCTCTCTCTCTCTCTCTCTCTCTCTCTCTCTCTCTCTCCCCCCCCTCCCCCCCCCTTCCAGGTTCTCCCTTCACTCTCAGTACCCCCAGTGCTCCCGGCCCCCTGGTGTTCACAGCTCTGTCCCCCGAGGCACTGCAGCTGAGCTGGGAAAAACCCCGCAAACCCAACGGAGACATCCTGGGCTACGTGGTCACCTGTGAACATCTGCACGGAGGAGGTGAGACTGAGCACTGACTCCAGATCAGATTTGGGGGATTTTAGAGCTTTTTGTCAATAGTCATTTGCTAGGATTTATACATTGACGTGATCAACAGAGACACATGTCAATTTTGCCGGTCTTCTTGACTTGTTATGGACAATGCTAGTAAATGACCATTAACTTTCGTAGTCCTGTTTATGTTCACTTTCATTACCTATTCTAATCCCCACTTTCCCCCTTCTCTCCATCTCCCCTCCAGGTGACGTGCGTTCCTTCCAGGTGAGCGGTGACAGCGCTGAGACCAGTCTGACGGTTCCGGACCTGATTGAGAACATGCCGTACAAGTTCAAAGTTCAGGCCAGGACGACCGAGGGCTTCGGCCCCGAGAGGGAGGGCATCATCACCATCGAGTCTCAGGATGGGGGTAAGAGGACAGTCTCTTTTATCTTGGATTTTATTTAGTGTTTAAATTGAAATGAATAAGGTGTCGGTACTCACTTTAAGTTGACCATACTGGGTTTCATATTTAGAAGCCAGTATTCTATACGTTTGTACATTTGGAATGATATTGTATACTAATGTATGATTCTCTGTCCCTCCTTCTCCCTTCTGCAGGAGACATGTCTCAACTAGGAGGACTAGGAGGCATGTCTCAACTAGGAGGACTAGGAGGCATGTCTCAACTAGGAGGACTAGGAGGCATGTCTCAACTAGGAGGTCTAGGCGGCATGTCTCAACTAGGAGGACTAGGCGGCATGTCTCAACTAGGAGGACTAGGAGGCATGTCTCAACTAGGAGGACTAGGAGGCATGTCTCAACTAGGAGGACTAGGCGGCATGTCTCAGTACAGCAGTCAGTCCTCGACCAAGAGAGATGTGTACCAACTTCCAACAGAGGGCAGCACACACACCAACGTTACACACACCATGATCAACGACCCCAGCACACACACCAACGTTACACACACCATGATCAACGACCCCTACCACTCAGGTAGTGTATCAATTTAATAAATTTATTTGTCTCTCACTCTGTCTCTCACTCACTCATTCTGTCACTCTCTCACTCACTCCCTCACACAAACAGACAGCGTCTCATCCTCCCTCACACTCTTAACCCCCTCTCCTCCCCCTAGGAGACGGTATGATTATGATGGGACACACAGAGACCAGCGGCATGGTGACACGTCATGTGACGAAGGAGGTGGTCCAGAGGAGCATGCAGGTGGCCGGCACCAGCAGCGTCACCAAGAAGGTTGAGAGGTCAGTCTACAAGTCCTGAAGTCAAAGGTCAGCAACAAGATGGCGGCGTCCATGGTGCCCAACATGTCCTCCTCTCCTCTCTGTCTGTTACAAACAATGGCTCCTGTCCTGTCCTACCATCTGTCGGACATGGGATTCATTTCATTCTTAATTATTTTGTTTATAGTTTTGTCGCTTGTTTCTATTTTGTTGGAAACATTTTACGTTCAAAGAAATCTACCACCCCAACAAAGATGTGTCTTGTTGGAAGTCTGTAATTTGTACAAATACTACTCATGGCTCACTCTATTGCTTCTACCTGCCATCACACTGAGGCTTTAGATAAGGCCACTACACTTATCTGAGGTCAGTTCTCAATAGTTAAAGTTGAGTCGGCTCCTGCTAATATATCTTTTGACAGAGATTAGCGGAGAGATGAAGAGAGTATGTAAGAGTTTTTGTACTGGTTGGCTGCTTTGGCGACTATATGTCTGCAAATGTCTGCAGTTTGTTAAATTGATGATATGCCTGCCAGTACCTTAAATTATGTTATTTTGTAGGGGTTCATAGTGCATTTTACTATTGGATTGTTGGTAACTCTCACAGCCATTACATATATATTAGACTGATGTGTTTTCTGTATGTCTGAAGAAATGGAATTGAAATGTTGATGCCAAATACTGTATTGCAATGTATTGTTTGTGTAAAAACATGTTTTGCCAATTTCATTTCCTTTATTATTTCCCATCCTTATCTGAACAAAGTTAATGCATTCATAATGGTCCTCTGTAGCTCAGTTGGTAGAGCATAGCACTTGCAACTCCAGGGTAGTGGGTTCGAATCCCAGAACCACCCATACCACCCTTAAAAATAGATATATATGCCACCCATGACTGTATGTCGCTTTGGATAAAAGCGTCTGCTAAATCGCATATATTACATTTATAATGTAGATATAACCTCAAATATGGCATTCCCAGGTAACAGCATTTCATAGTTAAAATGTGTATATCTCATTACTGTGTCATTGTTTCAGAATGCTTCAGTCTAAAAAACCTTTTGTGTCTAACGAATATATTCTAGCAATAGATCGAGGTATATGTTTTGAGACAAAAACATTGTATTGTCTTCATAATGCATTTTCAAACCTATGCTGTGCTTTGGTTCAATGAAAAATGCTGTCCATTGTAAAGAGTCCTTACACTTAGTAAGACATGGCGAGATGAATTAGGAGATTAATTTGATGGATTTGTTGTGAATAGTCATATTAACATTTCATAAATATACCAAAAATGTAAAAGGCAAACCATTTTTATACTTTTTCATCATATCTATTCATCAGTTACTTACTGTTTTTTATATCTGTCTATTTTATTACACTTAATAAAGATTGAATATAAACCACCTCTAGGTGCATTTCTGTCTATGCTCATGTACAGGTTAGCTAACTACCGGTAATTTACCAAAGTTACCAGAATTGTCACAAATGTTGGTAATTATCAGGCAATCTATGGTAATTTGGGTAATTTATTCTTGAATACGCATTTTTTTTATATATATATATATACAGTGCATTCGGAAAGTATTCAGACCCCTTGACTTTTTCCACATTTTGTTACGTTACAGCCTTATTCTAAAATTGATTACATTATTTTTTTCCCTCATCAATCTACACACAATACCCATAATGACGAAGTGAAAACGGGTTTTTAGACATTTTTGCACACTTATTAAAAATAGAAAACAAAAACCAAGCCATGAGGTCGAAGGAATTGTCTGTAGAGCTCCGAGACAGGATTGTGTTGAGGCACAGATCTGAGGAAGGATACCAAAACATTTCTGCAGCATTGAAGGTCCACTAGAACACAGTGGCCTCCATCGTTCTTAAATGGAAGAAGTTTGGAACCAAGACTCTTCCTAGAGCTGGCCGCCCGGCCAAACTGAGCAATCGGGGGAGAAGGGCCTTGGTCAGGGAGGTGACCAAGAACCCGATGGTCACTCTGACAGAGCTCCAGAGTTCCTCTGTGGAGATGGAAGAACCTTCCAGAAGGACAGCCATCTCTGCAGCACTCCACAAATCAGGCCTTTATGGTAGAGTGGCCAGACGGAAGCCACTCCTCAGTAAAAGGCACATGACAGCCCACTTGGAGTTTGCCAAAAGGCACCTAAAGAACTCTCAGACCATGAGAAACAAGATTATCTGGTCTGATGAAACCAAGATTGAACTCTTTGGCCTGAATGCCAATCGTCACGTCTGGAGGAAACCTGGCACCATCTCTATGGTAAAGCATGGTGGTGGTGGCAGCATCATGCTGTGGGGATGTTTTTCAGCGGCAGGGACTGGGAGACTATTCAGGATCGAGGGAAAGAGGAACGGAGCAAAGTACAGAGAGATTATTGATGAAAGCCTGAGCGCTCAGGACCTCAGACTGGGGCGAAGGTTCACCTTCCAACAGGACAACGACCCTAAGCACACAGCCAAGACAATGCAGGAGTGGCTTCGGGACAAGTCTCTGAATGTCCTTGAGTGGCCCAGCCAGAGCCTGCACTTGAACCCGATCGAACATCTCTGGAGAGACTTGAAAATAGCTGTGCAGCAACGCTCCCCATCCAACCTGACAAAGCCTGAGAGGATCTGCAGAGACAAATGGGAGAAACTCCCCAAATACAGTTGTGCCAAGCTTGTTGCGTCATACCCAAGAAGACTCGATGCTGTAATCGCTGCCAATGGTGCTTCAACAAAGTACTGAGTAAAGGGTCTGAATACTTATGTAAATGTGATATTTTTATAAATATGCTACAATTTCAAAAAACCTGTTTTTTGCATCGTCATTATGGGGTATTGTGTGTAGATTGATGAGGGGGAAAAACTATTTAATCAATTTTAGAATAAGGCTGTAACACAACAAAAAGTCAAGGGGTCTGAATACTTTCTGAATGCACTGTATAGTATGAATTTTGTATATCTTTGTCCATTAGTTTCTAGTAGATAGACCATATGGTTCAAGAGAAGAAAAAAGCCTAATGAATGAAAAAAGCATCTAATCAACAATGGTATTTTCAATGAAGGTCTAGATTCAATCAGATGAAGCGTTAACCGGCGAGAGCGTTGGAGCTTTCAAATCGGTGAGCAGCTGTTTGTGATCACCGTCAGCAAGCCACATCCATCCCACTAGCTTCAAAAGTTTAGAACGAGAAAGTCTTACGCTATAAATAATTATGCTCAAATTGAAAATCATTAAACAAAATAAATAGGATTTCTAATGAGCCTAATCAAAGGTTTAGATTACATCTCGCATTCCAGTGTTCGAACTTGTAAAGAAGGCTGCATGTGATTTTCCCTTAATGCAACTCTGTGCAGCCAATGGCAACGTCCGCTTTACGTATAATGCCAGGATCCTGATTTAATAGAGCCCCAACTCTATTTTCAATTAACTCTTCCCACTATTTACTTTTTTTCCCAACCGCCACCAGTTTGGCGCCGAAACATTTACAACAAAGACATGTTGACATTAGTAAAATAAATAAAAGGGTGTAAATAATATAAAGCATGTTTAATGCTGAAACCCTCATATTAAACATCAATGCTATTGACTAAGTTGATGGGTAATATTTAGGATCAGGTTTTACAGCTTTGTCATTCATTTTTTATTTTAAAATCATCTTATTTTATTATTTATTATTTTGATTATTTTCTATATTATTTTACATGTGATAAGGCCACATAGAGGACCAGAGATAAATACAGACACCTGTGATAATCTGAAGTACCCATAAAGGCCACTAGATGTAATGTGATGAAAATCCTTGAAAGTTACAAAAATTCTGGTAGTTTACTGGTAAACTTTGAAAGTTACCAGTAATAGACCCATGGGGCGGCGCACAATTGGCCAAGCGTCGTCCAGGGTAGGGGAGGGAATGGCTGGCAGGGATGAAGCTCAGTTGGTAGAGCATGGCGTTTGCAACGCCAGGGTTGTGGGTTTCGATTCCCACGGGGGGGGGGCAGTATGAAAACTAAAAAAAACTAAAATAATGTATGCACTCACTAACTGTAAGTCGCTCTGGATAAGAGCGTCTGCTAAATGACTAAAATGTAAATGTAAATATACCCTCCCTTTGCAACCCTAATGTCACACCTTTGTAGACCACAAACCGATTTTTCTTAATTTATTGATGACTGGAA
The DNA here is from genome assembly GCF_964263955.1 of Coregonus lavaretus. Taxonomy (NCBI): domain Eukaryota; kingdom Metazoa; phylum Chordata; class Actinopteri; order Salmoniformes; family Salmonidae; genus Coregonus; species Coregonus lavaretus. The sequence continues at coordinate 87,796,315 of NC_139988.1, read as the reverse complement.
AAAAAAGCATTGTTATCAGACCATTATACACACTGTCAATATCAACCGCAACTTCCAAAAATAGACTGATACACGTTATGAGACTCTGGCAAGCTGGAGAGTGGAGTCAGAGAATCCGAGAGGAAGAATGAACTACTGCATGCTCTGTCTTTCCCCACAACGACCGGTCTGTCTGTCTGTCTGTCTGTCTGTCTGTCTGTCTGTCTGTCGGTTTCTGTCTGTCTGTCGGTTTCTGTCTGTCTGTCGGTTTCTGTCTGTCTCTGTCTCTCTCTCTGTGTCTGTCTTCTGTGTGCAAGCTCTTGCTGAACTACATATCAACTACGTCCAATCTTTTGGGTAATTTGGGCAGCACTTTCTTTTACAGTTCCTTTGTACCCTGAAGTACTGTGGCATGAAGGCACTGTAATAAAAAGTGTAACAGGGTGGGGGTAATGATTGTTCTTCAGCCCAGGTCCTAAGGAGTGCATGCATTTGTTCCAGCCTAGTTTTAATACACCTGAATGAACCAATCAACTAATCATCACACCATCGAATCAGGTGTGACAGTGCTGGACTAGAACAAAAGCCTGCACTCCACTAGCCTGGAATTTACACTGAATATTGCTACATTTACAATATTCAGTGTGGATTCCAAGCTAGCTCTCCAGGACCAGGTTTGAAGAACACTGTAATACGTTATCACCAGAGACAGGGTCCAGGGCAGAGGCAGGGTTCCCTGGTCTGTGCCGGCCTGATCACCAGATCCCTCACCACCTCTACAGTCCCAAACACGGGGAACATTCTCTCTGTGAAGGTCTCGTTGTACGTGTAGATGTGGGACCTCTTCTCCACATCGTAGAAGGAGAGCTGGCCCTGCTCATAGTCCAGGTAGACCCCCACCTTCCTGGGGACCAGCATCTGGGGCAGTGGGGTGGAGGGCACCGTCAGGGCCTTGAGGTCCGAGCCCCTCTCCAGCCTCAGGGTGAGGTAGCCCGTCTGTGTGTTGAGGGCACTGTAACCCTTCCTCCGGGCGGAGGCTTTAGCCACGCCCAGCCGCCAGTCCCGGTCGCCCACTTCGACTTCCCAGTAATGGCGCCCAGAGACGTAGCCCTCGTTTCCCAGAGCGCACAACCACCAGCCGTCGAAGCGGCGCATGCAATTAGGGATGTCTTGCTGCTCCAGGCCACAGCGCATGCGCTTGGCGTCATCAGAGATGAGGAGGTCAGGGTTGGCTGTCTTGGGGTCAAGGGTCACTTCCTCTGCAGCATCACAGATCCAGTTCCATACTGAGAAAATAAGTTGTTGTTAGGGTAAGAAAAAGGATGACTGTATTTACAGCTTACTTTACTCCTCAATAAAAATGTAGTCCAGCATTAGTTTCACATACCATTGTGGGGAATGTAGCAGGCTGCATCTGAAAGTGTAAACAAAACTGGGGTTAAAATACTGTCAAAGTTCAATCTTAACCCATTTTCTGTTTCTTAAACGCCAAGTTCTCAGGCATGATTGTCCATTCCGCTTCTTTAAAATGTTTCATCAATACCAATTGGCAGCACTTCAAGTGATTCATCAACCATCCCAGCAAACATGCCCACATTGGCACAATGTGGGCCCCCAATGTGGGCCCCCAATGCGGGCTAAAATATTGGCCCCATGTAGGCTGATGGGCTCCACATTGGCCCCCAAGGCATTGGTCCAGCGTGGGCAGCACATATCTGGTGAGGGCAGCCCTCACTTTGCCTGAAAAACGTCTGTCTTTTCCCAGCAAACATGCCCCACATTGGCATGATATCGGCCCAATGTGGGCTAAAATAATGGCCCCATTTGGGCTGCACACCCTGTGCCAATGTATATGTTTTAATCTATTATTTAATAGGAATGTATTTATTACAATTCAATGCATACATTTTAACATTTTGAAGCATTAAAAGGTATTTAGTGAATGTGTTACGTTGTTACTATCATACATACAGTGAGGGAAAAAAGTATTTGATCCCCTGCTGATTTTGTACATTTGCACACTGACAAAGACATGATCAGTCTATAATTTTAATGGTAGGTTTATTTGAACAGTGAGAGACAGAATAACAACAACAAAATCCCTTTAAGAGTGTGCTCCTAATCTCAGCTCGTTACCTCTATAAAATACACCTGGGAGCCAGAAATCTTTCTGATTGAGAGGGGGTCAAATACTTATTTCCCTCATTAAAATGCAAATCAATTTATAACATTTTTGACATGCGTTTTTCTGGATTTTTTTGTTGTTATTCTGTCTCTCCCTGTTCAAATAAACCTACCATTAAAATTATAGACTGATCATTTCTTTGTCAGTGGGCAAACATACAAAATTAGCAGGGGATCAAATACTTTTTTCCCTCACTGTATATTTTGACAAGAAAAACTGTTTAGTTTCACATATGTCACATGCACTTATTTAAGTATTTTTGAAAACTTCATCAGTGGCAGTGTACAAGACCAAAAACAATTTGGGCATCACACAACAGAACACTTAAACTGGAACGACATTCTCAGTAACGGTTGCACAAAAATAAATGTGTGCAAACCATGCCCCAAATATTCTAATAAGCCCCTGCCTCTACGTTGTGAAGTAGCAGGACTTGGGCTAGCCTGTGTTGGGCTGGTGTAGCCTAGCCTGTGTTGGGCTGGTGTAGTCTAGCCTGTGTTGGGCTGGTGTAGGCTTAGTGTGCCCGTCACTCCAGGATTCCGTGATTCTGCAATAGCAAATCGTTTAGCAAAATCAACAATTCCCTGCATATTATGCGAGGCGAGGGCTTGCAAATTTGATAAATCACCACACTATTTCCGCATAAAACAGACAAATCATTGTAATATTATCGCATAAAACTGACCCATCACTGCAGTACAAAAAGAGGGCTAGCAATTTCAACCAATCACTGCACATTCACCGCATAATATTGATCAATCAAGCCACACGTCAACAACACTTTTTCCCTTGTCGTGACATATTGGAGAAAATCATTGCATATTGCCATGCGAAATGTCAGAATTGCCGCAGAAAAATCAAGCAATTTTGCAAGCAAATATCACCAAAAACAACCTGCGAAATCCTGGAGGCACTGGCTAGCCTGTGTCAGGCGAATACCCACATGGGGCCGATGGGGTCATGTTTGCTGGGATGTCGCCCTAATGGCAATCAAAGGCTGACCGATTGATTTGTCCATCATAAATTCTATGAATCTGATGTGATCTCTTGAGCACTGATTTAATATTACCCGTCATCTTACTTAGTGGCATAATCAGCTCTCATTGGCATAATCAGCTCTCATTGTCACACATTGACACACCTGTGATCTCCAACAGCTCTCTGTCACTGATTGCTGTAACACTTGTGTAAGGGCAAGATTCAATCAGATTTGCGCTAGCCGACACCTGCATAGCTGTTGTTTTGGCGGTGTCGGAGCTGGAACTGCGTTAGAGCGGTCAAATCCAGAAGTGGCTCCCAGTAATGAGGGGGTTCGATTAATCTGGGCACCCGTGTTGGCGTGATTTGCATCGGGTGAAGGTTGATTGCCTCCCGGGCGTGTGCCAGGTGCCCCGCTCTGTCCGACGACGTAGTCGGCTCAAAACAAAAGTGACGTAATTAAGCACGTGTAGTAATTAGTAGGATTCCGTGTTTTTCAATGCAAAAGTGATTGCTTTTGATAAAAACGCTTTATCTGTCTTCCCAATGCAAACTACTTAGAAAATTCTAGTGATGTTACGTTTGATGCCGGAGCTCTGAGGTATGCGTCGAAATCGCTAAGCAGTGTACTTTGAAGCAGCGTGCCGATGCCTGTATCACTTTATCAGAAGCACGTGATCAATGACGTCCGAAGCTTCGTTTTGTTGAACAACCACCTGATTGGTTTGGTATTGGTTTGGTAGAAGACAAAAAGGCTACCTTGTGTACGCGCTACGGGGTGTGGGACGTTGTCTATAATAATTTGGCTGCTCTAAATTATTTTGACCAGCAGGTGCCACTAGTGTACACTGTGTTTTATCAAAGCCTCGAATAATGAACCTATTTTCGACACAATTGGCTGGAAAACCTCAATGCTTCAGGAAGCTTAGTTTCCCCATCACAATAACATGTTAATATGTATTTTATGAAAAAAGAGATGTACAGTTGAAGTCGGAAGATTACATACACCTTAGCCAAATACATTTAAACTCAGATGTCAATTAGCCTATCAGAAGCTTCTAAAGCCATGACATCATTTTCTGGAATTTTCCAAGCTGTTTAAAGGCACAGTCAACTTAGTATATGTAAACTTCCGACTTCAACTGTATGTTTCTGGACAATCTACCATGCTGCCTTGTTGACAAAATGACCAAGCGGCACAGATAACAGTTCGATTTGAGAAGGGCGCTCCTCCCTCCCCACTTTCACCCAATGACATGAAGGGCCTTCCCCGCGGTTCAGCATAATCGAATACACCCATTATACCTATTGTGGACGTTGCCATTGGCTGCACGGAGTCACATTTAGAAATCCCATGCGGCCGTGTTTACAAGTTCGAACACTTGGAATGTAATCTACACCTTGATTAGGCTTCTAGAAATCATCAGTATTTCATTTCATTTTGATGGCCATTGTTTGTACGTAACCTACACTTTCTCGTTCTGAACGTCTAACGCGAGCGGGATGGGTGTGGCTTCTTGACAACGACCACATGAGCAGCTGCTCACTGATATGACAGCTCCAACTCAGTTCCACTTCCGGCGCCACCCAAACACTTGCTATGCGGGCGTCGTCCATCCCCGGTTAACTCTTGATCTGATAGAATCTAGGCCTAAAGCTTTCTTGATGACTTCAATGTGTCAAAGCTCTACACACCGATCTTCTGACTCCTCTGTTTTCTGATCAGCCACTGTTTGGTTACGTCCTCCTGCAGACACAGAGGATAGGCTTGAGTGAGTTTATCTGCGGGATGTGTATCTAATCATGCAGATTTAATTGATGAATAATTATAACAATTTAGTCATTTAGTAGATGCTGTTATCCAGAGTGACTTACAGTTACACACTAAAAAATGATGGTTCCTCAAGGGTTCTTTGGAAAGGTGATGGTTCTATGTGGAACCATACTGACCCAAAGAACCATTTGAGCCCTTCAATGTTCCTTGCAGTTCAAAAAAGGGTTCTTTCCTCTTTTAGTGATAATTAAAATGTAGGGGCGGAGACTCATTCTAATATTTTGGGGAGTGGTTTGTGCACAGCTCTTTTTGTGCAACCGCGAGTGAGAGTGTCATTCCAGTTTATCTGATGTGTTGTGTTACATTATTAAATGTTTTGTCTGACTATGGCCAGTGACAGAGTCTTGTGAAAGACTCATGTATGGCTTGAATCAATTGAGAATGGTTGACTAAGTCAGTGGTTCTCAATTATCTTCACGGGAACCCAGCTATTCCAGAGCTGGCACACCTGATTCAACTTGTTAATAAATGAAATAATAAAAACCTTTGGCTTATTAACAACATAATATGGCTATTAAAACAGAATAAAAAAAACCTGTATGGTTCTACAAAGAACCTTGAGATTAAGGAAGGTTCTTTATAGAACCATTATCCATGAAGGTTATATCAAGAACCATAAAAATGGGTTCTATTTAGCCCCAAAAAGGGTTGTACACGTAGCAGAACCCTTTTTTGGTGCTATATAGAACCTTCTTTTTAAGGTTCTTTATAGAACCTTAGGAAAGGGTTATTTATAGCACCATACAGGTTCCATTTAGAAACTTCTGAGCATGGTTCTTCATAGAACATTCAAAAAAAGTTTCCATATTGCTATGGTTACAAGTCAAAGAACCCTTATTTGGCACTGTATAGAGCCATTTGTTTTTAGTGTGTAGTGCATTCATCTTAAGATAGCTTAGAAAGACATCTGCATTTCACAGTCGTAGTAAGCAAATATTTTCCTCAATAAGTAGCTACCAGCAAATTCAGTGCAAGTAAGAAAATAAAAGTGCGAGTGTTATTTCAAGAAAGGCAATGGTGTTATTATTTTTGTTGGTTCACTCATAGAAACACACACACCTTGTCAGGGCTGTCTGCACTCAGCACGACCCACATGACCAGCTCCATGGCTGGGAGAAGGTTCGGCAGACGGCCCCTCCTCCACTGGAACTCCAGATCATCCAACGTCATCAATACGGCCTCACCGGGCCAGATACTGGGCTAGAGGGAGGTAAGTCCATATGGTTTTTACTTTATACACTAAGAAATGAAAAGAAGAAAGGTAGGAGGGAGGAGGAGGAGTCTCCCTCTGAATACATAGCTACATAATAAGTCCTTCATATGCGGGTCATTCTACAGATTCGGTGCCTTTTGTGATTGAGGAGGATGAAACAATGAACATTCAAATCTTAAGCTTTTTTTTATTTGATGTGACAAAGTAATGTGTGTACTTGATAGAAAATACCTTTTCCCATCTCAATGTAGAGTATTAAGTTATTATTCTGTATTATTTTCTCAAACAAGTCCCAATTTAATTCAACCCCGTCACAGTCATTTTGTTATTCAACTATTCATTTTTCCAATAAGCTTGAGATCAGCTTCTGGCATAATCTCACAGTTTAGATGTCCCTTGTAAATAATGGCATATTGTAATTAAAGAGAAAATCAAGAAAAACTGACCAGCACCATCCTTTCCAGTTTACGATGAAGAAATTTCTAATCTAACTCCACATTTTCGCAAGAAATGTGCAAGAATGCTGCGTAATTCCTGACAAAATTGAAATAGCCTTATTTACCCTGATTTAATACACACAATAAAAACACTATTGATGTTATATTTTGTGTATTTAATACAAAAATGTAAAAAAATAATCTTGTAACAGGGATGAATGCACCGCAACAGGGTTGAAAATCATGTAACAGGGTTGAGTGAAAAGCATCACGTGTCATATGTTTTATCTTTTGAGATCACTAACATGTTGCCATTTTTTAAACATTTTAAACATTTTTAAACCTACTGTCAACATAGCTTTTAAAATCTAAAGAATCTAGATGAAAGCTAGACAGAGTAAAACACATTAATGAACTAATAACAGTAACAACATTTCATTGATTTCATAAAAATATCCATCTGATAATGGCAGGAGTCTGTTTGAACATTGAGCAAACATCTTAACATTGATAACCTATATAGGTCACATGTTGCCATTTTTTAACATTTTAAACTACTGTCAACATAGCTTTTAAAGTTTAAACAATCAAGATGAAATCTAGACAGATTAAAACACATTAATAAACTAACAACAGTTACAACATTTTCATTGATTTCATAGAAATATCCAGAGTAATGGCAGGAATGTCTGTGTTGTTTGAATGTTTGAACATTAAGCAAACATCTTAACATTAATAACCTATAGGTAAGCCTACAGTTTGTTCACCATTTTTACTGAGAGAGCCTAGCCCACACTTCCTTCTGTATTTCCATGTGCCTAGAAGTCACCGGTTTAGGGGGATCAATGTGTTCCAAGATGTCCTCAAATGGATACCACAGGATATCATCAAGAAGTGGCCAGAAGTACCTATTTGGTCCAGCACAGCACATGCATTTGACCTGCACATGGGATTCATCTGTGGCTAGAATTATTCCGGGATAGAAATCGTCATCATATTTGGCCACGCACCATTTCCCGCATATGTCTGGATTTGCCCAATCAACCTCCCTCTGTGACACGACTGATGTAACTTTAGGGGTAAATGTGAAATGTTGTGTATTGAAACACTGGCATTCCAGTTTCTTGTTGTGGACTGTGCACATACAGCTTACATCACAATTTGGCAATTTGTGCAATTTGCCTTGCAGCCACACAAACAACTTGGTGGATCCGCATTGTGGATGGAACTACTGGCAAATTGGCTGGCATACCTTGGACGGCTTTCTCGATGGCCTCGTCTTCAATGAAGCAAAGCTTGATGGCAGTGTTGTTCTCCTCTAAGACCCTGTACAGAGTATGAGCATTTGGGATGTCACATCCTTGACTTATCAGCCTGTCTGCGGTTCTTTTTAGGGTTGCACCAACACCATCTGGTGCTCCCTTCCCATGTCCAGGAGAATTACCTGACCACCGGCGCGCGGATGTCCCTCACCTTCCTCTCTATGTGTGTTTCCTTTCTGCTGCTGTTTTTTCCATTGTTGAATCTGAAATTGTAGGTCAAGGTCAAGTCAATGACCTGCTTACTCTTCAAGACTAAATATTGTATCCTTTTAATCACTATGTAGTAAAATGAACATGAACTTGCAGATAATACTCCTAAATATGTCAATGTATATAGGAGAGAGAACAAATTAATTGTCACTTTTTTTAAGTTATTATTTTCAAAAATTCCTCGTACTTTTAGTTGATACTGTAAAACCGTAAACAACAAACATTCAACAAGAAAATATGATTGGTATTAAGCAATATACATTAAATATTGCTAAGATTTAACAGCTATTCAACCCTGTAACAGCCATTCAACCCCGTAACATTGAAAAATGTGATGGGGTTGAATGTGACAGGGTTGAAGATTTTGTGCTAATCTGTTGCTAATTCGGGATGCTAGCAGCTAGCAGTGTGCCACATGGCCTTATTCAACAAAATACATTGTTATACTTCATAGCTATAAAAACAATTCTTGGTAAAATCTTAACTATGAATTCCCCCCCCCCCAACAGAGTTGAATACCTGAGATTGACAAAGCCCATATGTGCTTAAAAAACATGAAATATTTATAAAAAGTGAGAGAGCAGCTTACCACTTGTCACACCAGGCTTCTCTGAAGACTTGTATGATGTCACTTCCTCATAAATGATGTCCACAGGATCAAACCATTATTTAATTGTGAGTGGGGGTATTGTTGCGTTACGGGGTTGAAAGAAATACAAGGACAGGGGTAAAAGCCTGAATTTCTCAGAAAATAAAATGTCTTATGCTGAGAAAATGGATTATGCATAATAAGGGGGCATATACAATTAATTTAACAAAAAAAAAGCATTATTATTTAACACTGTGTACTCAAAATGAGTCACGCCATTTGCATGATGGTCAATAGGGACAGGCGAAATTCTTAATACTCCTAAGAAAAGCAAACATATAAGTATTGAAATTCATCTCTGTTTAAAATCATATTCTCTACTCCATATTAAAAACATGTAAAACTTTGAAATGTTGTAATTTAAGTGTAGTTTGATAAATGTTCTGACAAGTTATAACACTAGTACATCTTGGGACACTGACAATACTGAAATGTCACCGAATCTGTAGAATGACCCATGCACACTAATGCAACACGGGAGAGATGAGGATGAACTGGGACAGAGAGCAGCTCCTTAATCACAGAGACGGAGGGATAGAGAGAGGGAGGGGGGGAGTGTAATTGGAGCAACAGCAAGTCTTTAATCAAAGAGGTGTGACAGCCTTGGAATCTGACAGAGGCAGAAATGGAAGGAGAGGGAGAGAGAGCGAGAGAGATAAAGAAAGAAAGAAAGAAAGAAAGAAAGAAAGAAAGAAAGAAAGAAAGAAAGAAAGAAAGAAAGAAAAGGGCCAAGGGATAGCGACAGCTCTGATAACCGTAAACTACTCGCTGTGCCAGAGAATAAATTAGATAAAGAAGGACAACAATGCGTCTTTGTCAATTTGTCAACAAGTAGTAGCGTAGTAAACCACTTTAGTGATATGTTGGGACACTGGGATTCTCTGCCTCTGACCCTATTACGGGGGCTGAGTCACTGGCTTACTAGGGCTCTTCCATGCCGTCCCTAGGAGGGGTGCATCACGTCGTGCCAGGCTTGTTTCGTTATACTTGACTTGAGTGGGTTGAGTCACTGACATGATCTTCCTGGCCGGTTTTGCGCCCCCCTCGGGCTTGTGCGGTGGAGGAGATCTTCATGGGCTATACTCAGACTTGTCTCAGGGTAGTAAGTTGGCAGTCTGATGATATCCCTCTAGTGGTGTGGGGGCTGTGCTTTGGCAAAGTGTGTGGGGTTATATTTATACCGGGCACAGCCAGAAGAGGACTTGCCACCAATCAGAGCCTGGTTCTTCTCTAGGTTTCTTCCTAGGTTCCTGCCTTTCTAGGGAGTTTTTCCTAGCCACCGTGCTTCTACATCTGCATTGCTTGCTGTTTGGGGTTTTAGGCTGGATTTCTGTATATGCACTTTGTGAGATCTGCTGATGTAAAAAGGGCTTTATAAATACATTTGATTTGATTTGACTCTAGTGACTCAATCCCTCCCACGTTCCTTACCTCTGGTCTGTTTCTTAGCTGGTGTGTCCAGTCCATGATGACCCGTTTGTGGGTTCCGATGTCATACTCTCCCACTGTCTCCATCATACACAACAGGTGACCATTCCAGTCCCTCTTCTCTGGCCATTCAGCCTGCAGCTCCGTCTGCATGCTCCTTGGCTGCTAAATCAAAAGAGTCCGTAAAGAGGTCATGAAGTAAAAACTGCAATAACAAGTCTCATATCAAGGTCTAATAATAGTTTATCAACAAAGAAAACATTGACAAAGGATATATTTCATGAAAAAAAAAAGGCTTTATAATGTAAAACTTTCAAACAGCTTTCAAACATCAGTGCTCACCTGGGCTCTCTTCTCTAGCACGGCCGCCCACTCTACTATGAATTGTCTACACACACCGGGAGGCCAGTTGTCTTCACTGGTCCAGATGTGGGCTAGGACCTTTGACCTCTGAGAAGATAATATAGTAGAGAGAGAGTGGTTGTTTGTGTGTGTTTGTGTGTGTGTGTGTGTGTCTTTGTGGATGTGTGTACCTGGCACAGTTTGTTGAGTTCCCTGGCCAGTTCCATTATGAACAGCTGACTCTCCACTAAAGATTCTTTCTTCTCATTTGGCACTTTCTTCCGAGACTCCTAGAACAGAGAGAGCAATGGATGAGAGAGAAAAAGAAGGGGAAAGGTGAAGGGAAAATTACTACACAGATAAACCACAGATGGGAAACGAACCAATCCTTTCTTTCTCTTGACAAGGACAAATATCAGTACTATTGAGAGGTGTCTGAGAGTTGAGAGGTGTCTGAGGGTCCTACCTTGAGGCGGGTCTTGATTTTTGTCGCCGGCTCGATGAGGAACTGGAGGCACTCCTTCATCATGTTGGCAGCTGGGGGGGGAGAGAAAGGTCCTGTGGCACAGAGATTCACAGCTTCAATACTCTGGCACAGAGATACACAACTTCAATACTCTGGCACAGTGATACACTGCTTCAATACTCTGGCACAGAGATACACAACTTCAATACTCTGGCACAGTGATACACTGCTTCAATACTCTGGCACAGTGATACACAGCTTCAATACTCTGGCACAGTGATACACACAGCTTTAGAATTAGCTGGCACTCATTCTATCAGTGTTGGGCCTGAGTTATAGCTGACTGGGCTCCAATGGCACCTCAAATCGATGAGACGCAGAATACGGAAATGTATGAGTAGAGGACAAGTGGGTACAGTAGGGAAGTGTGTGTGTGTGTGTGTGTGTGTGTGTTTGTGTGTGTGTGTGTACTGCGCAACTTCTAAATCACTACATTGCAGTAGAGGTCCTCATTAGGACGGCCTCACCTAAAACTGGCGAGAGAGAGAGAGAGAGAGAGAGAGAGAGAGAGAGAGAGAGAGAGAGAGAGAGAGAGAGAGAGAGAGAGAGAGAGAGAGAGAGAGAGAGAGAGAGAGAGAGAGAGAGAGAGAGAGAGAGAGAGAGAGAGAGAGAGAGAGAGAGGAGAGAGAGAGAGAGAGAGAGAGAGAGAGAGAGAGAGAGAGAGAGAGAGAGAGAGAGAGAGAGAGAGAGAGAGAGAGAGAGAGAGAGAAGCTGCAGAGTAATATGTTTTCAGGATAAGTGTGTGTGTGGGTCGATGCATCTCAATTATGGCCTTGGTGTCAGGCAGATATCCCAAGGAGATGTGAAGCTGCAGCTGAGAGTGTTTTTTCACAGCCCACAGAACAACCGTGTTGAATCAGCAGCATCCTCCTGGCCTGAACCCTGCAGTTAGTTTGATGTAGAAGAGGGATTTGCTTAACCTTTTCTGATGAAGGCAGCAGTCGGAAAGGGTCAAAGATGATCATTAACTTTCCAAGGAGAACACAGTAGAATAACCATGCTGCTGGGTGTTTGGAAATGTTGGCAAACAATGAATTTTCACGGCTACACTAAAACAATTCCTGTAAAATGTACATTAACTTACTGGCAGTAATTGACCAGTAAGTTCCTGTAATTTATTTTACAGTACAGCTACTGTAATCCATTTTATGGTACCAAAAATGTTAGTGTAATCTCATTTACAGTATATTACTGGAATTACATTACTGGGTAATATGCCGCGCATCGGCATATTACCCAGTGTTCTTTGCACGTTTTCATTTTTACATTTAAGTCATTTAGTGGATGCTCTTGTCCTTAGCAACTTACAGTCAGTGCATTCAACCAAGGTTGATTTAATTTTTTTACATCATAGTCATAGCAAGTAAAACTTTTCTTTAACCTTTACTGAAAATGTTGTTGTAGTTAAGGATAAATTGGTCTTCAAAATAATTATAATTACAACAAGATATCTTATGATAAGATAGTGCCAATACAATGCTGAGATATTCACGGTAACTTGATGCCAGAGCAATGAAAACACAGTAAAATGACTATTAAACTGTAAGAAAATTATTTCTACAGTATATTACTGTATTACAAGGGATTAGAGCAAGCAGGTTAATTAATACTAGTTGTTTTATATCACTTGCACTTCTAGAGGCCTAAATAAAGGCTTCCAAACTAACCGTGATTACAGGGCAAAACAGAGCAAATGGACAGGGGTAAATATTCAACCATTACAGTTTTTTTCGATTGCTAAAAAGCATTGTTCAATACTGCGGATACATGTGCAAAACTCTAAATACAGTTATCAAAACAACTTGGCAATGCAGATCCTACATGTCTCTAAAGCAAATCTTTCTACCAAATGAAAGTTAACAGTCTCTCAGGACATGCACACTGTGTCATCCATAGTATCATGACCTACAAACCTCTAAAAACAGCTACCACTTGAAAATGTGTTCATTTGTCTTTAATATCATATTTTTACAAAAGAAGAGTGGCAAACCTGTACTGTATAGAATGTCCTGCAAGATATGTAAAGAAATAAAGCAGAAAGGCTGCAATATGCTTCAATACAATTTACTGTATTTTTGCAAATGACTGTATTTTGCAAATTGCAGAGTAATTCCAAAATACACAAAATTAAATAATTACAGTACTGTTAAACAAAGTGTATACACACACTATGAATATGCATAGCATATTGTCAAAATGAAACAGATACATAACAATGCTAGTCAACCCTGTCTGCTGCATTGGGCCACAAGTTCTCATCCACATCACACCGTATGGCCTCTCGCGCAATACACCTGGGAAATAATGTCTGTGCATGCCTGAACCATCTCTGGCAATCTTCTGCAGAGATATCCAGGCATCCTGCATTCATTGCATCCAAGAGTGACATTTGATCATTAAACTTTCCACCTCCATGAGGGAAATAATTATTATATGGGGTTGAGGAAGGGAGAGTAAGGGGGGAGGAAAAGTGACACCATCCTGGGATGGGCTGCAAACCACTCTGTGACTGCATGGGAGTGGTGAAATGCCACATTGTCCCATACAATCACCCAGGTTTCCATATTTCTTCTGACTTGCCCTCTTTCTTCACCTGGCAAAAGCCTTCCATAGAGGTCATCTATGAATGAAATGAAGCGCTCTGTGTCGTATGGCCCAATTAGTGGTTTATGTAACAGCAATCCTTCAGAGGATATTGCGGCACACATTGTGATGTTGGCACCCCTCTGGCCCGGGACATTCACTGTTGCTCTTTTCCCAATCACATTCCTTCCACGTCGGCGTGTTTTGGCCATGTTAAAACCAGCCTCATCCATAAAGACGAACATGTGGGGTGTTGGCTTCAAGCTCCATGACACTCTAAAATATTGTCAATCCACAGGGCAACATAACAGTTATTCTATAACAGTAGTTTACATTACAGTATACTGTAACTGAAATCACTGCTGAGTGTGCAGTGCTCTGGTGGGTTTTGTTTACAGTATAAACAGCACTGTATTACAGGATATAGTCATCTTACCTGGACATATTGGTACCGGAGTTCCTTGACACGATCAGAGTTCCTCTCAAAGGGAACAGTGTACACCTGCTTCATGCTGATATGATGCTTTGTCAAGACTCTAGCAATGGTTGTCGTGCTTACACTTTCAACATTTTGAAATGTATTTTTGTCTGCCAACACTCTCTCTTGAATTTCTCTGAGTTTTATGGCATTGTTGCTAATTACCATGTCAACAATTACAGCTTCCTGCTGAGCAGAGAAAATCCTACCTCTCCCCCCTCCATTTGGTAACCGTTGGGTCCTAAAACAGAAATAAAATTACACACAAGTGGTTCGAAGAGCTTTTGCTCGATTTACTACTCTACAGTAATATTCAGTACAGTTTGATGCCCATGCAGAATGAATATCTTACCTGTTCGTTTGCTGGAAGGTTCTTATAATAGATTACACAGTTGAGCGTTGCAAATTTGGCTGCACTCTGAGACCAGCATCTCTCATTGATAGACCATGATTGACAACATGATCAATGATTGTAGCCCTAATCTCATCTGACACTACAACTCTGGGTCTTCCCCTCAGTCGTCTTCCACCACGGATACGTAATCCTCTGCCTCTCCCGGCAACTCTCCCACCTCTGTAAGCCACTACACAATCTCTGGCTGGGGCCATGTTTATGTAAAATATATTCCAAAGATGTCCGCTTTTGTAGAGATGGTAATGACATAAAAATGGAAAACACCTGGGTATGTCTTCAGTTCCGTAATGTAGAATGAAAATCAGCTGTGAATAATTAAGAGTTATTATTATTATTTTAGGATTTCTATTTTGCTTTTACTGTAGCAATGTAAAAAACACAGTTTTAACAGTTTAACAGTTTTGATAAGGGTATCTTAACATTTGCAAAATGGTCTGTAGATACAGTGGGGGGAAAAAGTATTTAGTCAGCCACCAATTGTGCAAGTTCTCCCACTTAAAAAGATGAGAGAGGCCTGTAATTTTCATCATAGGTACACATCAACTATGACAGACAGAATGAGAAAAAAAAATCCAGAAAATCACATTGTAGGATTTTTAATGAATTTATTTGCAAATTATGGTGGAAAATAAGTATTTGGTCAATAACAAAAGTTTCTCAATACTTTGTTATATAACCTTTATTGGCAATGACACAGGTCAAACGTTTTCTGTAAGTCTTCACAAGGTTTTCACACACTGTTGCTGGTATTTTGGCCCATTCCTCCATGCAGATCTCCTCTACAGCAGTGATGTTTTGGGGCTGTCGCTGGGCAACACGGACTTTCAACTCCCTCCAAAGATTTTCTATTGGGTTGAGATCTGGAGACTGGCTAGGCCACTCCAGGACCTTGAAATGCTTCTTACGAAGCCACTCCTTCGTTGCCCGGGCGGTGTGTTTGGGATCATTGTCATGCTGAAAGACCCAGCCACGTTTCATCTTCAATGCCCTTGCTGATGGAAGGAGGTTTTCACTCAAAATCTCATGATACATGGCCCCATTCATTCTTTCCTTTACACAGATCAGTCGTCCTGGTCCCTTTGCAGAAAAACAGCCCCAAAGCATGATGTTTCCACCCCCATGCTTCGCAGTAGGTATGGTGTTCTTTGGATGCAACTCAGCATTCTTTGTCCTCCAAACACGACGAGTTGAGTTTTTACCAAAAAGTTCTATTTTGGTTTCATCTGACCATATGACATTCTCCCAATCCTCTTCTGGATCATCCAAATGCACTCTAGCAAACTTCAGACGAGCCTGGACATGTACTGGCTTAAGCAGGGGGACACGTCTCGCACTGCAGGATTTGAGTCCCTGGCGGCATAGTGTGTTACTGATAGTAGGCTTTGTTACTTTGGTCCCAGCTCTCTGCAGGTCATTCACTAGGTCCCCCCGTGTGGTTCTGGGATTTTTGCTCACCGTTCTTGTGATCATTTTGACCCCACGGGGTGAGATCTTGCATGGAGCCCCAGATCGAGGGAGATTATTAGTGGTCTTGTATGTCTTCCATTTCCTAATAATTGCTCCCACAGTTGATTTCTTCAAAGCAAGCTGCTTACCTATTGCAGATTCAGTCTTCCCAGCCTGGTGCAGGTCTACAATTTTGTTTCTGGTGTCCTTTGACAGCTCTTTGGTCTTGGCCATAGTGGAGTTTGGAGTGTGACTGTTTGAGGTTGTGGACAGGTGTCTTTTATACTGATAACAAGTTCAAACAGGTGCCATTAATACAGGTAACGAGTGGAGGACAGAGGAGCCTCTTAAAGAATAAGTTACAGGTCTGTGAGAGCCAGAAATCTTGCTTGTTTGTAGGTGACCAAATACTTATTTTCCACCATAATTTGCAAATTAATTAATTAAAAATCCTACAATGTGATTTTCTGGATTTTTTTTTCTCAATTTGTTTGTCATAGTTGACGTGTACCTATGATGAAAATTACAGGCCTCTCTCATCTTTTTAAGTGGGAGAACTTGCACAATTGGTGGCTGACTAAATACTTTTTTCCCCCACTGTAGTTCCACATTTTAGGGAACCAAAAGTATTTGGACAGATTCTACTAATACTAAACTTTTGACCACTTTAATACAATATAATTGAATTTGTCCAAATACTTTTGGTTCCCTAAAATGTGGAACTACAGTGGGGGAAAAAAGTATTTAGTCAGCCACCAATTTAGTTTTCCCCCACTGTACATAGAGTTTTGTTGGTAAATGTGTTTTTGTGAGACAAGTATATGTAATTTGAAAGTTGTTGTCATTGAATGCATTTTGTGTCAAAGCAATGACAAATGATCCACAGGTTGCCACATAGAGTGTTGTTGTGATAACTGTATTTAGAGTTTTGCACATGTATCCACAGTATTGAGCAATGCTTGTTACAAATCAAAAAACTGTAAATGGTTTAAAGGTCATGAACAGACATTCTGAAAAGTACTTTTTCTCTCATGGGTAACTACCAGGAAGTTTGAAAAGACAGGCTGAGTGGGCAGGGAGCTTATATTCATGAGCCTTGACTGACAGCTCTTTGAAACGCCTTATGTCAAGCAACTTGGATGCAGTGAGCAGTGTTGCAGTAAAATCATCTCAAGCTAATTTGGTGACACGCAAAGCAACTCAAACATTGAAATTGCATCAATTATATAAAAAAAAAAGTATACATCTCCCGTTTGGCATGTCTTTTGTGATGCGGTTTACAGCAGCACTGACAGATGTGTTGACTTGACAACTGCGTCAGAGTTTTGAACGACCCTTCCCCCATTTTGTTCCATGCTGGCTGAAGACCTAGCTAGCCAGTAACTAGCTAACACCAGACACAGATGAAGACCTAGCTAGCCAGTAACTAGCTAACACCAGACACAGATGAAGACCTAGCTAGCCAGTTACTAGCAAACACCAGACACAGATGAAGACCTAGCTAGCCAGTAACTAGCTAACACCAGACACAGATGAAGACCTAGCTAGCCAGTAACTAGCTAACACCAGACACAGATGAAGACCTAGCTAGCCAGTAACTAGCTAACACCAGACACAGATGAAAGGGGAAGCATATAAGTATCTTTCCCATAGATGAATATGGTAAACTTGTAATTATATTTGCTACAGTCAAATTTTGGCACCAGTAGAGTAGCTATTTAAACCACACCCCTCTGCGAACACACCTTCTCCAATGTTGCTTACAAAGCAGTGCTTATTTAAATTAGGTTAGGGAATATCATGTTACCATTGGTGTATTAAAATGAGAGGTGATGTAACGTTGTCCCCTTAATAATGAATCCAAGTGTTTGACATGGGGGAGGGGACCAATAACTAATGATCAAACATTATCAACGTAGAAGCAACAGTCACTTTTCATACTTTGATCTGGTTTCCTTCAAATATTCTCAAATGAGTTTGACTGTTCATAACCTTTAAGACCCGCTGCCACTCTGATCTGTTCCCTATATACATTTAATTATTAGATAACGACTACCACATATGACTTAAATTGATACAGGACTCTCACTAACGGGTCCAACAAATATAGCCCCTTCCAAAGCATGCCTTAAAAATATGTTAATGAGACAGCAATTCTTTCTCCTCCCACAATATTTTTCCACAAGGCACCATCATTTACAGTATGCTGCAGTAAATATATAGCAAACCAGCAATACAGTACTTTATTGTTGAACAAAACCAAAAGAGGCAAAAACTAAACTTAAGAACGGGAAGCATAGAAATAGCACACATAGAACAGATCTACTGCTTCTTAGACTTGCTTTCAATGACAACGACAGATCTATGACTTGCTGCCGCTCTGATTTGTCCCCTACACAAATGTAATTATTGAGGAATCAATACCACATATCACTTAAACTGGTACAGCACTCTCACTAACGGGTGCAACAAATATAACCTCTTACATGACACGCCTCAAAATATGTTAATAAGTAAGAAACACTAATAACATGCATCCATCAGTGTTCAAAAGGATTTTGGCACTCCAAAAATGTGGTATTGTATTATGAATTACAGTAAATTAATGGCAGCAATTGGCCAGTAAGTTACTGTAGGGTTTCAGGACAAGGTTTGTAGAATTTCTGAAAGACCTTATATTACCTTAGTCTGCAGGGGTACAGCATTCTTAGTCACGGGTGCAAAGAAAAATAGCCTCTTACAAGGCACGCCTTAGAATATGTTAGTGAGCCAAAGACTTTCCTCGCCCACAACAATTTCCCACAATGCACCATAATTAATACTGTAGAACACATTTACGGTATTTTACTGTGCATTCTACAGTATTTTACTGTTGAAATTACAGAAAGGTCTTACAGTGTGCTGTAAAACAAATGAACAGTGTTTAAATGTGCATTCTATGGTAATCTACTGTAGTCAGTTTATACAGTATTATACTGTTGATTAATACAGTAAGTTACTGATAAAATTACAAAAACAGCTAACAGTGTAGTTGGCTGTTGGGGCATTATGCCATCACCTTACAATAACCCCTTGAAAGGACTTATCCTAAATCAGGGGGAGTTAACATCCTGCAGGGTTTTGTTCCAACCCTGCCCTAACACACCTGGTTCTACTAAGAAGGTGATGCTCAAGCTGAATTAGGTGTGTTAATATTTGGGTTTCATACCCAGTAGCTCTGTAAGAGGAGGGCTGACCACCCCTGTTCTATAAGGCAATTAGTTTGATTAGCTGATCCATCAAGTTAATTGATTAAGGCATCATTCTAATGATGTCATACATAATTTTCTAACATTATAAAAGTAATATGAACTAGAGGAGACATTGGCCTGTGATTAAATGTTTACTTTATTTTATTCCAGGTCATCAGTTAACATTGTGTTACTTTCGTCTCTCCTGTAACTTCTCCCAGGCTAACACCCATGACTAGCTAGCATGATACTTGAAACCAATGCTGTTAATTAGTCACTAGATGGGTTCAGAAAATGACATATGTTTGGATCCTTAAACAACTAAACACAACTACAATGGAAAACACTTCCAGGTCTGTTTTTTTTTTAACGTACATTGCTCAAAACCACGTTTTGTTGATAACTCGGCAAAACCTGGTCTGAATTAGCTTTTTTTTTTTTTTGCAGGGACCTAATGATTTCACTACATCATTCTAGCTTCTCTTATCTGAGAAAATGGGCATGTTACTTTCGTCCCGGCTCTCCCCTACTTAAATTATTAACCTTGTTTTTTTCCCCCAGCGTAAGTAGTAATTTTCAGTGGTCAAGTCTTACATTTCAACTTTGTTTTATGTATTTGACAATTTGTCACGTTAACACACCTTCGCAGGCATTGTTGGGCACAATGCTAATTCCTCTAGCAGTAACTGGAGATAGCGCTTTAATCATTGCAGGCTGATGCATTGCCAGTCAGGGGTAACTGTAATTTTGGAGCCCACTGTAATTGTTTCTTACTATTTCTCCAGGCTTGACTTTGAAGGTTCCGGCCTGTGCAACATTGCCACTGTAAGATAGGACCTGAGCTTCTATAGCTTTAGGCCTGTCCTCAGCACGAATACTGATCTTAGAACGGATATTCTGAGAGGCAGAGACAGAGAGCATTATTAGGACAACTGGCTTTCCCAGTAGCCCTTAGTGGATACAGAAAGTTGAATCAAATGTAGTTAATGTGTCCATTGTACAACACATGTTAAACAAGCCCTTAGCGGCGGTGACGTGCACACTCTTGATGGTGGGAATGGCTCGTCTCATTATTGAACGTCAATTTATCCGCTGGTTTTGATATGCATGTATCACGATCCATTACACCTCATAGCACAACAGACTGCTTAATACTATTTTGAAATATAAGTTTCTTTCTTCAAACATGCATACAACATTATGTAAAAGTATCATAAAGACTAAACATTTTGAATTACCCACAATCCTCTAAAAACAGAGCCACGTGGCACTATTCAATATTAATAACTTGCACAAAAATGTACAATTCTATATCAGCGCAACTAATCAAGTTGCGACGTTTGACTACTACTTTATTATTTTAAACAAATACTTAAAACATAATTAGAATTAAGTAAGAACCACTTATTTAATATATGTTAGATGGACTTTAAAATATTAATCATAACTTGCAAAAACTCTAACTTTAGATTAGCAGAACACAAATAAATGTACTCAATAACATAATATTTGTTTAACAGTACTCAAAAACATTAAATGATAAGAAATCTTATTGACATCTGAGTTAGTACCACTTGTATGATTTCAGTTCTACTGACTGTTGGATATGTTTGAGTAGCCACTACTCAATTTCTTTAATGAGTTAGGCAGTTATTTACCATGCATAACATCAAATGCATGCGCAATAGGCTGTAATTATGTATCCTATACAATGACACATTTTCACATTTCAAGATAACTGTTTTCGGGTGGTTTATTGCGCCCAAACACGAATATATGAATTACATAAGCTGGTGCACTCCACTAATGTAAAACAGCAGAGCAGGAGCCAACCGCTCTCCCTGAGCGCACAGAAGAAACACAAGTAAACACAATTTCACTTTGAGTGCGCAGCATGCAGAATGCATAGGAAATAGGAAAACCTTGTAGATTAATAGCCATTTGAATGCAGCAGACTTACCTGGGGAATCCACGGGGAAGATAATTGCTAGTCCACTATTTTGAGAAGAAAAGCAAGTTTTTTCTCCTTAGGTGTGACTAACTACTCTACACCTCACTATGCCTTATACATACATGCACCAGGCTCCACCTACTGCAACTGGATCGACTAACTGAGCACTCCGTTGTCCGAATGAAAGTTCGGGCGTTTCTGAAAAGTTGGCGAATAGCCTGAGGAGGAAACGATTGGACATCTTTGTTAAGGTCGTCTCACGCGTTTTGATCATGCACTTTTTTTTTATATCCAAAAGAGGTCGCCAGAGTATCGCATCTCATTTATAGCGCGTCATATAATTTGAGACCATGATTCAATTACACAAACAATGTAGCAAATGTGTACAAAGTGAAGCAGGTTATTCTGAAACAGAGTAGGCTAGCTACAATGTTTTGGAGTGAAAATTGTTTACTGCAGCACTGACATTTCCAGTCTAACCTCCCCAAAAAATGTGTTGTCTATTTGGACATGGATATCAAGTTTACCTCTGTAACAGCACTAAGGAAAATGTGTCTCGGTAGTTTTAGACACGCGGAAGCGTGTGGGGGCTATGACGCACTGTTTAATGACGGACGGCTCTCTGTGTTTCCAGCTGCGCTGAGAAATAATTATGCCTCCGAAAGAACCGCTGCTCGGGAACCTTTTAGATACCGGGTGAATGGCGAGTGGGTGAAGATGATGTTGTGTTCGTTTGGGGACCCACAGTCAGGAATTGGCTGAGCGAGAGCTGATAGTATCTACTAGATAGATACATTTACTCAGGCATTATTAGCCATAATCATTTGACAGACACTTGTGTTGGACGGTTCATGTTACGCTCGTGTGCTGATGTAGGCTAAATATCATTAAGGATTCAACAGCCCTTACAAAAAAAGAGTGCAGTTTTGAAACTGCAGTAAAAGTGCAGTAACTGCAGTCGACTTTGGTATTTGGGACGCAGTAATTGCAGAATAATGATGCTTCAAAATATATATACTGCACAGTAACTGCAGTTACACTGCAACATTACTGCAGTAAAAAACGGTTATTTTGGACGCAATATTTCCCCTCTGACTGCAATCGTGTTTCTTAAGGGGGACCATAGAATAAACGCATTATTCTGCCACAATGTATTCGAAACGACGGCTATTATTAACATTATCTCTGAAGGATTCACTGTATGAAATATTTTGAAGCGTCACTCAGCTTTGACCATTGCAGCCTCTAAGCATCCTAACTGTATTGTCTCATTTCACCTCTATTCGATTCTATTCTATCACTCAACCATATGACGCAATCTAGTGCAAAATACAAATAGACAAAGGGAGGTGATGTTTTCAGGTTGCCAAGCAACTGGGTCCTCCTTGGCCATCAAGTGTGGGAAGGTACCTTCTGTCTGTCATCATCAGACAGCAATATGAGACGCCACCCACATGACTGCCATATTTTGTCCATGTATTGGGCACATATCATAAGTCTATGGTCTATTATTGTATCCGTGTCTGCCTAATATGTTCATAATGCCTGTGCACATATCTACCCAACGTGGCCCGTGTAATGTGCGCACACCTATATTCTATTGTGTGTGTGCATTTGTGCTCGTCCAGTATGCATCCTGAACCTTCAGACAGAAGAGGCGGACAGTAACAGACGTCAACAATCACTTCTCCTCCTGCGAACTTCCACCTCTCCTCCTGCAGGAAGCTGTTGTCAGCTCAGGGACGAGGAAGCTACCTCCTTATGCTAGCCCTCATCAAACACCTCCTCTCCTCCTGCAGGAAGCTGTTGTCAGCTCAGGGACGAGGAAGCTACCTCCTCAGGCTAGCCCTCATCAAACACCTCCTCTCCTCCTGCAGGAAGCTGTTGTCAGCTCAGGGACGAGGAAGCTACCTCCTCAGGCTAGCCCTCATCAAACACCTCCTCTCCTCCTGCAGGAAGCTGTTGTCAGCTCAGGGACGAGGAAGCTACCTCCTCAGGCTAGCCCTCATCAAACACCTGCCCAAAGTACTAGAGGCCTGTTCTCTGTCACTCATATTGGCTCTAATACATTGTTGCTACATTACAATTTTTTATTTATTTTGTGTTAGGTCATTTGACTACATTCTATCTTTGGATATAATATAATATAATTTGCTTGTTTTACTGGTTTCTGTTTTCCAGTCATACAACCCAGCTTTATCGTTTCGTCTCATTGACTGTTTTGTTTTCACATTGGTGTTAGTGTCAGGAAATACTTTTCATGACATTCAGCTTGTCGAGTGTCCAACAACAATAATGATGCCGGAGTCAAATATCCTTCCTCTCTCAGAGCCTTTCATGGTCCTTTCAGAAATGGACTTCAAACAGGACATGGAGCTACAAACTGTTTCCTTCCCTCTCTGATTATGATGTAATTGATGCACAGTTGGAAAGCAAAATGTTAGCATGTAAGATATAAAAAACATTGCAAAGACAACGTTTTCAAAACAAAACGTCACTCCTCACGTCAGCAAAAACAGAACATATTTCTATACTACTAGAGATTAAAAATGTTTTATGCCTTTTCACTTCAGAACTGAGTTGCACCCTCTTTTGAAATGAGCCCTGTACATTCTCAGAACTGTGTATGACTTTCCTTCCTCATTGTTAGTCTGTGTCTTCCAGGTGTATGTGTTATGTTTGACGCTGTACCCTGTTGTGAGCTAGGGATGGCGCTCAGGTCAGTGGTAGCGTTTGTATCCAACCTGGACTCATGGGTTAGACGTAACATAGTAAACGTACACTGAGTGTACAAAACATTAGGAACACCTTCCTAATATTGAGTTGCACCCTCTTTTGCATAGGGATCCACAGGGATGCTGGCCAATGTTGACTCCAAAGCTTCCCACAGTTGTGTCAAGTTGGCTGGATGTCCTTAGGGTGGTGGACCATTCTTGATACACACGAGAAACAGCTGCTCTTTCTATGATATAGACTGACCAGGTGAATCCAAGTGAACGCTTCAATCAGTGTAGATGAAAGGGAGGAGACAGGTTAAAGAAGGATTTCTAAGCCTTGAGACAATTGAGACAGGGATTGTGAATGTGTGCCATTCAGAGGGTGAATTGGCAAGACAAAATATTGAAGTTCCTTTGAACGGGGTATGGTAGTAGGTTCTTCCAGGCACACCGGTGGTTTGATTGCGCTCCTAATGTTTTGTACACTCAGTATATACATATACAGTCACACCTTAGCTAGACCATACATTTGTATAAAATGCTCTTCTCTTTGGACATTGTACAATTGTGTGTGTTCTCAGGCAGGTGTAGTCCTCTTCTTCTTTGGGATTAAAGTTGGCATCCAACTTTAAGGTGCATACACCGCCACCTACTGTACTGGAGTATGAGGCCTACCTTCATTAAATTCTCTTCATTATTCCTGTCCCTAAAAGGACTAAATTGCACCACCAACTAATCCTACACCTATATACCACTATTTCGTCCAAATGTAAATCACCACCCCATTAACTTCTCTGCAGTAAAATATCGTACACCCAGGTAATTCTCTGCAGCTGCCACCTGCACTCTTTAAAAACCCGCTACCCCATTCCACTACTTTGACCCTATTTGCTCCTGCACCATGCCAATGGCCAGGGAGGACGGGACACCACCCCTAAACACACCCTGTAACTTCTGAAGTCAAATTTTGTATACCCAAATACTTCTCTGCAGCTGCCACCACAACATCTATTTTCTGTGATTTACGTTCCATTTCTCCGGTACAGTTGATAACCATTGCTATGAATGATAAGAAGTCAAGTGTCCGGCACAGATTCGGCACAAAAGCTCTAACAGGATAACTGATATATCCTGACATTTCTTTGTCTGGTAGAGATTCTGACTCAAAACAAAAGGACTGACATTGACTCTTCGGTTTCACCACGCTCCCCACTAGGTCTGCGTCGCACCAAACAGCGGGCGTCACAAACACCAGGAATGTTCAACTTCAATTGCTCCATCTCCACATTACCCCAGAAATCATTCCTTTCAATGGTGTCCTGTTTCTAAGAGCAAATCAAGAAACAGATATTTACCCAAGTTGCGTGACACGGAGCGCCTGCTCCCTCTGGTCAGAAGAAACACAAAGAAATATCACAAGTCCACTACAGGTTACCTTCACTGTTTCAACTGCATCCAACTCCTTTCTCACCCACCCTGAAACCACAAATGGATCCACCAAAAGGCAAAGGTCCACTTTCTCCAAAAATGGCACTCCTACTGGGCCAGATTCTTCTTTATTATGTCTGGAGCCATTCTTCCTCAACACACTACATCTCCCACTACACTCGGCTCTTCTCCTTCTTCCTCACTGTCCATCACCGCGCCTTCCTCCGCTATACTGCTTGCAGAACACGCACTGATGGCGTTTCTACAAAACCCAACTTCTATACCTGTAACCCTGGCCTCTCCAAGCTCGTCACGTTTTTTTCCCCTGTCAAAACCTATTGACTGTCAAGCTTTTCTCTAAACTACCACCCTTAACCACAGATTTAGAATCAGTTTACCCACCCCCATCTTTACCTTAATGATCATGAACAGTCAAAACCATGTTTTTCATGAAATTTGATGATATTTGGATTAAACCAGATCAAAGTATGATGACCAATGACTGTTGCTTCTACATTGATAAAGTTTGATCATAAAGTTACTGGTCCCCTCCCCCATGTCAAACAGTTGGATTCAGGAGGCGGGATTATTAAGGGCATAGTGTGACATCACCCTAACTCTCATTTTAATACACCAATATTCTCGTACTTAATTTAAATAAGTACTGCCTTCTAACCAACATCTGAGAAGGCGTGTTTGCAGAGGGGCGTGGTTTATAAAGCTAGATAGCTACTCTACTGATGCCAAAATTTGACTGTAGGGTGTCAGCAAATATAATTAAATGTTTATACTATTCATCTATGGCAAAGATCCTTATGTCTCCCCTTTCATCTGTGTCTGGTGTTAGCTAGTAACTGGCTAGCTAGGTCTTCATCTGTGTCTGGTGTTAGCTAGTTACTGGCTAACTAGGTCTTCATCTGTGTCTGGTGTTAGCTAGTAACTGGCTAGCTAGGTCTTCATCTGTGTATAGTGTTAGCTAGTTACTGGCTAGCTAGGTCTTCATCTGTGTCTGGTGTTAGCTAGTTACTGGCTAGCTAGGTCTTCATCTGTGTCTGGTGTTTGCTAGTTACTGGCTAGCTAGGTCTTCATCTGTGTCTGGTGTTAGCTAGTTACTGGCTAGCTAGGTCTTCAGCCAGCATGGAACAAAATGAGGGGACGGGTTGTTCAAAACTCTGACGCAGTTGTCATGTCAACACATCCATCAGTGCTGCTGTGAACCGCATCACAAGAGACATGCCAAACGGGAGATATATAAAAAATATTTGACATTTGATTTTACTGCAACACTGCATCCAAGTTGCTTGACATAGGCTGTTTTAAAGAGCTGTCAGTCAAGGCAAGCTCATGAATACAAGGTCCCCACCCATTCAGTCTGTCTTTTCGAACTTCCTGATCGTTAGCATGAGAGAAAAAGTACTTTTCAGAATGACTGTTCAAATCAAATCAAATTTGCCACATGCACCGAATACAACAGGTGTAGACCTTACAGTGAAATCCTTACTTACAAGCCCTTAACCAACAATGCAGTTTTAAGAAAAATAAGTGGTAAGTAAAAAATAGATTAAAGAGCAGCAGTAAAATAAAATAACAGTAGGGAGACTATATACAGGGGGTACCGGCACTTCGACAATTTTTAGGGCCTTCCTCTGACACCGCCTGGTATAGAGGTCCTGGATGGCTGGAAGCCTGGCCCCAGTGATGTACTGGGCCGTATGTACTACCCTCTGTAGTGCCTTGCGGTCAGAGGCCGAGCAGTTGCCATACCAGGCGGTGATGCAACCAGTCAGGATGCTTTCGATGGTGCAGCTGTAGAACTTCGATGCATGCCAAATCTTTTCAGTCTCCTGAGGGGGAATAGGGTTTGTCGTGCCCTTGTCAACTCTTGGTGTGTTTGGACAATGATAGTTTGTTGATGTGG
Source organism: Coregonus lavaretus (assembly GCF_964263955.1). Taxonomy (NCBI): domain Eukaryota; kingdom Metazoa; phylum Chordata; class Actinopteri; order Salmoniformes; family Salmonidae; genus Coregonus; species Coregonus lavaretus. The sequence continues at coordinate 87,769,046 of NC_139988.1, read as the reverse complement.
ACACCAACGACCTTGAAGCTCAACCTGTTCCACTACAGCCCTGTCGATGAGAATGGGGACATACTCAGTCCTATTTTTTCCCCCCTGTAGTCCACAATTACCTCCTGTCTTGATCACGTTGAGGGAGAAGTTGTTCAGGACCGTTAAGTCGTTTATTATGATCTGTGTCACCCTGTAATCACAGTATTCATTAACCAGGAGCAACAAAGTACTCAAATGGTAGCATTTCAATCCCCAAATAATATGGGTGATGTCATCCAAAAGGCTATTTTACATGGCAATCAGAATGACTTCAGGACCTTAAAACATTCTGGAGCATTCGAGTGGCTGTTTGAGACACCCCAGAAACGCAACAGGATTCTGCTATGTGGTGCTGAGCCAGCGCGGAATTCAACTGCGTCGCTGAGTATAATGAACATTTAATACCTCTGGTATGATTACTTCCTGGTGCAGGGATGTGGTGAAGGAAATGTAATATTAGGATGGGGGAGGTCTTTCAATTTAGATTTATTAATTGAAATGCATTTTCCCCTTCTACAGCTACTTAAGCTCAATGGTTCATATGACAAGAAATACAGCTACAACTGGATACATGGCAAACGATGTTGCGAACTTAATTTTCTGTGCCTGTATTGACGTCAAAACCCATGTAGTACAGCAATTTGTCTTCCAGGTATAATTGCAATAGAAGAAACATCCAACAGGACTATCAACTGTAAAAGCCCCTAGTGGATAAAGAAATCCTCAACAAGAACCAAAACAAGCATTTACTTGTAAAGACATTTAATAGAAAGACAATGTGACACTCATAAATATTAAAATGTAGCTGCCAAAGTTTGTTGTATGTTGGAAAAATAACATTGTAAAAAACAGTCCAGAATATACAGGGAGTCCTGGTCATGCTCCTGGCCGTCCCAGACAGCGTCAGGAGGAGTAACTGTGCAGACAATCCCCCTGACACCACTATGGAATACTAGGAGTGAGCTGTTATGCAAGACATGCTGGCAGACTGCCGTGACAAAGGGTGGAAATGGATGAAAGACCCTGACACCACCCACCCGGACAGAACAAAATCCGCTCTTTACTTCACGAGCACCAACCTCATCTAGAGCCTGTACTACCTACCAGGACCCCACATTTGCCAGTTAACATGTGACGAGGCCATCTGACTGGAGTAAATATGGCGACAGTCATGTAACACTTTCTATCCTCTACTAAACGTAAAAACAAGCCTCACTTGCAATTGAAGCCAAGACGATATTCCTACAACATTCCAATCTGCACACTAGCCATATCTGAAATCATGTTTGTTGTGGAATGACTGACGTTAACCTCATTCTAAAATGCATTACAAAAGGAAACAAAATCTCAAAGAAATAATAAAAATTCACAAAATGGTTAAGTGTGATAAATAGGATTCTGTGTCTGGAGCAGGCAGGCCTTTCAGGCCCTCTCTCCCCTTATTCTGCGAGCCAGCTGGATGTCTTTGGGCATGATGGTGACACGCTTGGCGTGGATGGCGCACAGGTTGGTGTCCTCAAACAGACCCACCAGGTATGCCTCACTGGCCTCCTGGTGGAGAGAAGGAAGAGAAAACAGTAGGGACAAATTGACCAATCATGGGATTAAGAAAATAAGAGTTCCTGTTCACGCCATCCATTAGCCTTCAGATACATATCTATATGTGTGGTAGCAGCAGTCAGTGGTGATCTTACCTGAAGAGCGCCAATGGCAGCACTCTGGAAACGCAGGTCTGTCTTGAAGTCCTGGGCGATTTCTCTCACCAGGCGCTGGAAGGGCAGCTTGCGGATTAGCAGCTCAGTAGACTTCTGGTAACGACGGATCTCCCTCAGAGCCACGGTTCCTGGCCTGGGGTACAAAACAGTACAACGTTAGACTGACTTAGGAGATGAGTATTCATTCTAAAACTAGACCTGTTAGTGAACCACTTCCCTCATGTTACATCTACACACAGACAAACAAATGTTGGGAGAACAGGTTGAACTGCTCTAAGTACCTGTAACGATGGGGCTTCTTCACTCCTCCGGTGGATGGCGCGCTTTTCCTGGCTGCCTTTGTGGCGAGCTGCTTCCTTGGCGCCTTTCCTCCGGTGGACTTACGGGCGGTCTGCTTGGTACGAGCCATTTCTCACTAGGACAAACAAATAGTCAAAGGCAGGCCGATAAGAATTTGAAATGCCTTCAAAAACGACATTACATTTTTCGGTCGATGTGAAAAGGCGGCTAAAGACGCAAAAAACTTAGTTTCTACAAACAAGCAACAACGCTTAAAATGTTGCAGCCATAAACGCTTTACACAAATGTAGCCAACTGTTGTCCCCATCACTTTTGATAATTAGTGACAATAGTTGCAATGCCTGAAACAATTTAGCGTCATTGTAACAATTGTTTCCATTTCAATATTCCCCTCCCCCACATCTAGCGTAAATGCACCGCTGGAGGCGCCTCGTTGGGTCCAGTCGCGCTCGATTATGAACACCACCCCGCCTTCCTTTCCTCAGCTTGCTGCCTCGGCCCAGTTGCCAACATTGCGTAAATTGCACTGCAGTCTTTGTTCGTTTGAGCGGGCACGAACAGCATAAATCGAATTAATAAAACTAATCGTGAAAGTTTGAGCCAACATTACTAGTGTCGACTTGTACTTACGCATTGGGGAGGAGGAAAACGCCATCAGAACGAAATCATTGTCGAAATCAACTGATATTAGTTACAACTTCTGACCGACGACTGACCTAGTGTTAGCACTACCGCTAACGTTAGCTAGGAACAGCCATAGAAACCCCACGCTGGTTGAACCGTTGTATTGAGTCACAGCTAGCCAGCCAAGGTAGAGGGAAGACGACTGCTAGCTAATTAACATGGCGAAAACGTGGCATAATGAAACTAACCTACACATTTCTGATATCGTTAGAATAATTTAGTTAGCTAGCGTTAGCCGGCAGCCATCTCACACATCTCGGTTGGGATTTCTATTGTTCTAGCTATATTTAGCCGTTACAGACAAACTCCTCTGGCAGGTCAACCGAGGACTATTTCAACTCTTTGTGAATGGAAAGACCACTATCAAAAAAGCTAAAGTCACTCACCGTATTGTAACTGTTGGATTATTCCAAAACTTTGACAGGCGGACCAGCAGACCGTATTCCTCTTCGTTGAGACACACAACGCGACTAGTGAAAAAAAAACTGTGATGAATCAATATTTATACTTTCCCATGACGTCAACAAAGCAATTTCTAAAGCCGGTTGGTTGAGAACGAGAAACTCGTAAGACCATTGGTTAAAGATCCATCAAAGTGGCTCACTTATTGGTTAACCAAATCAAACATCCCATTGGTTATTTTCTGTCCTCTGTAGCCAATCATAGCAACCGAAATAATATAGCGAAATACTTGTGTTGAAAATATTGCAAAAAAAATAGAAACATTGTTGTTTTAACAAAATGTTATTCTGAAACATGTCTCAACATGTTCTAACAATGCTGTGACTTGAAGGACAATCTTAGTTAGAGTGCAATGATTGTTTTTCCATGGTATCATGATCATATTGCTCGTGAACGACCAGGATTGTTGTTGTATCAATTAGCTTACTTTGTATTATCAATTGGCTTATAAGACTAAACCTGCAAATTAATTGGAATACACAGTATAAGACAGTGAGTGTTGATATGGTCATGGCTTTTTGGCTGAGCAGACATGACTGCAATAAAATATCCATTTTTTTTCTCGACCTTCGAACGAGATTTGTACAGTCTCATTTGTCCCTAATATAATTTTCACTTGGATGTCTGAATGTTGTTCACAACATTGTGGTTTTCTGTTCTCAAATTCTCTGTTTAGAAATTTTAGGGATGTTTTGTAACAGTTTATGACCACACACAGGAAAAGCATGTAATGTTGGTATTTTTGCACAGGTTTTGGTGAAGTGCTTTGGTTTGCACAGAGCAGCACACATTTCGTATGTTTGACTCAAACGTCAAGTACAACGTAATGTATGCTCCATAGAATAAAGACACTTTATTTAAATGATATTTCTGACTCCTCCACACGCTGCAGTTTCAAAGCAAATGAGACAAGACACCATTTAACTACATATCCCACAGCTCTTAGCAAACCCCATATTTGTAATGTCAAAGATCTGTATAACTAACCCAAGATAGATCACAGCCTTTCGTTTCCAATGGGAACAAATGGCATAACAAGGAATCAGCGCCAAGTACAAGCTAACGATATCCTATTGGGGCGTTCTAGCATGTATTTGCATATTTCCGTTAGGGAAGGAACGCCTACTCTGTGAAATGTGCGTGGGCAGTAACTCAGTTTGCCCTTGCACTCCTAAACAAGGTTTTTATTTTATTTATTTTTTTAACTTTGGCAAAGGGTAAAAAATACACGAAACTTAGTCAACTCTGTTCGTAACAGATTCTAGTTTTGGGAACAGAAAACTTCGAGAAATAAGTAGGGTTTACAGAGTGTTGCGTAGGAATATGACTCCTGAGAATCTAGTTGGTTTCCAAAGGAAGAGAGCTTTAGTACATAGGGTCATTAAGTCTGTCAAGAGTAATGCATGGAGACAGTTCTGCTCTACAATAGGCAGGGGTACTGAGCTGGGGGATGTATGGTCTATGTTGAAGAAGATGACTGGAAGAAGCAAGTTTTGGTTGTGGGTCAAAAAATTGGCAGAAATGATCAAGAAAAAGCTGACTTGTTGGGGAAGACATTTGCTAGGGTACATAGTGGGGTTACTTTGGATGAAGTATATAAGCAATGCAGGTGTGAGATTTTAAATACTCATGTTACAGTTTTTTCTGAATGCTTAAGCGCTAATCGTGATTCTTGTAGCACAATTTCTAAAACTATTAATACGTATAGCAAAACCACTCACTGAGTTTGCAAAACTAAAAGCACAAACACTGCTTTGCACTCAGTTTACAATTTTGTAACACACACTTTGCAAAACTGTAGGCACAATTCACTGCACAACACTCTTTTTGCAGAACTTTAAACACAACTCACTGCTTACACTCAATTACCAAATTTCCAACACACTCCTAGCAAAATTATACACATGTATGGCTATCATTAACACTATTTTGCCAACTGTCTGGCACACTTGCACATGTGAAAACTGTTGTAGATAATTAGTTCACTTTGCAATCAGCCTAAGCACTATAAATAAGCCACAGGTAAGCTGTCTGTGTGGAGTACAATGGAAGGAACAGTAAGAGGGAGAAGAGGGAGAATCAGAGGAGGCCGAGGAGGCCTGAGGGAGAGGACGTGGAGTTGAAGAAGTTGGAGGAAGAGGACGTGGAGTTGAAGAAGCGAGAGGGTTAGAGGAAGTTAGAGGAAGAGGACAAGGAGGGGAAAGAGGAAGGGTAAGAAGAGTAAGAAATAGAATAACTGATGACATCAGAGCTACAATAGTGGACCATGTCATCAACCATGGGATGACCCTGAGGGAAGCTGGCCAACGGGTTCAGCCTAATTTGAGCCGCTACACTGTGGCAAGCATCATTAGGACATTTCGAAATGAGAATCGGTAACTACTTTGTAGCACTGCCATACTCTAATGAGAAACACAACAGTACCATACATGCAAAAATACTGAAATTGTTACTTTACAGAATTGCTAGACATCCAGATGTTGGGGGCAGAGGAAGAATGTTCACTCCACAGCAAGAGACCCATATAGTGAACATGGTGATTGCCAATAATGCAATAAGACTGCGCGAAATACAGCAGCGCATAATTGATAATGACACCATCTTTCAAAATATACACAGTGTAAGTATTTCTGCACTAAGTCGTGTACTTGCGCGCCACAGAATAAGAATGAAGCAAATTTACAGAGTTCCTTTCGAGAGAAACACAGAACGTGTAAAGCAACTGCGATATGACTATGTGCAGGTAAGCTATAGTGTCATTGGTTCTGAATTCGGAAGTGCATACTGTAGTGCTGTGCATGGGCCTGATGTGTTGCATTTGTTTTGTCTTGTCCAGAGAGTGATGGAACTAGAAGCAGATGCCATGGGACATGAGCTACTTTTTGTAGATGAGGCCGGTTTTAACCTCAGTAAAACCAGGAGACGTGGCAGGAACATTATTGGACACGTGCCATCATCAATGTCCCAGGACAACGTGGTGGTAACATAACCATGTGTGCAGCTTTAAGCCAAAATGGTGTTGTTCACCATCATGCAACCTTAGGCCCATACAACACTGCACACATTATTGCATTCCTGGACACCTTACATGACATGCTCACTGTTCAGAGACCAGAGCATACCCGATATGTCATCATATGGGACAATGTTAGTTTCCATAGGGCTGCTTTGGTCCGCAACTGGTTTACAGACCACCCATTCTTCATGGCACTCAACCTCCCTCCATACTCTCCATTCTTAAATCCCATCGAGGAGTTCTTCTCTGCCTGGCGCTGGAAAGTGTACGACCGTCATCCTCATCAACAGGTAGCCCTTTTACAGGCAATGGAGGAGGCATGTGGAGATATTGACCAGGCATCATGTCAGGCCTGGATACGGCATTCAAGGAGATATTTTCCCCGGTGCCTTGGACTGGAGGATATCGCATGCGATGTGGACGAAATTTTGTGGCCGGACCCAGAAAAACGACATGATGTAGGCTGATTGTTTTTCTTTTTTTTGTGAAATTACTATTTTGTGTTCTGACTTTGTCTTGGTTTTGATGAGTGTGAATAAACACCAATACTTGAAGTTTGGATCCTTGTATGTTTACATGACACTATGACAAAAGTATGACCTCAAATTGACATCTGTACACAGAGAAAGCAAAAGCCAGATGTGTTTTGTATTCATACCATCAGTGTGTAGTTGGCACATTGTGTGCTTAGTAGATGATGGCTTGTGTTTACTGTTTGATACGAAAACACCATTTTTAAGTGTTCGCTTTTGCAAGAGAACTACAATGTTTTGATAATTGGGTGAAAGGTTTTCTTATTTGTGTGTAGAGTTTTGCAAAAATAGCCAATAGTTACAAAAAATGTGCTTAACCAATCAGAAAATGGAATGCATTTCAATTAACAGGTGTGCCTTGTTAAAAATTAATTTGTGGAATCAGTTGTGTTGTGACAAGGTAGGGGTGGTATACAGAAGATAGCCCTATTTGGGAAAAGACCAAGTCCATGAGATCTGTTCAGCCTTAATAGGCTGTGGATGTACAGCCCCAGGTCATGATCAGTTGTGCTATGTAATATTTAAGCATCTACCTGATGAGGTCATACATGTTCTCCTTGGATTATTTAATAAGATTTGGAGTGAGGGGTTTATACCTTTTGGTTGGAAACGTGCAGTAATATATTTTGTAAAGCCTGGTAAGGACCCTTCATATGCTGATAGTTACAGACCAATAGCACTGACCTCTAACTTGTGTAAACTGATGGAAAAGATGATAGTCAACAGATTGTCATATTTACTGGAACATAGAGGTTTATTGAGTCAATGTCAAAGTGGATTCCGTAAAGGTAGATCTACTTTGGATGCATTAGTAAAGGTGAGCAATGAAGTTGAAAAAACTCTGGTCATGAAAGAAGTAATGGCTACTGTCTTTTTGACATTGAAAAGGCTTATGACACTATGTGGAGAGAAGGCCTACTGATTAAGATGGAAAGACTTGGTATTGGTGGGAGATTATATAACTGGGTTTTGGCCTTCTTATTTAAATCGCTCTTTTCGAGTTAAAATAGGATCCATTTGATCTGATGGCTATTGAGTAGACAATGGTATTCCTTAAGCCAGTGCTATCAGTCCTATTTTGTTCAACATTATGATTAACGATGTGTTTTCGAATGTAGGTTAGGGGTATTGGGGCTTCCCTATACGCTGATGATGGAGCTATTTGGAAGAGGGGAAGGAATGTCTCTCATGTGATCAAATCTATTCAACAAGCTATAGTGGATGTTGAAAGATGGTCGATTGACTGGGGTTTTAAATTGTCAGTGGCAAAGTATTGTTGTATGTTCTTCTCGAAGAAGAAAGTTGCTGATAATATCCAGTTGTTTCTGTATGGACAGCCTATGGGGAGGGTTTCTAAATACAAATATTAGGGTCTATTGTTCAATGAGCGATAAACATGGAAAGATCATGTCATAAATGTTAAAACAAAGTGTAAGAAGGTGTTGAATCTTATGCGCTCGGTCTCTGGTTATGAATGTGGTGCTGACAGACAATCATTGATGGATATTTATAAAGCTCTGATCAGGACGACAATTGATTAACGAGTGTATAGTTTATGGAACAGCGGCGAAGACTTGGCTTCAGAGGCTGGACAGAATCCAGTATATAGCTTTAAGGATATGTATTGGTGCATTTAAATCAACATCTGTATGTGCCTTACTAGTGGAGGCAGGTGAGATGCCTTTGGATATACGGCGTAAAAATTATCATTAGCTTATTGGGTTAGGTTGAAAGGCTGTGAGCTTGAGCATCCCACTGCTACTGTTCTAGATGACTGTTGGGAATATACTAGTAGACAAGGCAGTGGTTTTGGTTGGACAGTTGGAAAGCTTGCTGATGAGAGTGGTTTGAGGGAGCTGGAGGTTGGTCCTTCTGTGCTGATAGGGGACGTTCCTCCATGGTTACTCCCAGATCCTGTTGATCTAACCTTGGTAGAGAAAAGGAAAGATTGGTCAGAAGTCAGTGATATAGGGAAACTGGTTGACAATTACATTGGTATAAGTTTTTATGCTTTTTTACCTCTTTTCACAGATGGATCCAAGGACCCAGATAGTGGCCGCACAGGAGCAGGCGTTTACGTTCCTGAATTTGATGTGCAGATATGTAGAAGACTAACAGATTAACTGTCAGTATACTCAGTTGAACTTCTGGCGATAGTTGTTTCCCTCCAGTGGGTGGAGGACGTACAACCTGTTAGAATGATAGTATACTCAGATTCCCTGTCTGTATTGAATAGTTTATCATCTGGTAAATCTAATAGGAGTGACCTGCTATTGGAGGTATTCATGTTATTATGGAGAATTGAGAGAATGGGTGTCATAGTTAGATTCTGCTGGGTCCCAGCACATTCGGGTGTGGAAAGGAATGAAATTATAGACCAGTTAGCCAAAAGAGCTTTGAAACAAGATATAATTTATATTAATGTTCCACTGGGTAGAGGTAAGGCCAAATGTGCGGCAGAAGAGATGGGACTCTGAGCCCAAGGGCCGGCATTTATATGCCCTTCAAAGAAAGGTTGATGGACCAAGATTCAAAAGTTGTATTAGGAAGGAAGATGTGGTGTTTGCTCAATTGCGCTTAGGCCATTGTACATGGAACTCATCATTACATCTGGTTGGCAAGCATGTGTATGGTTTGTGTCTGGAGTGTATGGTCGATGAAACGGTGGAGCATGTGTTGTTATATTGTTGTAAGTATGTTGAAGAGAGGGAAAGATTGAAGTGTAGGGTCATTGAGGTTGGACGGGGTTGGAAGGGATTTTGTGGGATGGGGGAGGGTCTATTAGAAGTTAGTAGGGCTCTTCTTTATTTTCTCAGAAGTACTGAGTTAGGTAGGAGGATTTAGAAATGTTGTAAACCGTGATTGACCACACACTCCAGCACAGTAGTTGGCGGCATGCACCTTTAACGTTTGTTTGCGGATCGCCATTATATCATAGAAGAAGAAGAAGAAGAAGAAGAAACTCTCGCTCGATCTTCTCCCACTGCTGGCCACTGGGCTTCTTCTCATCACCATATTTGGTAGTGAGTGGAAACGCCAACCGAACGCTTCACATTTATACATCCGGTGAAATATCTGGTTATATCTGTAGTACTGTCCTTGCTTACACTTCCTGGTACCAGGCGCAAGCGCACAACAGTAAAGAATGCGGACTTTCGTCGCACACTGGATACAGAACGCTGGTAGAAAAGCTTTAAAGCTTTAAAGAGGAAAATGATGTCGAAAACACATACACAGCCCTCGTCGGTGACTACGACCACCGGTGGCCCTTCCTCCTCCTCCTCTTCCTCCTCGCCCGCAGGAGGCACGACTTCTCCCGCCAACGTCCTGCACGTACAGCCTGAGAAACCTCAACACTATACGTACGTAGACCATATATACACACGCACAACCTCACGTGTGTAGGTAAACATACCTAAACATCACGGAAGTTAAGAGAACTAGTTCAGTTGCTCATGTCGGATTTGAATTAAAGTATTCTCTATCAGTTATCTCAGGTTTGGATTAGTGTGTACCCGTTCTAGAGGCCTACTCGTGACTGAGTTGGTGTGTTTTGGATAGGCAGAGGTGGACTGTTTGGGGAGCTGTCAGTGTTTAGCTATCCATATGTAGAGTTGACCTGAGTTAACATTTTCTGTCTGGATATTATAAAATGCAATACAATTACAATGTAAGACACTAATAAGATTTGATTTAATGGTTGGTCTAATGGCCCATAAGTTATCTTTGTGTGTCTGTGTTTCTGAGAGAGTTAGAGGGACATGTTTACATCTGCAACATAGTTGCGATAAAATAATAAAATAAAAATAAATAATAACATAGTTGCAATAACACCTGCAGCTTGCTTTAGTTATCGTTTGGTGTCAAATATAAGACATGCACTAACACACTACTCATTAATCACCACCATCTCCTCTCTTTCCCTCTCTGCCCCCCCCCCCCCATGCAGGTATCTGAAGGAGTTCAGGACAGAACAGTGTCCTTTGTTTGTACAGCACAAGTGTACCCAGCACCGGCCCTTTGCCTGCTTCCACTGGCACTTCCTGAACCAGCGGCGCCGCAGACCCATCCGCAGGCGGGACGGAACCTTTAACTACAGCCCAGACGTCTACTGCACCAAATACGACGAGGGCACAGGCACCTGCCCTGATGGGGACGAGTGAGTGTGTGTCAGAGAGAGAGAGTGTGTGTCTGTGTGCTGGGGATTTTTATTTTATTTAATGTATTGGTACTCAGATAGCAAATAGACAGAGACAGTCTTGTTTTCTTCAATAAAGCCAATGTTTTTGGGGCAAAAGAATGGTCAAGCCTTGAGTTCCCGACATGAATATATACTGAACTTCCTCTGTGGTCCTCTGTAGCTCAGCTGGTAGAGCACGGCGCTTGTAACGCCAAGGTAGTGGTTTCGATCCCCGGGACCACCCATACAGAAAAAAAAAATATGCTTTTGATAAAAGCGTCTGCTAAATGGCATATTATTTTATTATTATAAAGCACCTGGGATTGGGATTTATTTTCAGATTGAGGGTACTGTTTATCAATGAAGTGAGAGGATACGCCCACTAACGACTAGCACCTGTAACCATTCCGGTGAATAGCTGAAGTGATGGCTGTTGACTGCTGTGATTTGCAGCTGAAAGCAGCACCACTCTCCCCACCTCCGGGCCAACTCAGTCAGATCAGGAGAAGTGCTGACACATTATCACTTTCACACTGTCAAACTATTAACACACACAAGGGGAAAACTAATGATGAAGACGGTAGCTCTGAGCCAATATCACGTAACCCATCAAGATGTGTACGTTGTTTTCCCATGTATGTTTTTATCATTTACAATAATTGTGTCTCTCTATGGTGTGATTTCCAGATGTCCGTTCCTGCATCGTACGGCGGGCGACACAGAGCGGAGGTACCATCTGAGATACTATAAGACAGGTTCCTGTATCCACGAGACGGACGGGAAGGGCCACTGCAGTAAGAACGGCTCCCACTGCGCCTTTGCACACGGATCACATGACCTACGATGTCCCGTCTACGACATCAGGTAGAGTAGAGACGCGTCATACAATGTAATGACCCAAAGCCACAGATGGGGTCTCAATCTTGTAGTCTAAGCTCTTTGTCTGTTTCATTGTTCTGTTTCTAACTGGTCTCGTCCCCCTCTCCAGGGAGGTGCAGGTGATAGAGTCTCAGGGGGGGTCGGGGGCTGCAGAGGGAGGAGAAGGGGAGGGCCAGTCGGGGCTGGCGGCCAGTACCGCCCTCATTGAGAAGATCTTGAGTGAGGAACCCCGTTGGCAGGGTACGACTATACACACAACACATTACATCCTTTAACTGACCTAGGAAGATTCCGTACAGTATGAAGGCCATGATTCCAATGCTAATACAATCTTCTCTCTCTCTCTTCTCTCTTCTTTCTCTCTCCCTCCCTCCTCTGTGTCTCTCTCTCTCGCTCTCTCTCTCGCTCTCTCTCTCTCTGTAGATAACAACTATGTGTTGTCCCGCTACAAGACAGATCTGTGTAAAAAACCTCCTCGTCTGTGTCGCCAAGGTTACGCCTGTCCCTACTACCACAACAGCAAAGACAGGCGGCGTAGTCCACACACACACAAATACAGGTACAAAACATGCACACATCCATTTGACACACACATGTGATATGGCTTGAACCATCTGTTTTTGTTTACTTGTTGTGTCCCAAAAACAATAATAAAGTGTGGTCTCTCTTTGTCGCTCTCTCTGTCTCTCTCTCTCTCTCTCTCTCTCTCTCTCTCTCTCTCTGTCTCTGTCTCTCTCTGTCTCTGTCTCTGTCTCTCTCTGTCTCTCTCTCTCTCTCTCTCTCTCTCTCTCTCTCTCTCTCTCTCTCTCTCTCTCTCTCTCTCTCTCTCTCTCTCTGTCTATCTCTGTCTCTCTCGCTCTCTCTCTGTCTCTCTCTCTCTCTCTCTCAATTTCAATTCAATTCAATTTAAGGGCTTTATTGGCATGGGAAACATGTGTTAACATTGCCAAAGCAAGTGAAGTAGATAGTAAACAAAAGTGAAATAAACAATAAATATTAACAGTAAACATTACACTCAGAAGTTTCAAAAGAATAAAGACATTTCAAATGTCATATTATGTATATATACAGTGTTGTAACAATGTGCAAATAGTTAACGTACAAATGGGAAAATAAATAAACATAAATATGGGTTGTATTTACAATGGTGTTTGTTCTTCACTGGTTGCCCTTTTCTTGTGGCAAAAAGGTCACAAATCTTGCAGCTGTGATGGCACACTGTGGTTTTTCACCCAGTAGATAAGGGAGTTTATCAAAATTGGATTTGTTTTCGAATTCTTTGTGGATCGCTGTAATCTGAGGGAAATATGTGTCTCTAATATGGTCATACATTTGGCAGGAGGTTAGGAAGTGCAGCTCAGTTTCCACCTCATTTTGTGGGCAGTGTGCACATAGCCTGTCTTCTCTTGAGAGCCAGGTCTGCCTACGGCGGCCTTTCTCAATAGCAAGGCTATGCTCACTGAGTCTGTACATAGTCAAAGCTTTCCTTAAGTTTGGGTCAGTCACAGTGGTCAGGTATTCTGCCACTGTGTACTCTCTGTTTAGGGCCAAATAGCATTCTAGTTTGCTCTGTTTTTTTGTTTGTTCTTTCCAATGTGTCAAGTAATTCTCTTTTTGTTTTCTCATGATTTGGTTGGGTCTAATTGTGTTGTTGTTGTTGTCCTGGGGCTGTGTGGGGTCTGTTTGTGTTTGTGAACAGAGCCCCAGGACAAGCTTACTTAGGGGACTCTTCTCCAAGTTCACCTCTCTGTAGGTGATGGCTTTGTTATGGAAGGTTTGGGAATCGCTTCCTTTTAAGTGGTTATAGAATTTAACGGCTCTTTTCTGGATTTTGATAATTAGCGGGTATTGGCCTAATTCTGCTCTGCATGCATTATTTGGTGTTTTACGTTGTACACGGAGGATGTTTTTGCAGAATTCTGCATGCAGAGTCTCAATTTGGTGTTTGTCCCATTTTGTGAATTCTTGGTTGGTGAGCGGACCCCAGACCTCAGAACCATAAAGGGCAATGGGTTCTATAACTGATTCAAGTATTTTTAGCGAGATCCTAATTGGTATGGCAAATTTTATGTTCCTTTTGATGGCATAGAAGGCCCTTCTTGCCTTGTCTCTCAGATCGTTCACAGCTTTGTGGAAGTTACCTGTAGGCGCTGATGTTTAGGCCGAGGTATGTATAGTTTTTTGTGTGCTCTAGGGCAACGGTGTCTAGATGGAATTTGTATTTGTGGTCCTGGCAACTGGACCTTTTTTGGAACACCATTATTTTTGTCTTACTGAGATTTACTGTCAGGGCCCAGGTCTGACAGAATCTGTGCAGAAGATCTAGGTGCTGCTGTAGACCCTCCTTGGTTGGTGACAGAAGCACCAGATCGTCAGCAAACAGAAGACATTTGACTTCAGATTCTAGTAGGGTGAGGCCGGGTGCTGCAGACTGTTCTAGTGCCCTCGCCAATTCGTTGATATATATGTTGAAGAGGGTGGGGCTTAAACTGCATCCCTGTCTCACCCCACGGCCCTGTGGAAAGAAATGTGTGTGTTTTTTGCCAATTTTAACCGCACACTTGTTGTTTGTGTACATGGATTTTATAATGTCGTATGTTTTTCCCCCAACCCCACTTTCCATCAATTTGTATAGCAGACCCTCATGCCAAATTGAGTCAAAAGCTTTTTTGAAATCAACAAAGCATGAGAAGACTTTGCCTTTGTTTTGGTTTGTTTGTTTGTCAATTAGGGTGTGCAGGGTGAATACGTGGTCTGTCGTACGGTAATTTGGTAAAAAGCCAATTTGACATTTGCTCAGTACATTGTTTTCACTGAGGAAATGAACTAGTCTGCTGTTAATGATAATGCAGAGGATTTTCCCAAGGTTGCTGTTGACGCATATCCCACGGTAGTTATTGGGGTCAAATTTGTCTCCACTTTTGCGGATTGGGGTGATCAGTCCTTGGTTCCAGATATTGGGGAAGATGCCAGAGCTAAGGATGATGTTAAAGAGTTTAAGTATAGCTAATTGAAATTTGTGGTCTGTGTATTTTATCATTTCATTGAGGATACCATCAACACCACAGGACTTTTTGGGTTGGAGGGTTTGTATTTTGTCCTGTAGTTCATTCAATGTAATTGGAGAATCCAGTGGGTTCTGGTAGTCTTTAATAGTTGATTCTAAGATTTGCATTTGATCATGTATATATTTTTGCTGTTTGTTCTCTGTTATAGGGCCAAAAAGATTGGAGAAGTGGTTTACCCATACATCTCCGTTTTGGATAGATAACTCTTCGTGTTGTTGTTTGTTTAGTGTTTTCCAATTTTCCCAGAAGTGGTTAGAGTCTATGGATTCTTCAATTACATTGAGCTGATTTCTGACATGCTGTTCCTTCTTTTTCCGTAGTGTATTTCTGTATTGTTTTAGTGATTCACCATAGTGAAGGCGTAGGCTCAGGTTTTCTGGGTCTCTATGTTTTTGGTTGGATAGGTTTCTCAATTTCTTTCTTAGGTTTTTGCATTCTTCATCAAACCATTTATCACTGTTATTACTTTTCTTTGGTTTTCTGTTAGAGATTTTTAGATTTGATAGGGAAGCTGAGAGGTCAAATATACTGTTTAGGTTTTCTACTGCCAAGTTTACACCTTCACTATTACAGTGGAACGTTTTGTCCAGGAAGTTGTCTAGAATGGATTGAATTTGTTGTTTCCTAATTGTTTTTTGGTAGGTTTCAACACTACTCTCTCTCTCTCTCTCTCTCTCTCTCTCTCTCTGTCTCTCTCTCTCTCCAGAGCGCTGCCGTGCCCAGCTGTGAAGCACAGTGAGGAGTGGGGAGACCCCAGTAAGTGTGAAGGTGAAGAGGGATGCCAGTACTGCCACACACGTAGCGAGCAGCAGTTTCACCCTGAGGTACGTGGTGAGGTCCATCCTAACTTTAGAAACGAGCTCCTCATCTCAAAACATAACTACGTCATCCATTTATAGCATTGGCAGATGCTGTGCCAAAGTACGAGTTAGCAACATTTGCTTAACACGAGACAGAACTCTATGTTCAATGATTGTTTGTCTGATGTTCCCCTCCAGATCTATAAATCCTCCAGGTGTAATGACATGCAACAGTGTGGCAGCTGCCCCAGAGGCCCTTTCTGTGCCTTTGCACACCTAGACAACAGTAAGTGTCTTACAACAACCCCATAATCATGTGGTATGATTAAGCAATAAGGCCAGAGGAGGTGTGATATATGGCCAATATACCATGGCTAAGGGCTGTTCTTAGGCACTACGCATTGCGGGGTGCCTTATTGCTATTATAAACTGCTTACCAATATAATTAGAGCAGTACAAATAAATGTTTTGTCATACCCATGGTATACCATGGCTGTCAGGCAATCAGCATTCAGGGCTCGAACCATCCAGTTTATAATGATAGTTAGCAAGTAAGGAACTGATCTACTCTTTTTCTCCAACCTGTCCCCCAGAGCCCCCTATCAGTGAAGAACCTTTGTTTCAGACCCCCAGCTCCCCACCTCTCCCCCCAGGACCCCTGGACCCTTACCCTTCCCAAGAGGGATGCTCCAGCCCTGGGAGCCGAGGTGGGAGGTCTGGGTCTCTGTCTGGAGGTCCGTTCTCCCCGTCAGGGGGGTTGTGTGTGGCAGAGCAGGGCCTGTTAGGGAGGGTGCTGTCGATGTGTGGGGGAGGCGAACCCCACTCCCCCTGGGCTAGAGAGGGGGGGTACGGTAGGGCACCGGGGTACGAGAGGGAAGACCAGGCCAAACAGAAGAGTTTTGCCATGGAGCAACGCAACAGAGAAATGGCGTACCATCTCAGCAAACAGGTACCTTTTTATTGTTGTCAAAATCAACCAGCTTCTAACTATCAAACTATACTGAACAAAAATATAAACGCAACATGTAAAGTGTTGGTCCCATGTTTCATGAACTGAAATAAAAGATCCCAGAAATGTTCCATTTGTTCCATGCTGACTGAAGACCTAGATAGCCAGTAACTACACAGAACAAAAATATAATTTTTCGCTTTTTAAACAACTAATTGACCGATGTGTTTTTTTCTGTGGGCTCAATGCGCAAATTGCACATTGTTTCTCTAGAGATAAATAAAATCCAGCCTGAACTGTACGATGTCAACTGAACAAAAATATAAACGCAACATGTAAAGTGTTGGTCCCATGTTTCATGAGCTGAAGTAAAAGATCCCAGAAATGTTCCATATGCACAAAAAGCTTACAGTATTTCTCTCACATTTGTTTACATCCCTGTTAGTCAGCATTTCACCTTTGCCAAGATAATCCATCCACCTGACAAGTGTGGCATATGAAGAAGCTGATTAAACAGCATGATCATTACACAGGTGCACCTTGTGCTGTGGACAATAAAAGACCGCTCTAAAATGTGCAGTTTTAACACACAACACAATGCCACAGATGTCTCAAGTTGAGGGAGTGTGCAATTGGCATGCTGGCTGGAGGAATGTCCACCAGAGCTTTTGCCAGAGAATTGAATGTTCATTTCTCTACCATAAGCCGCCTCCAACATAATTTTAGAGAATTTGGCAGTACGTCCAACCACCCTCACAACAGCAGACCACGTGTAACCACACCAGCCCAGGACCTCCACATCCGGCTTCTTCACCTGCGGGATCGTCTGAGACCAACCACCCGGACAGCTGATGAAACTGAGGAGTATTTCTGCCCTTTTGTGGGGAAAAACTCATTCTGATTGGCTGGGCCTGGCTCCCAAGTGGGTGGGCCTATGCCCTCTCAGCTTCACCCATGGTTGCGCCCCTGCCCAGTCATGTGAAATCCATAGATAAGGGCCTAATTAATTTATTTCAATTGACTGATTTCCTTATATGAACTGTAACTCAGTAAAATCTTTGAAATTGTTGCATGTGCGTTTATATTTTTGTTCATTATATAATTAGACATTATTGGCCAGGGTTTCTGTTGCTGCTTCAGCCAGCATGTCATTGTCTTGCTGTCTCATTGTCTTGCTGTCTCGTTGTCTCGCTGTCTCGTTGTCTCGCTGTCTCAATGTCTTGTTGTCTTGCTGTCTCATTGTCTTGCTGTCTCATTGTCTTGTTGTCTCGCTGTCTCGTTGTCTTGCTGTCTTGTTGTCTTGCTGTCTCATTGTCTTGCTGTCTCGTTGTCTTGCTGTCTCGTTGTCTTGTTGTCTCGCTGTCTCCTTGTCTTGTTGTCTCGCTGTCTCGTTGTCTCGCTGTCTCGTTGTCTCGCTGTCTCATTGTCTCATTGTCTCGCTGTCTCATTGTCTCACTGTCTCATTGTCTCGCTGTCTCATTGTCTCGCTGTCTCATTGTCTTGCTGTCTCATTTCGCTGTCTCATTGTCTCACTGTCTCATTGTCTTGCTGTCTCATTGTCTCGCTGTCTCATTGTCTCGCTGTCTCATTGTCTTGCTGTCTCATTGTCTTACTGTCTCATTGTCTCGCTGTCTCATTGTCTCGCTGTCTCATTGTCTCGCTGTCTCATTGTCTCGCTGTCTCATTGTCTCGCTGTCTCATTGTCTCGCTGTCTCATTGTCTCGCTGTCTCATTGTCTCGCTGTCTCATTGTCTCGCTGTCTCATTGTCTCGCTGTCTCATTGTCTTGCTGTCTCATTGTCTTGCTGTCTCATTGTCTCATTGTCTTGCTGTCTCATTGTCTTGCTGTCTCATTGTCTCGCTGTCTCATTGTCTTGCTGTCTCATTGTCTTGCTGTCTCATTGTCTTGCTTGTTCACGTTGTTGAATGCAGAAACTATTAGGCTACATAGCTTATTGCACTATAACTATACTATAACTAACTTAACTAACTATAACTATACTATAACGAACTATAACTAACTATAACTAACTATAACTATACTATAACGAACTATAACTATACTATAACTATACTATAACTAACTATAACTATAACTATACTATAACTATACTATAACTAACTATAACTATAACTATACTATAACTAACTATAACTATCCTATAACTAACTATAACTATCCTATAACTAACTAACTATACTATAACTATACTATAGCTATACTATAACTAACTATAACTATACTATAACTATACTATAACTATCCTATAACTAACTATAACTAACTATAACTATACTATAACTAACTATAACTATACTATAACTATCCCATAACTAACTATAACTATACTATAACTATACTATAACTATACTATAACTATACTATAACTATCCTATAACTAACTATAACTATAATATAGCTATACTATAACTATACCCAACCCACTGTTAGTCTGCATAGTAGATAGTATCACCACCCTTCTGCTCTGTCTCTGTTCTCTCTCTCTCTGTTCCCCCCCTCTCTCGCTCTCTCTCTCTCTCTGTTCCCCCCCTCTCTTTCTCTCTCTCTGTTCCCCCCCCCCCCTCTCTTTCTCTCTCTCTGCCCCCCCCCCCCCCCCTCTCTTTCTCTCTCTCTCTAGGATCTGTTGGTGTTCCTCCCAGTGGGTAGTCCTCTGAGTCTGTCCTCCAGTGTTCCCTCCAGCCTGGCAGCCACCCCTCCCAGCCCGGCCCCTCCAGGACCCCTCCACCAGGGCCACCACGGAGCCCCAACACCAGGCCTCTCCTCGGGCATGAATGCCAACGCACTGCCCTTCTACCCCACCAGCGACACCGTCGAGTCTGTAGTTGGTGAGTCAGTCACATAGGCACAGAATACTCTTTCAACTCTTATTACTCTTAGTCAGAGCAGCTGGCCACTGTACAAGCAGCTGGCCACTGTACAAGCAGCTGGCCACTGTACAAGCAGCTGGCCACTGTACAAGCAGCTGGCCACTGTACAAGCAGCTGGCCACTGTACAAGCAGCTGGCCACTGTACAAGCAGCTGGCCACTGTACAAGCAGCTAACTATTGTAGTTTACTTCCTAACATTCCATTAAATAAAAAATGGGGCAATTACATAGGATATATCTGAAGAGTATTGACACGGGATCACTTGATTAACGTGGGACCAGGGCTCTAAATGAAAAAATTTCATTGGTAGCACTGGTGCTCCCAACTTAAAAAAGTTAGGAGCACAACATAAAATCTATAAGCACAAGAATATATATCTGTTTAATTGATTGGGATATAGCATATTAGGCCAATATGAATTCTAGCAACTTTTGAAGCACATGTTGAGCTCCAGAAACTATTATTCAACCCTGTAAAGACATTTGTTTATTATAAGAACCTAAAATGATGATACAAAAAATCTGCCATTGAAATTGCAAAGTCATTTGTAGAATAAGTTTCTACATTGTGTAAAAGCACTAACTATTGAGATGAGTTACATTGGAAATTCTACACTGCCTCTTTAAGAGCGTCAAGTTAGTGAGTGGCGACATGCGAGAGATCAGTCATTCATTCCTACGATCATTGATCTTCTAAAGAAGCTATCCCTTTTCCTTTCTGTGCCCCCAGATGTTTAGATATACTGGTAAAGTAACCAGGTTGTTAGCTAGCTAGCTAATGAGATAACAAGACTGAACAAGGTGTAAACAAATGCCAGTGAGTGGTTTTGGAACTGACCTTCGACATGGTTTTTGAACAGGGCCTACAAACTAACTATTTGGTCCACTGGCAGGTAGATGAAAAAATCTACCAGCCACTCAGAATTTTACCAGCTAATACATTTAACACCAAAACATTCTCCAGGTTTTGGATTTCCCCCATTGTTTTCAGCTATTCACTCTCAAAATTCACTTTTCAAAGTCCACAACTATGCTTAAACCACACCAGGAGACCACTTTTGTGGTCTGGGGAAGAAAAATATATAAATATTTAGAAGGGTATAGTTGCTTTTTAATTTCAATTGCCCACCTCAAGAGACTGGTGTTTGGCTGGCGGTGTTACAGTTGAAGTCGGAAGTTTACATACACCTTAGCCAAATACATTTAAACTCAATTTTTCACAATTCCTGATATTTAATCCTAGTAAAAATTCCCTGTATTAGGTCAGTTAGGATCACCACTTTATTTTAAGAATGTGAAATGTCAGAATAATAGTAGAGAGAATTATTTATTTCATCACATTCCCAGTGGGTCAGAAGTTTACATACACTCAATTAGTATTTGGTAGCATTGCCTTTAAATTGTTTAACTTGGGTCAAACATTTCAGGTAGCCTTCCACAAGCTTCCCACAATAAGTTGCGTGAATTTTGGCCCATTTCTCCTGACAGAGCTGGTGTAACAGTCAGGTTTGTAGGCCTCCTTGCTCGCACACACTTTTTCAGTTCTGGCCACACATTTTCTATAGGATTGAGGTCAGGGCTTTGTGATGGCCACTCCAATACCTTGACTTTGTTGTCCTTAAGCCATTTTGCCACAACTTTGGAAGTATGCTTGGGGTCATTGTCCATTTGGAAGACCCATTTGCGACCAAGCTTTAACTTCCTGACTGATGTCTTGAGATGTTGCTTCAATATATCCAAATAATTTTCCTTCCTCATGATGCCATCTAAGTGCACCAGTCTCTCCTGCAGCAAAGCACCCCCACAGCATGATGCTGCCACCCCCGTGCTTCACGGTTGGGATGGTGTTCTTCGGCTTGCAAGTTCCTCCTTTTTCCTCCAAACATAACAATGGTCATTATGGCCAAACAGTTATATTTTTGTTTAATCAGACCAGAGGACATTTCTCCAAAAAGTACGATCTTTGTCCCCATGTGCAGTTGCAAACCGTAGTCTGGCTTTTCTATGGCGGTTTTGGAGCAGTGGCTTCTTCCTTGCTGAGCGGCCTTTCAGGTTATGTCGATATTGGACTCGCTTTACTGTGGATATAGATACTTTTGTACCTGTTTCCTCCAGCATCTTCACAAGGTCCTTTGCTGTTGTTTTGGGATTGATTTGCACTTTTTGCACCAAAGTACATTCATCTCTAGGAGACAGAACGCATCTCCTTCCTGAGTGGT
Organism: Coregonus lavaretus; assembly: GCF_964263955.1. Classification (NCBI taxonomy): domain Eukaryota; kingdom Metazoa; phylum Chordata; class Actinopteri; order Salmoniformes; family Salmonidae; genus Coregonus; species Coregonus lavaretus. Next base: position 87,747,332 of record NC_139988.1, on the reverse strand, counting down.
ATGATGGCTGCGTGGTCCCATGGTATTTATACTTGCGTACTATTGTTTGTACAGATGAACATGGTACCTTCAGGTATTTGGACATTGCTCCCAAGGATGAACCAGACTTATGAAGGTCTACAAATTGTTTTCTGGGGTCTTGGCTGATTTCTTTTGATTTTACCATGATGTCCCACGAAGTTGCCAAAACTATAGTTTTTTAACAATAAATTTGTGGAGTGGTTGAAAAACGAGTTTTAATGGCTCCAACCTATGTGTATATCAACCTCAGACTTCAACTGTATGTAATGCATGCGCAATAGCAGAGTTAGCAAAACAAAAGACCACCCGATTGATAAAACCCATCATGATATCGTATCATTCTGCCAGGTAAGTCTACTTTATGGGAAAGCCTTTAGAAATGACTGGCTGGCTACACAAAGTGGTAGACACAGGCATTCCCATGTCTTCATAAAGTTGCAAGAAATACAAATTCACTGATGCGTTCTTTAATATGCTTTACATGTACAGTGGCTTGCGAAAGTATTCACCCCCCTTGGCATTCACCCCCCCCCCCCCCCCCCCAATACTTTGTAGAGCCACCTTTTGCAGCAATTACAGCTGCAAGTCTCTTGGGGTATGTCTCTATAAGCTTGGCACATCTAGCCACGGGGATTCCTGCCCATTCTTCAAGGCAAAACTGCTCCAGCTCCTTCAAGTTGGATGGGTTCCGCTGGTGTACAGCAATCTTTAAGTCATATCACAGATTCTCAATTGGATTGAGGTCTGGGCTTTGACTAGGCCATTCCAAGACATTTAAATGTTTCCCCTTAAACCACTCGAGTGTTGCTTTAGCAGTATGCTTAGGGTCATTGTCCTGCTGGAAGGTGAACCTCCATCCCAGTCTCAAATCTCTGGAAGACTGAAACAGGTTTCCCTCAAGAATTTCCCTGTATTTAGCGCCATCCATCATTCCTTCAATTCTGACCAGTTTCCCAGTTCCTGCCAATTAAAAACATCCCCACAGCATGATGCTGCCACAACCATGCTTCACTGTGGGGATGGTGTTCTCGGGTGATGAGAGGTGTTGGGTTTGCGCCAGACATAGCATTTTCCTTGATGGCCAAAAGCTCAATTTTAGTCACATCTGACCAGAGTACCTTCTTCCATATGTTTGGGGAGTCTCCCATATGCCTTTTGGCGAACACCAAACGCTTATTTTTTTCTTTAACATTTACATTTACATTTTAGTCATTTAGCAGACGCTCTTATCCAGAGCGACTTACAGTTAGTGAGTGCATACATTATTTTATTTTTTATTTTTCATACTGGCCCCCCATGGGAAACGAACCCACAACCCTGGCGTTGCAAACGCCATGCTCTACCAACTGAGCTACATCCCTGCCGGCCATTCCCTCCCCTACCCTGGACGACGCTGGGCCAATTGTGCGCCGCCCCATGGGTCTCCCGGTCACGGCCAGCTACGACAGAGCCTGGATTCGAACCAGGATCTCTAGTGGCACAGCTAGCACTGCGATGCAGTGCCTTAGACCACTGCGCCACTCGGCTAAGCGATGGCTTTTTTCTGGCCACTCTTACGTAAAGCCCAGCTCTGTGGAGTGTATGGCTTAAAGTGGTCCTATGGACAGATACTTCCGATATCTCCGCTGTGGAACTTTGCAGCTCCTTCAGGGTTATCTTTGGTGTCTTTGTTGCCTCTCTGATTAATGCCCTCCTTGCCTGGTCCGTGAGTTTTGGTGGGCGGCCCTCTCTTGGCAGGTTTGTTGTGGTGCCATATTCTTTCCATTTTTTAATAATGGATTTAATGGTGCTCCGTGGGATGTCCAAAGTTTAGAATATTTTTTTATAACCCAACCCTGATCTGTACCTCTCCACAACTCTGGCCCTGACCTGTTTGGAGAGCTCCTTGGTCTTCATGGTGCCGCTTGCTTGGTGGTGTCCCTTGCTTAGTGGTGTTGTAGACTCTGGGGCCTTTCAGAACAGATGTGTATATATACTTAGATCATGTGACAGATCATGTGACACTTAGATTGCACACAGGTGGACTTTATTTAACTAATTATGTGACTTCTGAAGGTAATTGGTTGCACCAGATCTTATTTAGGGGCTTCATAGCAAAGGGGGTGAATACATATGCACGCACCACTTTTCTGTTATTTACTATTTAGAAGTTTTTGAAACAAGTTATTTTTTTCATTTCACTTCACAAATTTGGACTACTTTGTGTATGTCCATTACATGAAATCCAAATAAAAATCCATTTTAATTACAGGTTGTAATGCAACAAAATAGGAAAAATGCCAAGGGGGATGGATACTTTTGCAAGGCGCTGTAAGCTTTGGATTGATCGAACCGTCGCTCGCTTTTTTCTCTAGGGCACTCAGAAACAACTTCCCAGTGAAGCCTATCATTACAACTGTTATTATCTGCACTGGTGCGCCCAAAATATATTGTCAGGTTGAACAAAAAAAATATCTAGGAACATATGTGACCAAAATGTATGCCCTTTAGAGCCCTGTGTGGGACAGATCTGAGTAAGTAACCTTTGGTTTTTGTTGATGTGTTGTATAGAGTCAGCTCTGGATGACCTGGACCTGAATGACTTTGGGATGTCTGCCCTGGAGAGAAGCCTGGACAGCAGCTCAGCTATGCCCCGAGCCATGCTGGGTGGGTATGGAGCTGAGACACACACACACACACCTACCTGAGTGGAATGTCATGATTGCTTGATTAAATTATTGATTGATTCTGCAGGAGGGAACCAGCTCCAGAGTTCGGCTCCCGTCAACATCCCAGGATCCCTCTGCAGCTCCGCCCCTTTCAGCTCGCCCTCGCCCTCTCCACCAATCAGAGCCCACCAGTCACCGTTCTTCTCCTCCCATCTGTCGCAGCCCAGCCAATCAGAAAGCAGCTTCTTGGGGCCATCACATAGCTCTCTAGGTTTGTGGACATCTTTTTAGATTATGTATTTTTCTGCCCAAATCCTGCTAGATTAGAGGAGATTAGAAAATGTGGCCAAACATTTCCCCATACTTTCTAGAGACACCTCAAGTTAATAAATATGTCCCATGTGTCTCATGTCTCCTGTATTACAGGTCTGAATGGTGTGAGCAGTAGTATCTGGGAGCACCCGTCAGGCCAGGGTTCCCCCGGTACGCCGCCGGCCCTGCTACCCACCATGGGCCAGAGCATGGAGACAGCCCGGGTCCGACAGGAACTAGACGATACTAACAGACTACTGAAACACTGGGACCACACCTGGAGACATACAGCACAGGTACGAGGAGTAGGTGTGTGTGTGTTAGTGTACGCCAATAAACCATCAAAAGGGTCAGACTTCAACATTTTTCCCTCTTCCTTTCCTCCCTCTGTCGCTCCCTCCCTCTTTTCTCATGTTTCTCCCATCACCCTCTCTCTCTTTCCATCCTCGCCCTCTCTCTCTCTCTCTCTTTCCATCTCTCTCTCTCTCTCTCTCTCTCTCTCTCCATCCCTGCCCTTTCTCTCCCTCTCTCCATCCTCGCCCTCTCTCTCTCTCTCTCGCCACCCTCGCCCTCTCTCTCTCTCTTTCTCCATCCTCGCCCTCTCTCTCTCTACATCCCTCTCTCACTCCAGTCGTGGGCGGCTTTGAAGTCGGATGCGGAGGAGTCTCGCGGCTCGGCCGGACGGTTAGCTTTAGAAGCAGAGCGTGCCAGGCAGGCTGAGGAGCAGGCGCAGAGACAGACCTCCTTCCTCCAGGAGGCGCTGGAGGGCATGAGGGCAGGAGAAAACCCCCACCTGGCCCTGCACCAGCTACAGCTGATCCACAGACTGCCTCTAGAGTCTGTCGTCAGTCTGCAGGCCCAGCTCTGTACATGTCTACAAGCCGTGGAGCAGGTAGAGGACAGACACACACACACACAGAACCATGCTTGTTGATGTGAAACATTCCCCAACTAACTAGCAGACTTTTCTCTCTCTTTCTCCCTATATTTCTCTTCTCTCTCGCTCTCTCTCTCTCTCTCTCTCATCCCCCCATCCAGGTGGTGTATAGAAAGCAGAGGCAGTGTTGTGTGATGTGTGGAGGACAGGGCTCAGTCTCTCAGCCCTGTGGACACGGTCTACAGTGTGACAGCTGCTCTACAGAGTGCCCCCTCTGTCCAGAACAGACCCTGGATCAGTTATCCTGACCGAACTAGCTACAGCCCAGCAGATCCCCCGACACTGATCTCAGACCAGCCCTATTCACTTACTCAAACAGCCCAGTTGACCCTAACACTGAGTGCCTGACTTTAGACCAGATCCAGACCAGTTGTTCTAACGCTGTGGAGTATAGATAATCTGTTGTCTCTTACCTCTGATCCTAGATCAGATATCCTCACCCAGAGACCATCCTGCTGTCCCTAGATTAGAAATGTTTTACTCAAACACTGCGTGTGCATAAGAAATGATTCAGGATCAGCTCTCCTCACCACAGACCTGACTTTAACAATTACGAACTAAACCACACAACTGACTCAGTCAGTTGTTAAGGGCACTCTTGACCGCTATCCCATGATGCTACAGCCTAATGCCTCGATCACACCGACAGTGTCATTGCGTTTTGGTACACCAGAAGTACATTAATTTCCAATGGAACGCTGCGTTAGCCTTGCAGCATTGCGTTGCAGAGGCAGTTGCAGTGCGTTCTGTGTGGCGCATACATTGGATTTATTGAACCTATGCGTCAAACTGTATATGTAGACGGCTTGACAGAAATGGTAGCAGAAGGTGAATGTTGAACTTTTGTTACACACATATCCAGATGATGCTGCGGACCATTTCGCGCAATTATGATGTCGGTGTGATCAAGGCGTAAGTGGCCACCATTGAAGACTGCTGGGAGTACAATTTCTTAGTTTTTACTGTTAAAATAAAAACATTTTCTATTTTTCATAGAATTTTCATGCTTTTTCTAGAGAAGTGAAGGCAAAGTCAGTGATTGTTTTGCTAACGAGACTTATAGGCATGCATCTCAATAGTCTTGAAAATGCTTCCTCTCCTTGTCTCCTTCGCACTGATCTGAAACTAGAGGAAGGGAATATGGTGGAAGCCTGAAAAGAAGGAAGGAAAGCCATGTTAGACTATTTGGACGCAGCAGTCTGTGTTTCGTACAAATAGTTTCTGACTCTCAGGTTTGCTGTCTGTAATATTATTCTTTGATAACTGGAAAGATGGGGGGCGTGTTAACAACACAATCTTGAAAAAATATATACTAGTCAATTGTGTAGTCTTTGAAATAATGTATATTTGTTCATTTAATAACAAGGCGCTTCATGTGAACTCAAATGCCATTTCGTTTCTGTCAAACAACCAGCCTTTTTTTTTGGTATAAAAATCAAGGTATCATTTATTTGGGGCCATAATTTAAATTTGTAACGCATTTTCGATATTGCACAGTATTTTAAACTGGTGTCAAATATACATAGTTATTGTATGTCACAATTGCCCCATGCACTGACTACACCAGCTATCAGGTACCACCTCTGCTTTGGACACAGCAGCTGTGTGTGTGTGTGTGTGTGTGTGTGTGTGTGTGTGTGTGTGTGTGTGTGTGTGTGTGTGTGTGTGTGTGTGTGTGTGTGTGTTGCTATCCGGTGAAAATATCATTGTGAAGAACACTTATACTATACACAGACAAATGCCTGGCACACAGTCCACACCTTTACTGCATCCACTAACAGTGTTTAATTGAGTCTGTTTTGGTATAGAACAATAAAATACATATTTTTGCTATTATCCTTATTGTTTCTCCTGTGACTGTTTCTCTCTCTGTCTGCGTTTCTTCACAAACACCTGAGCCTCCCTCTCTCCTCTCCGCGACTCCAACAGCTTCAGGATACTGTCATCTGGACAAAAGGAGCGCACGTCAGTATCATGCAAGTACGTGTTCCTTTTCACATAAGTGAATTACCATAATCGTACCGTTGGGTTTGGGGTGTATGAGCGGCAGGCGTATCTGGGCCGGGGAGGGGTCTGGCTGTAACCCCGGCCCCCCTCCGACACCCGGCACTGCTTTCAGAGCCAGGAAGGCCTCCCCCTCGAAGTCGTCTGTTCTCAGGGTGTCATAGTCCAACACTGTCACCAACAGACACGCCCCCGCAGCCTGGCACTGCTCCAATGACACCATACTGATAGAGGGGGTACATGGAGTAGACGACAAAGAGAGGGATGTGGGAGAGAGTGATTACCTGTATAGTTCCTGAGGGTAGGCAAGAGTAGGAGACAATGTTGAAGTGAAAAAAGGTGGTTGCTTTAACTCTTCTAACACGTTTTCAACAAAGATCTGAGAGACTTGGATTATTCGTCTGCCACCAATGTAGCGACGGAGGGGTAGCAGTTGGAGCTAGTGCTTACAACTCGAAGGCCTCGTCGAACAAGGGGTTGAGGTCACAGTTCTTGATCTGTGTGTTGCGAGGCTCCACCTCAGGGAACACATGACGAGGCTCCAGACACAACTGGACAAACGGATCACTGGAACCTGGAGAGAGACAGAAGGGATATCTGATCTTTAAGAAGACCTGTCTTGCACTTTCACATCCATATAGATCAAGGGAAGGAGACAAGGAGAGGAAACTACTGACCGTTGGAGTCCATGGGTAGGAGGTTAGCTGCATTCAACACTTCCACTCTAAGTCTAAGATCAGATCTCCTGTAGGATGCTTTGAGTGTGACCGCGCCGTACTTCTCTCCACTGTAAACCTTCTGTTACACACACAAAAACGCAGATTCAATCCAATGTATTCAGTATAGCTCTGTTTTTTACTGCTATACCACACAAATAGAATACGCTCTTACCTGCTCCCATACTTTTCTATCCAGGAATTTTTCTATGAGCTGCTGGCAGTTGAGAGAGTTGTGTGTCAGGTGAGATTTCAGAGTCTGAATGAATGAGGTGAGAGAGGAAAGAGGGTTATTGTACAGTGTTCATAACCCAAGGTCCCCCATTTCATGTTTCTACATGTCCTTATAGAACCATATAAAGTTCTAACAATATAAAGTGCAATGTAACCAACATGAACTCACCTTGTAGTCGTCTGTGTGTAGGGTATCCAGTGGCAGTCCATTCCCCTCAGCATAAAAACACTGCTCCAGACACTGCAACACACAGTCAGAAATGTCCTGAAGTGTGTACTTAAGAAAAGTGTATTAACCTGGAGTGTGTACTCAGCACTGTACTAACCTGGAGTGTATACTGCAGTACTATACTAACCTGGAGTGTGTACTCAGCACTGTACTAACCTGGAGTGTGTACTGCAGTACTATACTAACCTGGAGTGTGTACTCAGCACTGTACTAACCTGGAGTGTGTACTGCAGTACTGAGAGAACCTGGAGTGTGTACTCAGCACTGTACTAACCTGGAGTGTATACTGCAGTACTATACTAACCTGGAGTGTGTACTGCAGTACTATACTAACCTAGAGTGTGTACTGCAGTACTGTGCGACCCCTGGAGTGTGTACTCAGTACTATACTAACCTGGAGTGTGTACTGCAGTACTTTACTAACCTGGAGTGTGTACTGCAGTACTATACTAACCTGGAGTGTGTACTGCAGTACTATACTAACATGGAGTGTGTACTGCAGTACTATACTAACCTAGAGTGTGTACTCAGTACTATACTAACCTAGAGAGTGTACTGCAGTACTATACTAACCTAGAGTGTGTACTGCACTAACCTGGAGTGTGTACTCAGCAGTGTACTAACCTGGAGTGTGTACTGCAGTACTGTACTAACCTATAGTGTGTACTGCAGTACTATACTAACCTAGAGTGTGTACTGCAGTACTATACTAACCTAGAGTGTGTACTGCAGTACTATACTAACCTGGAGTGTGTACTCAGTAGTGTACTAACCTGGAGTGTGTACTGCAGTCGTTGACAGAACACCATGAGTCCTCCCTCTAGTTTCTGCTGTGTAGCCACCTGGTATAAGGTCCTTATGGAGTTAGTCCACAACGGAGTCAACAGACTGCCCAAGGAAGGAAGAGGGAGATGACAAACATATTTCAAAGGCTTGGAAACCACTGCTCTAAGATATTCATAGAGGTATGCTGGAAACCACTGCTCTAAGAGATTCATAGAGGTATGTTGGAAACCACTGCTCTAAGATATTCATAGAGGTATGCTGGAAACCACTGCTCTAAGAGATTCATAGAGGTATGCTGGAAACCACAGCTCTAAGAGATTCATAGAGGTATGCTGGAAACCACAGCTCTAAGATATTCATAGAGGTATGCTGGAAACCACTGCTCTAAGATATTCATAGAGGTATGCTGGAAACCACTGCTCTAAGATATTCATAGAGGTATGCTGGAAACCACTGCTCTAAGATATTCATAGAGGTATGCTGGAAACCACTGCTCTAAGATATTCATAGAGGTATGTTGGAAACCACTGCTCTAAGATATTAATAGAGGTATGTTGGAAACCACTGCTCTAAGATATTCATAGAGGTATGTTGGAAACCACTGCTCTAAGATATTCATAGAGGTATGCTGGAAACCACTGCTCTAAGATATTCATAGAGGTATGCTGGAAACCACTGCTCTAAGATATTCATAGAGGTATGCTGGAAACCACTGCTCTAAGATATTCATAGAGGTATGTTGGAAACCACTGCTCTAAGATATTCATAGAGGTATGCTGGAACACAGTGGGTAATAAATCCTCAGTACTGGTTGAACCACAGGTGTGTGTGTGTGTGTGTGTGTGTGTGTGTGTGTGTGTGTGTGTGTGTGTGTGTGTGTGTGTGTGTGTGTGTGTACCTGTTAAAGTTCTCCTGGACCAGGTTCTCATTCATGTACTGCAACTCTTTCTCCAGAAATTTCATCAGAGGAACCACAGCCTGGGATGGTGGACACGTGGAACAGTTCAGTAACATGCTTTTCATCAGTCATCATAAACTAGGGCCCTGTGTTTTGGACAATCATGTTATATGACCTGGATTTTAACCTTTATTTAAAGCTTTTTCATAATATCCATAAAACCTAGTGGTCAAACAGGGAAATGGTTCCAATCATTTTTACACCATTAATTTTCCCCATAGGATATTTTAGAAACACTTAAAATAAGGGCTGTGTTTCGTGTAGGCTTACCCTGGCATGACGTTTTGATAACCATGTAAATCTCTCTCGGACAAGGTGACTTTTATCAATCTATTCAGCTCTACTGAATGGCGCCGGAGAACATGGCTGCCGTTTTACAGCCCTCTAACCAATTGTACTATTATGTGTGTTTTTCCGCGTCATTTGTCATTTATTTTGTACATAATGTTTCTGCCATCGTCTCTTATAACCAAAAAGAGCTTCTGGATATCAGGACAGCGATTACTCACCTCGTATTGGACAAAGATTTTTTCTTCAACTAGGCGGCCGTGAAGGATATCCTACAGACACCCGACAAGGCCCAAATCCCCGTCATTCACATGAGAAAGAGACTGAGATATTGTGGACGTAGGTCGGGGTGCCTTGTAAGGATCCGACGGCGAGCGAGTAAACTGCCTCTCCCATCAATCCTATTAGCCAATCTTCAATCATTTGAGAATAAATTGGATGACCTAAGATTACGGTTATCCTACCAACGGAACATTAAAAACGGTAATATCTTATGTTTCACCGAGTCGTGGCTGAACGACGACATGGACAACATACAGCTAGCGGGCTATACGCTACATCGGCAGGATAGAACGGCTGACTCCGGTAAGACAAGGGTTGGCGGTCTGTGTATATTTGTAAACAACAGCTGGTGCACAAAATCAAATACTAAGGAAGTCTCGAGGTTTTGCTCGCCTGAGGTAGAGTATCTTATGATAAGCTGTAGACCACACTATTTACCAAGAGAGTTTTCATCTATATTTTTCATAGCTGTCTATTTACCACCACAAACCAATGCTGGCATTAAGATTGCACTCAATGAGCTGTATAAGGCCATAAGTGAACAGGAAAACGCTCATCCAGAGGCAGCGCTCCTAGTGGCCGGGGACTTTAATGCAGGGAAACTTACATCCATTCTACTTAATTTCTACCAGCATGTTAATTGTGCAACCAGAGGAAAAAAAACTATAGACCACCTTTACTCCACACACAGAGACGCATACAAAGCTCTCCCTCGCCCTCCATTTGGCAAATCTGACCATAACTCTATCCTCCTGATTCCTGCTTATAAGCAAAAACTAAAGCAGGAAGCACCAGTGACTCGGTTAATAAAAAAGTGGTCAGATGACGCAGATGCTAAGCTACAGGACTGTTTTGCTAGCACAGACTGGAACATGTTCCGGGATTCTTCAGATAGCATTGAGGAGTACACCACATCAGTCACTGGCTTCATCAATAAGTGCATCGATGATGTCGTCCCCACAGTGACCGTACGTACATACCCCAACCAGAAGCCATTGATTACAGGAAACATCCGCACTGAGCTAAAGGGTAGAGCTGCCACTTTCAAGGAGCGGGACTCTAACCCGGACGCTTATAAGAAATCCCGCTATGCCCTCCGACGAACCATCAAACAGGCAAAGAGTCAATACAGGACTAAGATTGAATCGTACTACACCGGATCTGACGCTCGTCGGATGTGTCAGGGCTTGAAAACTATTACAGGCTACAAAGGGAAGCACAGCCGTGAGCTGCCCAGTGACACAAGCCTACCAGACGAGCTAAACCACTTCTATGCTCGCTTCGAAGCAAGCAACACTGAAGCATGCATGAGAGCACCAGCTGTTCCGGATGACTATGTGATCACGCTCTCCGTAGCCAATGTGAGTAAGACTTTTAAGCAGGTCAACATTCACAAGGCCGCAGGGCCAGACGGATTACCAGGATGTGTACTCCGAGCATATGCTGACATTTTCAACATGTCCCTGACTGACCAACTGGCAGGTGTCTTCACTGACATCTTCAACCTCTCCCTTCCTGAGTCTGTAATACCAACATGTTTCAAGCAGACCAACATAGTCCCCGTGCCCAAGGACACTTAAGATAACCTGCCTAAATGACTACCGACCCGTAGCACTGACGTCTGTAGCCATGAAGTGCTTTGAAAGGCTGGTCATGGCTCACATCAACACCATTATCCCAGAAATCCTAGACCCACTCCAATTTGCATACCGCCCCAACAGATCCACAGATGATGCAATCTCTATTGCACTCCACACTGCCCTTTCCGACCTGGACAAGAGGAACACCTACGTGAGAATGCTATTCATTGACTACAGCTCAGCATTCAACACCATAGTGCCCTCAAAGCTCATCACTAAGCTAAGGATCCTGGGACTAAACACCTCCCTCTGCAACTGGATCCTGGACTTCCTGACGGGCCGCCCCCAGGTGGTAAGGGTAGGTAACAACACATCTGCCACACTGATCCTCAACACGGGGGCCCCTCAGGGGTGCGTGCTCAGTCCCCTCCTGTACTCCCTGTTCACCCATTACTGCATGGCCAGGCACGACTCCAACACCATCATTAAGTTTGCCGACGACACAACAGTGGTAGGCCTGATCACCGACAACGATGAGACAGCCTATAGGGAGGAGGTCAGAGACCGGGCCGTGTGGTGCCAGGATAACAACCTCTCCCTCAACGTGACCAAGACAAAGGAGATGATTGTGGACTACAGGAAAAAGAAGAGGACTGAGCATGCTCCCATTCTCATCGACGGGGCTGTAGTGGAACAGGTTGAGAGCTTCAAGTTCCTTGGTGTCCACATCACCAACGAACTATCATGGTCCAAACAAACCAAGACAGTCGTGAAGAGGGCACGACAAAGCCTATTCCACCTCAGGAGACTGAAAAGATTTGGCATGGGTCCTCAGATCCTCAAAAAATTCTACAGCTGCACCATCGAGAGCATCCTGACTGGTTACATCACCGCCTGGTATGGCAACTGCTTGTCCTCTGACCGCAAGGCACTACAGAGGGTAGTGTGTACGGCCCAGTACATCACTGGGGCTTCCTGCCATCCAGGACCTCTATACCAGGCGGTGTCAGAGGAAGGCCCTCAAAATTGTCAAAGACTCCAGCCACCCTAGTCATAGACTGTTCTCTCTGCTACCGCACGGCAAGCGGTAACGGAGTGCCAAGTCTAGGTCCAAAATACTTCTCAACAGCTTCTACCCCGAAGCCATAAGACCCCTGAACAGCTAATCATGGCTACCCGGAGTATTTGCACTGCCCCCACACCCCACCCCCCACCCCATCTTTTTACGCTGCTGCTACTCTGTTAATTATCTATGCATAGTCACTTTCACTCTACCCACATGTACATATTACTTCAACTACCTCAACTAGCCAGTGCCCCCGCACATTGACTCTGCACCGGTACCCCCCTGTATATATAGCCTCCCTACTGTTATTTTCTTTTACTTCTGCTCTTTTTTTCTCAACACTTTTTGTTGTTGTTTTATTTTACTTTTTTATTTAAAATAAATGCACTGTTGGTTAAGGGCTGTAAGCATTTCACTGTAATGTCTGCACCTGTTGTATTCGGCGCATGTGGCCAATAAAATTTGATTTGATTTGATTTATTTACTCTCAGATTCGAAAATGCTAAATTAGCATCAAAGTAGACATCATGCTAAACTACAAATTCCTGCACATCATCTCTAGCTGACACCTTTTCTAACAGGTATTGTGTAAATTGAAAACTTGCCCAAGACAGTTCACAGAATTGTCAATTTAGCTAACGTTAGATAGTTAATCCAGAGATTCTTACCTTTGCCTCGATTCGGCAGGCTCATCCAGAGCATCATGGCATTTGTAGTTCTTTATGATAGCCACATTAGCAACTAATTAGCATTTCATTTTTTTTTTTTTTGGGGGGGGGGGGGGAAATACAGGCAAATGTATTGATAAAAGTCACCTTGTCCAAGAGAGATTTACACGGTTATCAAAACGTCACGCCAGGATAAGCCTACATGAAACACAGCCTTTATTTTAAGTGTTTCTAAAATCCCCTATGGGAAAAATGAATGGTGGAAAAATGATTGGAACCATTTTCCTGTTTGACCGCTAGGTTTTATGGGTATTATGACTCATACTGTGGTACTCTATTGCTTTCATTCTAATTTCTGGAGATAAAGGTTAAAATCTAGGTCATGTGACATGATAACCCAAAACACAGGGCCCTCATAACACAAAAGGAAATGGTTGTTTATAAATCCAGTATCGCTGAATTGGAAATGGCTAATGATGACAGTTTCTTACATCTTCAGTGGACTTGGAGGGGAGTCTGTGTCGGGTAGACATGCTGCGGACGTACGTCTCAATATCTGAATTCAGCTAGAGAGAGACAGAGAGACTTCAAATTCTATATTGAAGAAGGAGACTATAGGCCAATGTATCAATATGGTCTGGGTCTCTCTACACTCCGCTCCAACTAACCCCTCCCCAGCCCTCTCTCCTCCTACCTTCCGTCCAACGGTCTCTAAGGCGGAGCGTATCTCTCGGTTGAGGACCCCCTGTGTATGCTGCAGCTGTGAGGGGAGCACGTTGTGGAACTGAGGGTCCCCTATCACGTCACGGGTGCGTTCTCGAAGCCCTGCCCAGTTGAGCTGCTGGGGAAGGCGGGTCAGCACCGACCTCAGGTGTTCCAGGTCATTCACTACTACACACAGCTGGGGGGGGGGGGGGGGGGGGAGACACAGAGAGGTGGAAATTAACACAATGTAGTTGAGAGAAAAGGTGATAGACAAAAAAAAAATGTGATTGAGATGGACACAAGTAGAAGGAGAGAGAAGGAAAAGAGGAAAGAAAGAGATGGAGCAGAGAGGAATGAAAGTGGAATAGATAGAGGGAGGAGTGTTATTTCCTTCACCCTGTTGACAGCGCTGCTGTGGTCAGAGTTCTCAGACAGCACTCTGACCCGCTCCTTCAGGATACGACAGTAGTTCACCACGATCTTGCACACGTCCTGAACCCACACGCAAACACATTAAAATGAGCTAAAACTTGTATGCCAACAATATTAAATGCGTGTATGATAATGTATGACAGAGCATGTTCTCGTCTGGTTACGATGAGATACTATATGTACTTGCATGATAATGCATGATAATGCATGTTTATGATACACTACCTCGGTGAGTTTGACCATGAGCATGAAGGCCTCCTCAGGTTCTGGCCAGGAGAGCTGCTCCCATAGCTGACAGATGGGCTGGATACAGGCCACCAGGTCTACCGCTGACGAGCTGTGTTTGATGGGCACCATCCCTGACTGCAGCGGCTGCAGCTGGGGAAAGAGAGGAGAGAGGGGGGGGTAAATACAGTAAATATTACCTGGTATCTATTCTATTCTAGGTGTAGTGTTGCAATAGTATGCTACCTGGTCCACCTGTACAGCTCTCTCCACCCTGTCCTGAGTGGTACTGAAGGCCTTGTTTAACCAATAGGGAAGCGCGTCACGGAAGCCCTCATGGAAGTTAGTCAGCTCCAACAGTTTAACCCTGAAACAACACGACATCCTTAGCTCTACACTGAGTGTACCAAACATTAGGAACACCTTCCTAATATTGAGTTTGAAAAAAAAGTCGCTTGAAAGGCATGAGCTCTGCTTTGTTTTTTTGTGCAGGCTGTACACACTCCAATAGTCTCTAATTCACAATTTGACAAGCACTTGATAATGCCTCGAATTTCACAGCGGCATCCCCTTTGTGGCCGTAATGCACCCTAAAAATATCCATGCCTTTTGCGGCCCGGAGTGCTGCGTTGTGCCCTTCTCCCTGAGTGTACACCGCTCTCCGTCACGTGATCGGGTCTTTCTCACAGTCTACAAGTAAAGACAGACACATCCGGGACACAACTGCGCGCGTCCTTATCCAATTCCGAGGTGCATGTTGAAGATGTTGGAAGAACTGTCCACATTTACTTTTCGTCAGCCAACAAGATGAGTAGGCCTAATGAACAGCAAAAGCACTAGCCTATGTCAATCTACTATCCCCCATAGTACAAAAGTTGACCTTCTATTCTGTGCGAGAAATCAATATTCCAAACATAGTCTGGGACAGTTGTGGGATGCGATGGGATCCAAAATTAATTCAACCACTAGCGTCAAAAAAACCTTTTTTAATGCAATGTGGCTGACGCAACAGATCAGCACGTTTAGCTTAAAATGTTGATAAACTATTCGGCTATTTATTCACATTATAAGCGCAGCAATGCGCACATGGTAGTAGGCTATAAGCGCGAATGTTCCATTAGGGGAAAACACCATTATCAAAAGTGACTGCAAATGCAATTATGCATGTACTGCTTTTATTATAAAGGTGCATTTTTATGGTGAAAATGATCTTCCCCAAACTTGAAACTCACGCGCTGCTTATATATGCCGGTTATGCTCCTTGTAAAGCGGATTAATGTGCTTCATTTTAAGACGTTATTTGGCCACTTTAGTTGTGATACGACTATATCGAACAAGTCACAAAAAAAGGCATTGTTTCTTATGCTGGGCATCATTCACAAGTGATAATATATAATTCACAAGTGATGGGCTAATATTGTCACCCATCAGACTATTCTTGATTTAATCTTGTCTTCACATATATTAAATAATATATGTGTGAAATTTGTTTTGATTTAGAATGGACCATTATCATGCACCTGTATCGAAACGGGCAGTGGGAAAAAATACAAGTCATCTATGCACTTAAATAGCAAATAGAGGACGCTTTTCCCCTTGGATTATTTTCATGCCAGCCAGGTAGGCTATACTCCTGCTGTAAATATAAGCAATGTGCTTAATATTAGGAAAGTAGATAAATAAATATAGTAGGCCTAGCCTATAGAAAGTTGATGGGATCCTCCTCTTTTTAATAGAGGCCATAACTCAGTTTTATCCCGCAATTGCATAGCCTATAGAAATGTTGCGCAGCATGAGCTAATGAGCTCTCATGAAGTGTTTGATTAGATTTTCGAAAACATTTGCATTGATGTCAGAGTGATTAGAGGGACAATAGAGTGCTGAGTACCAGTGGTGTAAAGTACTTAAGTCGTTTTATGGGGTATCTGTACTTTACTTTACTATTTATATTTTGGACAACTTTTACTTTTACTTCACTACATTCCTAAAGAAAATAATGTACTTTTTACTCCATACATTTTCCCTGTCACCCAAAAGTACCAATTCACACACTAATCTCCCGAGTGGCGCAGTGGTCTAAGGCATGCAGTGCTAGCTGTGCCACTAGAGATCCTGGTTCGAATCCAGGCTCTGCTGTAGCTGGCCGCAACCGGGAGACCAATGGGGCCCAGCGTTGTCCAGGGTAGGGGAGGGAATGGCCGGCAGGGAGGTAGCTCAGTTGGTAGAGCATGGTGTTTGCAACACCAGGGTTGTGGGTTCGATTCCCACGGGGGGCCAGTATGAAAATAAAAAAGAATAATGTATGCACAAACTGTAAGTCGCTCTGGATAAGAGCGTCTGCTAAATGACGTAAATGTAAATCAAGAGAACATTCCTTGTCATCCCTACTGCCTCTGATCTGGCGGACTCACTAAACACAAATGCTTCATTTGTAAATGATGTCTGACTGTTGGAGTGTGCCCCTGGCTATCCGTAAAAAAAAAAAAAAACATTTGCTTAATATAAGGAATTTGAAATGATTTATACTTTTACTTTTGCTTCTTAAGTACATTTTAGCAATTCCATTAACTTTTGATACTTAAGTATATTTAAAACCAAATACTTTTAGACTTTTACTCAAGTTGTATTTTACTGGGTGACTTTCATTTTTAAGGAATACCTGGAATAGTATAAAGTAATCCTTCTACCCCTCCCCCACCCACCCATATTTTTTTTTTATAAATTGGTTGGCCCACTGGCTATCATAAGTTGAATGCACCAATTTGTAAGTCGCTCTGGATAAGAGCGTCTGCTAAATGATGTAAATGTAAATGTATCTTTACTTTTACTCAAGTATGACAATTTAGTACTTTTTCCACCACTGCTGAGTACCAGGCAGTTAGCAAGTTTGGTAGGCTACTAATGACCAGCAGCAGCATCAGAGCTTGGAGAAGCCTAATTACCATGACTAAACGGTCATGTGGAATTTGACTGCCTTCATGACTCGTGACTGCCGGAGTGACGGTAATAAGGTCACCGCAACAGCCTGGCACCTACTACCATACTCAGTTCAAAGGCAATTACATTTTTTTGTCTTGGATTTTTAAGCCTTGAGACATGGATTGTGTATGTGTGCCATTCATTGGGTGAATGGGCAAGACAAAATATTTTAAGTGCCTTTGAACTGAGGTTGTTCTGAGGGGAGGGAGGGTGTAACTCAATATTAGGAAGGTGTTCTTAATGTTTTGTACACTCAGTGTATATTGTGTAGTAATGTGAAGTACTGAGTATGTATCAGGGAGTAGTGTGTTAGCAGTATGTAGTACTGGGTATATAGTATAAGGGAGTAAGTAATGTGTACTACTGAGCAATGTTCACTCAATTTTTGCTCAGTGCAAACTTGAACGTTGCCGTTTACTGTGAACACTGCCAAGTCGGCTACTGTGGCTATTTGATCATAATGTAGGCCTACCAGAGTGGCCTACCACCAAAAACAATGGAGAAAAACGCATCCCATAACATTTTAACATGGAAATAGCTGTTCTATCATTCAGCCTACTGTAGCAGCTAATGTGTGGTGTTCAGTGTAGGCCTACATTCCATGAGACTTTTGGAGAGAAAAAACACATGCAGGGCTTGACATTAACCTGTTTATCCACTTGTCCTTCAGACAAGGAGGTGACTGAAAATGTTGTTTGATGCAAGAAATCACTTTACAAAATAAAATGCATTATTATTCCCATACCATTATTACAGAGAATGAGACTAATTATGCTACGCTCTGCCTATTGGCTACTTAGCTTATTCAAGACTGTCTCAAAATACAACAGTTCCTCTTTAAGACATAAAAAAAAGCTCTTTACCTGACTCACTTTTCAAAGATGTCTAGAAATGCACACGTTTTGTGCTGTTGTAGGAAGCAATCACTCCCCTATTGCTGACTACAAATTATCTATAACTGGGCTAATAATTCACTAACTAGCAAAGGATATGAACAAATGTGAACATTTGGCTAAATGCAGCTCTCACTTTCATCTCAAAACAAGCGCATACTCCCGACCATTCATACTGTTGCCTTAACACAGTCCAGTTCAAAGTGAATGGCACAGATACATATTTTGCAATCGCTATTTGCATATAGGCCTACTGCAAGTCTGATTAGTTATGGGGCACTAGTCTGTGTACAAGGCTGTCAATGGAATAGAATCCTACTCCAATGCGCTCTGCCTACAAGAAAATCTCTTGAACAGTTAGTTTTGCATACTAAATCTAGCATAGTGTGTTTTGTTTCGGTATATTACTATTTAAATTCCCACAGTAGAGCAAAACGTTGATAGTGTTAACTAAAGGGGGAAAACTATAGAATGTTGAGTGAAGTTCAAACTCGTGCTTCTGTGTGCAGGCTCATATTTCTTCAGCACGGCAATCGAGGGGAGCTGCGCGCCCAGTTTAGAGGGTTTGTTGCTACTGGGTATGTAGTATAAGGGAGTAACCTCTGACCTTTTCTGTAGGAAGGCCTTGTCTTTGTGGATGGCCTGTAGACTCAGGTAGAGAGGGAACAGGCCATTGGCTAGACTCTGCTCCATCTTACCCTCCAACAGGTTTAGGGTTTCCCTCACCTCCCCCGCCAACTGAGAGAGAGAGAGAGAGAGAGAGAGAGAGAGAGAGAGAGAGAGAGAGAGAGAGAGAGAGAGAGAGAGAGAGAGAGAGAGAGAGAGAGAGAGAGAGAGAGGGAGAGAGAGAGAGAGAGAGAGAGAGAGAGAGAGAGAGAGAGGGAGAGAGAGAGAGAGAGAGAGAGGGAGAGAGAGAGAGAGAGAGAGAGAGAGAGAGAGAGAGAGAGGAGAGAGAGAGAGAGAGAGAGAGAGAGAGAGAGAGAGAGAGAGAGAGAGTTATACAGCAGGAAGAAAGAGAGATAGAGAGTAATGCAGTTTTCTTTCACAGAGAGAGTTATACAGCAGGAAGAAAGAGAGATAGAGAGTAATGCAGTTTTCTTTCACAGCCACTTACCAGGGAGTCCAGCTTTTGGTAGACTACAGTGAACACATCAACTTGCACAGCACTACAGAGAGAGAGAGAGAGAGAGAGAGAGAAAGAAACCCATTCAAGTCCATTCATGTGATTAACAGACATACCTTCTTCATATTCAAGACAGATAATGTCACCTCCCTCCATACAGACGTTCTGTCTCCTACCTGACAAACACTCTATTCCAGCTGTCCTTGTTGTGCTTGATGTCCTCCTGCACTTCACCTATCAGCCTAGAGAGAGCACTCACGGTCGCTGTCAGGTCCTGTGAGGAGGAGGAGGAGGGGGGAGGAGGAGGAGGAGGAGGGGGGAAGAGGGGGACGAGGAGGAGGAGGGGGGAATAAAGTTACAGAATGTGGAAAGAGAGATAAAGTTACAGAATGTGGGTAAAGAAATGCTTGATGTGCTTTGAAAGTGATATGTGGGAGGAGTCTCTTCCTTTGTATGTAGCCTACCTTGGTCATGGGCTGATGTAACCCTTTCTTTATGGTGAACCACTCCTGTGTACCAGACTGAGGCAAACAAAGACTTTCAGCTCTGTGGATCCTTTAACAGATAGTTAATACAATATTAACTGTAGTCTTTAAAGTGGTCTTTCTATATGTACTCACATGTACAGCGTCGTTGACATTGTCATGCAGGTCAAACTGAGCTGGGTTCAGCTTCTGAAACGCCCGCGTCTTACATATCTGAGACAGGATCCTACAACACACAGTTTGTTCATTTGATCTGTTTTAAACACATAAGATATGACACACACACACACACACACACACACACACACACACACACACACACACACACTCGCAAGCAGGGTACCTGAGCAGTGTGTGTAGGCGAGGGTTAGCGTCCTGCGTTGGGGGAAATATGTCTCGGTATTTGGCCACGAGACACAATCCGTACTGCAGGAAACCATGGAGAGAGTCCCCTAGCTCCTGTTTCTGTACATATGTTCATGTGTTTATTTCATTAGTAGATCATACACAGTGTATAATATGTCATATAAGCAAAGGAAGGCCTGTGTTACCTGTTGGTAGGGCAGCTCCTGCTGGTGCCAGTGGTATTCTATACTGGTCAGCTGCTGCAGCAGCAGTGAGGAGTCCACCTCTAAACTCTGGTAAAGTTTACTGTAGGCCACCCACTTCCTATAAGACAGACAGTACCAGTCAAAAAGTTTGGACACACCTACTCATTCAACGGTTTTTCTTTATTTTTACTATTTTCTACATTGTAGAATAATAGTGAAGACATCAAAACTATGAAATAACACATATGGAATCATGTAGTAACCAAAAAAGTGTTTAACAAATCTAAATATATTTTATATTTGAGATTCTTCAAAGTAGCCACCCTTTGCCTTGATGACAGCTTTGCACACGCTTGACATTCTCTCAACCAGCTTCATGAGGTAGTCACCTGGAATGCATTTTAATTAACAGGTGTGCCTTGTTAAAAGTTAATTTGTCGAATTTCTTTCCTTCTTAATGCGTTTGAGCCAATCAGTGGTGTTGTGACAAGGTAGGTATACAGAAGATAGCCCTATTTGGTAAAAGACCAAGTCCATATTATGGAAAGAACAGCTCAAATAAGCAAAGAGAAACGACAGTCCATCATTACTTTAAGACATGGAAGTCAGTCAATCCAGTCGCAAAAACCATCAAGCGCTATGATGAAACTGGCTCTCATGAGGACCGCCACAGGAAAGGAAGACCCAGAGTTACCTCTGCTGCAGAGGATAAGTTCATTAGAGTTAACTGCACCTTAGATTGCAGCCCAAATAAATGCTTCACAGAGTTCAAGTAACAGACACATCTCAACATCAACTGTTCAGAGGAGACTGTGTAAATCAGGCCTTCATGGTCAAATTGCTGCAAAGAAACCACTGCTAAAGGACACCAATAATAAGAAGAGACTTGCTTGGGCCAAGAAACACGAGCAATGGACATTAGACCTGTGGAAATCTGTCCTTTGATCTGATGAGTCCAAAACACACCTCCAGGCTGTGTAAGGGCTTTTTGACCAAGGAGAGCGATAGGAGTGCTGCATCAGATGACCTGGCCTCCACAATCACCCGACCTCAACCCAATTGAGATGGTTTGGGATGAGATGGACCGCAGAGTGAAGGAAAAGCAGCCAACAAGTGCTCAGCAAATGTGGGAACTCCTTCAAGACTGTTGGAAAAGCATTCCAGGTGAAGCTGATTGAGACAATGTGCAAAGCTGTCATCAAGGCAAAGGGTGGCTACTTTGAAGAATCTAAAATTAAAATATATTTTGATTTGTTTAACACTTTTTTGGTTACCACATAATTCAATATGTGTTATTTCATAGTTTTGATGTCTTCACTATTATTCTACAATGTAGAAAATAGTAAAAATAAAGAAAAACCCTTGAATGAGTAGGTGTTTCCAAACTTTTGACTGGTACTGTATATCAACGTGTACATGTATGTGAGTGTAGAGTGTGTGTGTGTTTTGAGTGTGTGGCACGTACGCCAGATCCTGCAGGAAAGGTGAGAGGTCATTCTGAGTGGCGTATAGTTCCAACAGGGTCTGTCCTTCCCCACACAAGTCTCCTTTCCACGGACCACCACCCTGGGGGAGAGAGAGGTGTATTGCCTTCACAGATTAACCACTAGATGTACAGGTACGACTGTAAGATGTTCGAACTGAACCGTTTATTACCTGTTGCTTAGAGATGTGTGACTGGACAAACTTACCTGTTGCTAAGAGATGTGTGACTGGACAAACTGTTACCTGTTGCTAAGACATGTGTGACTGGACAAACTGTTACCTGTTGCTTAGAGATGTGTGACTGGACAAACTGTTACCTGTTGCTTAGAGATGTGTGACTGGACAAACTGTTACCTGTTGCTTAGAGATGTGTGACTGGACAAACTGTTACCTGTTGCTTAGAGATGTGTGACTGGACAAACTGTTACCTGTTGCTTAGAGATGTGTGACTGGACAAACTGTTACCTGTTGCTAAGAGATGTGTGACTGGACAAACTGTTACCTGTTGCTTAGAGATGTGTGACTGGACAAACTGCTGTAGGATCCCACAGTAGTTGACGTAGGCACTACGACCTGCACTCAACGTCCCGTCTCTCTGTCACAGACAAACACATATTGTAATGGGTCTGTTTCTTCTTTCACCACACTGTCATACAGTAGATCACCAGCTACACGTGAGAACCTTAATGTAGTTCAACTATCACTTACTGTTAATGAAAAGTACACGTTTTTTTTCCACGTATCTCACAGTTACTATTAGAGAAAAACCACCCTGCTCTTTGGGTGTTTCTGTCATCAGTCTGACCATATATTTAAATTGACAACGTTGGTTTTATGTGTTCATTACGTTATGTTTAAATACCTCTGCTTTATTAAACACTATGTGCTACTGGAGAGTTGTAGCGATGGACTTGAGCTCCATACCTCTTTATGGGTGAACTTGAGCTGCAGATGACACTGGCCCCGATCTGGATACGTCTCTGTCCTCGGCTCCAGAACATACCAGTTATCCTCTGTACAATGCAGATCCTTCACACACACACACACACACACACACACACACACACACACACACACACACACACACACACACACACACACACACACACACACACACACACACACACACACACACACACACACACACACACACACACACACACACACACACACACACACACACACACACACACACACACAGTGAGCGTTACTTGGTGAGCATCATGGTGGGTGAGCATGTGTGCATGCGTGTGTGTTAAAACTGCTCTACCTTCAGTCTCAGAACAATGCTTCCCAAGAAATCATCCTGGCCTTTTAATTTCTTAGCATCCTTGATCATCCTGAATGGGAACACAAACAATCAACATTGGGATATTGTGTGTGTGTGTGTGTGTGTGTGTGTGTGTGTGTGTGTGTGTGTGTGTGTGTGTCTGTGTGTGTGTGTGTGTGTGTGTCTGTGTGTGTGTGTGTGTGTGTGTGTGTGTGTGTGTGTGTGTGTGTGTGTGAGAGAGAGAGAGAGTAAGCTCTACCTCCTCAGTCCATGGAAGTTGGTTCTGAACTCCTCCAGCTTCTGTGCCAGAGACACCTCCTCATCCTTGTCCCTACGAGAGAGAGATTGATCAGACATTAATATGGAAAAAGATTTTCAGTTGGTTTTTTTTCCTTCAACCTTACAAACAAACAGTAGATTACTGGTCACTCACCACATCTCCATGTGGAAGCTTGCCCTGGCAGTTTCTTCAAACTCCCTACCAGCCCAGGGGAAGAGAGAGGTTGACAATATTCATGAAAGACACTAAATATATTAAAAATAATATATATATTTACAAAAAATTACATTGATAGAAGCCACAATCTATCTGCAATATTAAAGCTGATATACCCCCTAAAATAATAATAATAATAATAATAATAGTAATAAAAAAATAACACGCTTTTTAAAAATACAATTAAAAGACACTAGATGAGTAGCTTCAGTGTTTACTTTATCAGGACGTTCAAGGCAGTACAAACTGATCTGGGACCAGGCTATTTCAAGGCACCCTATGTAAAGTAAACTCATAGATATGTTCTATGTATGTAACAGATAAAGCAACACCTCACAGCACAACGCCTCTCCCCTATTTGACCTAGATAGTTTGTGTGTATGTATTGATATGTAGGCTACGTGTGCCTTTAATTTTCTTTTGATATAATTCTGTCCTTGAGCTGTTCTTGTCTATTAATGTTCTGTATTATGTCATGTTTTATGTTTTGTGTGGACCCCAGGAAGAGTAGCTGCTGCTTTTGCAACAGCTAATGGGGATCCTAATAAAATACCAAATAGGTTCTAGGTTGTATGTAAATGTTTTCCTTCACGCACAATACGAAGGTCTGGTTCCAGATGGGATTGAGGGTCTGTTTCTTGGTGTCTGTCGTGTAAACCTCCTCGTCTGAGACGGCGTCCTTCACCACGGCTTTACGGGGTTTAGGTCTGGACCGTCTTGTTGTGCTCTCCTTCTCATCCTCCAGGATGGTCAGTAAGCAGTATGGATCACTGAAACCTGGGGACAACATAACACACTGGAGGATTCACAGACCACAACTGCTAGATCTGTGGTTCCTAAACGGACCAACCTAAATCCAGAACTCTCTTGCCACCTCCAGATAATCAAAATAGTTGAAGTACATTTGATTGTGTTCACAGATCTGAGGTGAGGATGACGTACCACTGATGTCTTTTCCCAGGATGCCCTTGGCTTCCTTCACAGTGGCCATCAGACAGTAGACTGGAGGCTGTGGACAAGACTCAGACTCAGAAGCGGCGAAATAAAATTGGTGGACTCTTCCATGTGACAGAACCATGGAGGCTGCTGAGGGGAGGACGGCTCATAATAATGTCTGGAACGGAGCAAATGGAATGGCATCAAACACATGGAAACCATGGAAACCATGTGTTTGATGTATTTGATACCATTCCACTGATTCCGCTCCAGCCATTACCACAGGCCCATTCTCCCTAATTAAGGTTCCACCAACCTCCTGTGGACAGAACCCCCTTAGATACTGTATAGGTATATACTGCTGGGTCAAATGGTTTCTCCTAGAAGTATGAAACTCCTCTGCTTACTCACCTCTGTGAACTGGACCCTCTCTGTCAGACTCTGGTGTTCATCCTCTGCCATAGAGAAAGCCTGAATGGGTAGTTTGATAGCAACAAGGTACTGTATTAGTATTTGGACAATAAAAGAATCAGAACACAGCATTTGGTCTGTGAGAGGGTTAGAATGGAGTCTGGTTAGGTTGTCACCTCTCTGATGTATTGGTGGAGCTGGTTGTCAGTGAAGACCTCTGCCGAGGCTGGCTTCCCCAGCTTGTGGGTGATGGTGTACAGCAGCTCTTTATACAGCGGCTTGAGCTGGGGGGGGGGGGGGGTTGTGGGAGGAAGTGTGAGGAAACGGACAAACATCAACCTTTAATAGGGACTCTTAAAGGACAAACTAATGCCACCGGCTGTAGCAAAAAAGCCTATGAAAGGAAGCCGAATTCTGATGTTATAGCAACGATACCTCTTGTTCCTTATGTCTTTTCCCTTTCTCTTCCGGGTTCTCATTCTCTTTAAAGTCCTGAAAGTACATCCATCCTGTTATCTACTGTGGATGCTTTACTCAGGAAGTGCTGAAGTCACAAAGTCACAGTTCGTAAAGTTATTGTGTACGAGCTTACTTGATGGTTTATTTGACAATGACAGATGCAACCAAGACATGACATCATTGATTATGATGTTAGTTGCAGCATGCTTTGGCTCACACCGCTTCACAACACTAGTCCTTATGTGGAGAAAAAAAGGGAACTGGACCTACCCTCCTGTCCTTCTGTCTCCTGGTCATCCCCAGTTTACGGGCAGGAGAGCTCTGAGAGAGAGAGGGGGGGGCAGTTACACACAATACCGTTATACAGTAAACCCTTGGTTGTGGGAAGCAGGTATAGCAAAATTAGCATTCATATATTTCATATTTCGGGCATATTTAAAATATGCAGTTGAAGTGGAGAGGTTCGGCTCACTCTACCTGTCTCGTTCTGTTCCTGGTTGAGCCATGAGTCTGTATGTGGAAGAGAAACAACCCAGTTTAGCCACTGGTGGTCAGGAAACCACTGGCCCTACACTTATCATAGAAATACACGCTATAGACAGGCCAACTGTACTTGATGTGACATATCAATTATGCAATAGTGGGGAGCTTGTGAAATGTCTGCGTTTATAATGTGGAAAGATCCCTTGCAAATAGCAGGGTGACACTAGTTAGATTCCGACAGGGACTTCCTCATTGAAGGCGATAAGGAAACTACCCGTCTCCAGTTTCAGTACTAACGTAGGACAGGATAAGAAACAAGGATACAGATAAAACAGGTACACACACTCATGAATACACACACACTCATGAATACACACACTCATGAATACACACACACTCATGAATACACACACACTCATGAATACACACACACTCATGAATACACACACACTCATGAATACACACACTCATGAATACACACACACTCATGAATACACACACACACACACTCATGAATACACACACACTCATGAATACACACACACACACACTCATGAATACACATACACTCATGAATACACACACACTCATGAATACACCCACACTCATGAATACACACACACTCATGAATACACGTACACTCATGAATACACACACACTCATGAATACACACACATTCATGAATACACACTCACTCATGAATACACACACACTCATGTATACACACTCACTCATGAATAAACACACACTCATGAATACACACACAATCATGAAAATACACACACTCATGTATACACACACACTCATGAATACACACACACACACACGTGTATACACACTCACTCATGAATACACACACACTCATGAATACACACACACTCATGAATACACACACACTCATGTATACACACACACTCATGCATATACACACACTCATGCATATACACACACTCATGAATACACATACACACACTCATGTATATAAACACACTCATGAATACACATACACACACTCATGTATACACAAACACTCATGAATACACAGACACACACTCATGCATATTGATAAAGAAATGTGTGAGTAAGATATGACTGAAATGTCACACCCTCAGTTAAACTAATAATGTATGAATAATTAGTAGACTAGAGCTCAGAGAGTTAATCAAATTTGTTTACATCACAGCAACCGAGTATTTGTGTCTTGTAATTAGGCGAGCAGAAGTGCAGAACGATTGAAACCAATAACAGGAGACTGGTTCCCAAAACATACAGGGAAAGGGGAGTGAAAAAAGGCTTGCAGGATATTGTGAGGACGGCGATAACTAAAGAATGCAGCCTGCCCGAGCAAGGAGTAGACTATGATAAGAACACGTGTGTGTGTGTGTGTGTGTTTGTGTGTGTGTGTGTGTGTGTGTGTGTGTGTGTGACCTGATGGTCAGGAGATCAGAGGAAAACCACATGAGATAAACCCAGGTGTGAGTTTACAAGATGTGTACAGTGGAAATATACAGCCTAAAGCGGGGTGGGATTTTTGTATGACGTGTGTGTATAAAAGATGGACTCTGAAATTGTGATAACAGAATTCTCTGGGCAGAATTCTCTGAATAAAGACGACCTGACTATTGCAGACTGGGAGCTCTGTCCGTTTCTTGATCCAAAAGCCTTACAACCTTTTGGGAGACGCACAGAGACACTGAAATAGTTAGTTAATAAATTATCTTAACACATATACACACACTCATGAATACACAGACACACACTCATGCATATACACACAATCATGTATACACAGACACACACTCATGCATACACAAACACTCATGAATACACAGACACACACTCATGCATATACACACACTCATGAATACACACACACACCCATGAATACACACACACTCAGTATACACACACATTCATGAATACACAGACACACACTCATGCAAATACAGACACACGCGGGTATCAAAACTATGGATGTCTTGTCTGTGGTTCTTCTATGAGAAGTGAAAACACCTCCCTCTGTGTCATCTGATTTCAGAAACACTGATCATGCCGTAGTATAACTCATGGTCACATCCCACTGGGCACAGACGTCATTTCAATGTCTAGTTTTGACTTACAGTGGGGGAAAAAAGTATTTAGTCAGCCACCAATTGTGCAAGTTCTCCCACTTAAAAAGATGAGAGAGGCCTGTAATTTTCATCATAGGTACACGTCAACTATGACAGACAAAATGAGAAAAAAGAATCCAGAAAATCACATTGTAGGATTTTTTTATGAATTTATTTGCAAATTATGGTGGAAAATAAGTATTTGGTCAATAACAAAAGTTTCTCAATACTTTGTTATATACCCTTTGTTGGCAATGACACAGGTCAAACGTTTTATGTAAGTCTTCACAAGGTTTTCACACACTGTTGCTGGTATTTTGGCCCATTCCTCCATGCAGATCTCCTCTAGAGCAGTGATGTTTTGGGGCTGTCGCTGGGCAACACAGACTTTCAACTCCCTCCAAAGATTTTCAATGGGGTTGAGATCTGGAGACTGGCTAGGCCACTCCAGGACCTTGAAATGCTTCTTACGAAGCCACTCCTTTGTTGCCCGGGCGGTGTGTTTGGGATCATTGTCATGCTGAAAGACCCAGCCACGTTTCATCTTCAATGTCCTTGCTGATGGAAGGAGGTTTTCACTCAAAATCTCACGATACATGGCCCCATTCATTCTTTCCTTTACACAGATCAGTCGTCCTGGTCCCTTTGCAGAAAAACAGCCCCAAAGCATGATGTTTCCACCCCAATGCTTCACAGTAGGTATGGTGTTCTTTGGATGCAACTCAGCATTCTTTGTCCTCCAAACACGACGAGTTGAGTTTTTACCAAAAAGTTCTATTTTGGTTTCATCTGACCATATGACATTCTCCCAATCCTCTTCTGGATCATCCAAATGCACTCTAGCAAACTTCAGACGGGCCTGGACATGTACTGGCTTAAGCAGGGAGACACGTCTGGCACTGCAGGATTTGAGTCCCTGGCGGCGTAGTGTGTTACTGATGGTAGGCTTTGTTACTTTGGTCCCAGCTCTCTGCAGGTCATTCACTAGGTCCCCCCCGTGTGGTTCTGGGATTTTTGCTCACCGTTCTTGTGATCATTTTGACCCCACGGGGTGAGATCTTGCGTGGAGCCCCAGATCGAGGGAGATTATCAGTGGTCTTGTATGTCTTCCATTTCCTAATAATTGCTCCCACAGTTGATTTCTTCAAACCAAGCTGCTTACCTATTGCAGATTCAGTCTTCCCAGCCTGGTGCAGGTCTACAATTTTGTTTCTGGTGTCCTTTGACAGCTCTTTGGTCTTGGCCATAGTGGAGTTTGGAGTGTGACTGTTTGAGGTTGTGGACAGGTGTCTTTTATACTGATAACAAGTTCAAACAGATGCCATTAATACAGGTAACGAGTGGAGGACAGAGGAGCCTCTTAAAGAAGAAGTTACAGGTCTGTGAGAGCCAGAAATCTTGCTTGTTTGTAGGTGACCAAATACTTATTTTCCACCATAATTTGCTAATAAATTCATTAAAAATCCTACAATGTGATATTCTGGATATTTTTTCTCAATTTGTCTGTCATAGTTGAGGTGTACCTATGATGAAAATTACAGGCCTCTCTCATCTTTTTAAGTGGGAGAACTTGCACAATTGGTGGCTGACTAAATACTTTTTTTCCCCACTGTACATTTGGTTGAGTTGTGAACTAACTAATTCAACGTGAAATCAACCAAAGGTGATGACTTTTTGCAAGTCCAATGAGTTTTACATGTTGATTCAATGTCATCACATACCATGTTTTTGTTGACGTG
The DNA here is from genome assembly GCF_964263955.1 of Coregonus lavaretus. Lineage (NCBI taxonomy): Eukaryota > Metazoa > Chordata > Actinopteri > Salmoniformes > Salmonidae > Coregonus > Coregonus lavaretus. The sequence goes on along the minus strand of NC_139988.1, from coordinate 87,717,820 downwards.
GAAACAACATTGATTGAACCAGTTTTGCCCAGTGGGATCTTATCTAAAAATACCAAATGGACTGCATGTAACGTTTACAAAACGAGTACATTCATAATAAACAACAGTCAGTTAGTCTTATCAAAACATCAATGATCATGACACATTTCATCTCAATACAAAGATATTCTCAAGTCACTCAAAACATAAGAGCATTTCACTGATGGTGAAGATAAAGTTTCGGAAACCGATTTGACCTCAGCATCCATTTTTTGAGGCCATCATCCCAAACTGTTATCTTAGAGGACATCAAACGCCCAACACACACACATAGGAGCCTGATAGGGACAATTGTTGTTGTTGTTTTGGCTCTGTACTCCAGCACTTTGGATATGAAATGATGCAATGACTATGAGGTTAAAGTGCAGACTGTCAGCTTTGATTTTACATATACATTTACATCATTTAGCAGACGCTCTTATCCAGAGCGACTTACAAATTGGTGCATTCAACTTATGATAGCCAGTGGGACAACCACTTTTTTTTCCTTTTTTTTATGGGGGGGGGGGGGGGGGGGGGTGGGTGGGGGAGAAGGATTACTTTTATACCATTCCAGGTATTCCTTAAAGAGGTAGGGTTTCAAGTGTTTGAGGGTATTTTCATCCATATTGGCTGAACCGTTGAAATTACAGCACTTTTTGTACATAGTTCCACATTTTAGGGAACCAAAAGTATTTGGACAAATTCAATTATATTGTATTAAAGTGGTCAAAAGTTTAGTATTAGTAGAATCTGTCCAAATACTTTTGGTTCCCTAAAATGTGGAACTACAGTGGGGGAAAAAAGTATTTAGTCAGCCACCAATTGTGCAAGTTCTCCCACTTAAAAAGATGAGAGAGGCCTGTAATTTTCATCATAGGTACACGTCAACTATGACAGACTAATTGAGAGAAAGAAAAATCCAGAAAATCACATTGTAGGATTTTTAATGAATTTATTTGCAAATTATGGTGGAAAATAAGTATTTGGTCACCTACAAACAAGCAAGATTTCTGGCTCTCACAGACCTGTAACTTCTGTTTTAAGGCTCCTCTGTCCTCCACTCGTTACCTGTATTAATGGCACCTGTTTGAACTTGTTATCAGTATAAAAGACACCTGTCCACAACCTCAAATAGTCACACTCCAAACTCCACTATGGCCAAGACCAAAGAGCTGTCAAAGGACACCTGAAACAAAATTGTAGACCTGCACCAGGCTGGGAAGACTGAATCTGCAATAGGTAAGCAGCTTGGTTTGAAGAAATCAACTGTGGGAGCAATTATTAGGAAATGGAAGACATACAAGACCACTGATAATCTCCCTCGATCTGGGGCTCCACGCAAGATCTCACCCTGTGGGGTCAAAATGATCACAAGAACGGTGAGCAAAAATCCCAGAACCACACGGGGGGACCTAGTGAATGACCTGCAGAGAGCTGGGACCAAAGTAACAAAGCCTACCATCAGTAACACACTACGCCGCCAGGGACTCAAATCCTGCAGTGCCAGACGTGTCCCCCTGCTTAAGCCAGTACATGTCCAGGCCCATCTGAAGTTTGCTAGAGTGCATTTGGATGATCCAGAAGAGGATTGGGAGAATGTCATATGGTCAGATGAAACCAAAATAGAACTTTTTGGTAAAAACTCAACTCGTCGTGTTTGGAGGACAAAGAATGCTGAGTTGCATCCAAAGAACACCATACCTACTGTGAAGCATGGGGGTGGAAACATCATGCTTTGGGGCTGTTTTTCTGCAAAGGGACCAGGACGACTGATCCGTTTAAAGGAAAGAATGAATGGGGCCATGTATCATGAGATTTTGAGTGAAAACCTCCTTCCATCAGCAAGGGCATTGAAGATGAAATGTGGCTGGGTCTTTCAGCATGACAATGATCCCAAACACACCGCCCGGGCAACAAAGGAGTGGCTTCGTAAGAAGCATTTCAAGGTCCTGGAGTGGCCTAGCCAGTCTCCAGATCTCAACCCCATAGAAAATCTTTGGAGGGAGTTGAAAGTCCGTGTTGCCCAGCGACAGCCCCAAAACATCACTGCTCTAGAGGAGATCTGCATGGAGGAATGGGCCAAAATACCAGCAACAGTGTGTGAAAACCTTGTGAAGACTTACAGAAAACATTTGACCTGTGTCATTGCTAACAAAGAGTATATAACAAAGTATTGAGAAACTTTTGTTATTGACCAAATACTTATTTTCCACCATAATTTGCAAATAAATTCATAAAAAATCCTACAATGTGATTTTCTGGATTTTTCTTTCTTATTTTGTCTGTCATAGTTGACGTGTACCTATGATGAAAATTACAGGCCTCTCTCATCTTTTTAAGTGGGAGAACTTGCACAATTGGTGGCTGACTAAATACTTTTTTCCCCCACTGTATGTACAAAAACTGCTGTAATTTGTAAACGGTTCATTCAATATGAAATCCAAATGTTCTGGAGTGCAGAGCCAAAACAACAACACAACTGTCCCTGTCAAAATACTTTCGGACCTCACTGTATTAAATGAACTTATTTTTTACATGACAAAGTTTGGTACTTGCCTGATCGGGAGGTTGCAGTAGGTTGTCTCCGGTTGTGGAGAACCTATCCTGGCTTGGCATCATGGTTGAGGTGGATGAACAGCCAAAGGCCCTTCTCTGGTGAGGCTGTGTGGTTGATGGTTGTCTGCTGTGTTTAAAGGATGGGAGGCAGTGAGAGGTTATAAGAGAGAGGAGTGTAAAGCGGGGCCAAGTTATCACTTTGCAGGAAGTCATCATTTCCTGTAGAAGGTGGTTGGTGTGACTTTCCACTTCTTCATCTGTGTCCAAATGCCCTCTCTCTCTTCCTCTCTCGAACGCACACACACACACACACACACACACACACACACACACACACACACGCATAAACAGACAAACAAACCCCAAAACCCAAAAGGATATGTCTTGTTATGTGTGGATTAGGCAAGACAATTACATGTAAATACTGTACATGGTTGATTTACATTAGGCATAGAAATGTCCACAGTAGTAATCATTTTACATAAAAGCATATCACGAGATATAACAAAAGATTAAACTTGGAAGTTGGACGGTCAACCCCTGCACAGTAAACCAGCACACCATTTACAGTCAGGATAAGACCTTCTCAGAATACCACTGCTAAAGAAGGTGGGCAGCAACATGAGCTCTTGCAGCCTGCACTGACCACAAAAAGTACCTACCGCTCTTGGTAGGCTGAATATGCAAGCTCTATCTGAATGTGGCTAACACATACACACGTATACACACTGATTCAGTATGTGTGGGGTGGGTGAGGTAATAGAGCAGACTAGCTGTTTTTGACCAAAATGAATCCCCTGCAGAGAAAATAAACATAACTTCATGTTACACTTAATCTTTGTTGAGTTGTGCTTTTTCCTGACATACAGGGATGAGTAGCCTACACACAAGGTTGTGTCCTCAACCAATTTATGGTGTCAACAAAATGAAGAGTTCATGAGCACTTTCACCCTCCTGTGTCAATAAGTACCCTTCATCTTTCAAAATCATTTGCTAATATTTACATTTGACATGTTAGTCATTTAGCAGACACTCTTATCCAGAGCGACTTACAGGAGCAATTAGGGTTGGGTGCCTTGCTCAAGGGGACATTGACAGATAGGCCCTAGAGCCTGAGAAGGGAGATATGGTAAATTGAAAGAAGGAAGAAGTGGGAGTTTTGTTTTGTCAATGTACTATTTTCTTTGGATGGATTAAGTTCGTTTCCCTATCACGTATGGTTTCAACCCGTCCAGTTCGTGGCGGCAATACACCTTTTGGATTGTAGTTCGCCATAAAACCCACAGAATAATAATAATAATAATAATAATAATAAGAAGAAGAAGAAGAAGAAGAAGAAGAAGAAGAAGAAGAAGAAGAAGAAGAAGAAGAAGAAGAAGAAGAAGAAGAAGAAGAAGAAGAAGAAGAAGAAGAAGAAGAAGAAGAAGAAGAAGAAGAAGAAGAAGAAGAAGAAGATGACATCACCGTCTGGGCGTAACGCATGCCGGAAGTGCAGGTGCCTCAGCATCACAACAAAAGTGGAGCAGGCTTGGCAGGTGAAACGGGGAAGCGACGAAACGATTTGATCCAGTTCACGTTTGAGACCGCATCTGTCATTATTTTACTTTGTTCATTCCACACTCTGTAATCACGAGGCGACATCGCAATGGCTTTGAACAAGAACAATTCTGAATCCGGAGGCGTCATTATCACCAACAGTGAAAGGTAACGTTAGCTAGCTTATACGTATTAACAGTAGCGTAGCGATTATCAGTCAACGTGAGCTAACTGTGTGAATGTAGCTAGCTAGGTAGTCTGTAGCTTAGCTTTTTGTGTAGTTTACCAGCTAGCCATTAAATGTTTTGTAGCGTTGACATTGCGTATTCTTTCAGGCACCAACTAGCTAACAGATCTTACCTTGTGTCTTGTCAACACTTGGCCGGGACTCAGAAGCTAACTATTGTTTGCCATAATGATGGTCATCGTATGTTGACTGCCGATCACGTCAGCTCATCGGGTGAGGTTGAGCTAAGTTAGCCCCCCAAAAGATGCAAAAGATAGCTAAGTAACTAGCTAGCTAGCGATGTGTGGCTGTACAAATAGCCTGCTCTGGCAAATATGATATTTATTTTCCCGAACATAGCTACGTGTTATGTATCTGTCATGCGGGTTTGGCAGGTAAACAGGTAAGGTGTTGTAACTAGCCTCCTAGCCAGCCACCAGTGGTGGAAAAACTACCTAATTGTCATACTTGAGTAAAAGTAAAGATACCTTAATGTACTGAACAAAAATATAAACGCAACATGTAAAGTGTTGGTCCCATGTTTCATGAGCTGAAATAAAAGATCCCACTATTTTTCCATATGCACAAAAAGCTTATTTCTCTCAGATTTTCTGCACAAATTTGTTCACATCCCTGTTAGTGAACATTTTTCCTTTACCAAAATAGTCCATCCACCTGACAGGGGTGGCATATCAAGAAACTGATTAAACAGCATGATCATTACACAGGTGAACCTTTTGCTGGGGACAATAAAAGGCCACTCTAAAATGTGCAGTTTTGTCACACAACACAATGCCACAGATGTCTCAAGTTTTGAGGGAGTGTGCAATTGGCATACAGAGTGCAGGAATGTCCACCAGAGGTGTTGCCAGAGAATTGAATGTTCATTTCTCTACCATAAGCCGCCTCAACGTCGTTTTAGAGAAGCAGTATTTCCAACCGGCCTCACAACCACAGACCAGTCCAGGACCTCCACATCTGGCTTCTTCACCTGCGGGATCGTCTGAGATCCGCCACCCGGACAGCTGATTAAACTGAGGAGTATTTCTGTCTGCAATAAAGCCCTTTTGTGGGGGGAAACGTATTCTGATTGACTGATTAGCCACCCATGGCTGCGCCCCTGCCCAGTCATGTGAAATCCATAGATTAGGGCCTAATTTATTTATTTCAATTGACTGATTTCCTTATATAAACAAGTCGCTCTGGATAAGAGCGTCTGCTAAATGATGTAAATGTAATGTAATAATGTAAACGGTAACTTCAGTAAAATGTTGAAATTGTTGCATGTTGTGTTTATTTTTGTTCAGTATAGAAAATTACTCATGTGAAAGTCACCCAGTGAAATAATACATGTGTAAAAGTATTTTGTTTGAAATATACTTAAGTATCAAAAGTAAAAGTGTAAATAATTTCAAATTCCTTATATTAAGCAAACCAGACAGCACCATGTTCTTGTTTTTATTTTATTTACTGATAGCCAGGAGCACACCTACACTCAGACATCATTTACAAACGATGCATTTGTGTTTAGTGAGTCCGCCAGATCAGAGGCAGTAGAGATGACCAGGGATGTTCTCTTGATAAGTGTGTGTATTGGACCATTCTCCTGTCCTACTGAGCATTTGAAATATAACAAGTAGTTTTGGGTGACAGGGAAAATGTATGGAGTAAAAAGTACATAATTTTCTTTAGGAATGTAGTGAAGTAAAAGTAGTCAAACATATAAATAGTAAAGCACAGATACCCCCCCCCCAAAAAAAAACAACTACTTAAGTAAAAATACTTTAAAGTACTACTTAAGTACTTTACATCACTGCCAGCCACTAGTGTCACCAGACCCAAGCCTATTATACCTTACTAGCTCTTTACTGCAGAGAAGCAATGGACCACTTTAGGTAACTGACCAACTTGGACAGTTACACAATGCCCCCTAATCTCATAAGCATGTTCTTTTCTTCCTCTTGTGTTTTTTTTTTTCTAGCTCAGTGTGTGGTTATGAAAAAGGATGATTGTCATGTTGATTTAGGTAAAGGAACAATGAATTGGCTTGCAACGTCTACCTTATATGTTGCCGTGTGTGTGTGTGTGTCATCAGTGTGTTGATGAGCTATGAGAACGTGGAGCTGGTGTTCTGTGAAGCTGAGTGCCTGCCTGATGCCTTCAGGAAGAGTAAGAAGGGGAGCATCTTCCTGACCCCCTACAGGGTAAGAGGAGACACTTCTTTACCATGCAAACATTTTATACACCCAACCCCCCTAACCTATAGGCACCTATCTAGATATGATGGGTGTAACCCAGGTTGCCTCTCCTCAGGTGATCTTTGTGGCGAAGGGGGGTCGTGATGCTCTGCAGTCCTTCATGATGCCTTTCTACCTGATGAAAGGCTGTGAGGTCAAACAGCCTGTCCTGGGGGCCAACTACATCAAAGGCACCGTCAGCGCAGAGCCCGGAGGTGTGTTTGTGTGTGAGAGGGAGAGAGGGAGTCAATGACTGTGTCTCCCACAAGCCCTCAAAGAACTTCACACTGTCAGTACCAGATAAATATAATAAGTACATTTTATGAGACGTATCTAGCCAAGGACCACTGCTGTGCTCAAAATGGACTTGGAAAAATACAAATCTGGATTATATTTGATCATTTTTTAGTTTTTAAAAGTTGGTAACTGTACTTCTGTCACTATCCAGGAGGCTGGGAGGGCTGTGCCACCTTTAAGCTGGTGTTTGCTGCAGGAGGAGCCATAGAGTTTGGACAGTACATGTTACAGGTCGCTGCACAAGGTAAATGACTTTTGGAGCTGATTCTGTGACCAATTTACCCATTGACTATCTCCTTTTTAAATAGCTAGTTTTAAATGGATGTCTTTCCAACCTCTACTCTGCCCCTGTGCAGCGTCCAGAGGGCAGCCTGTGAGTGGTGGCTTTGGGGGCTGTCCCTACATGGCCAATGGGGCCTATGCCTACCCTCCTCCCCCAGCCAATGGGTACCCGGCAGGACCCCCACCCGGGTACTCCTACCCCAACCCCCCTCCACCAGGTACGGACCAGACAAAGAGTACTGTTGTCTTCCTTTTTAATGTTTTGTACTTGTCTAGTTGAAAATGGAAAAATTAGTTTAATCATAAAAACCAGTCCATGTATTATTGCATCTAATATGTCTGTTTCTCTGCAGGTGTATTCTACCCCAACCCCGCAGCGTTTGATGGCCCTGCGGCCTACATGCCCCCTCCTCCCTACTCCGCCCCCCTGGGGCAGCAGCCCCCCCACGACCCTGCCCTGCCCTCCACAACTGCAGGTCAGAATACATTTTGGTTCTCACTCTCTCACTCTGTCTTGCAAAGTTCCTTCAGTAATGATAGTTTTAATTAGCACGATGTGAGTGATCCCATGCTGCTGAAGCATTAAGTCATTCACTTCTCTCTCCTTCCACCAGCGGAGGCAAAGGCAGCAGAGGCAGCAACCAGTGGCAGCTGTTCCACACTCCCTCCCACCTACCTGCCACAGGTACGCCCGTTTACCACCTTTCTACCTCTCTAAATCTGACGTGTAGGAAGCCATTTTAATCTATTTAGAAGGGTATGGATTCTCCCCATTTTATATTTAAATAGTTTGCACTTTGGCCCAGTAGCAGGTAAGAGAGGCAGGGTCATCAGGGAAGGTCCATGCAGACAGCTGCCCAACCAATAAACAAAGAGCAGGTCAGAGTACAGCCAATGAATGCTGTGCAGGAAGCAGCACAGGACCAATGAGAGCGCACTGTAGTACTTTTATCAAATGCTTTTAACTCAGTTTATGTTGTTCTCCAAACTGTGTATATCTGTAATATGTAATCGTATGTTTTTTCCTTTTCTCCAGGACAACCCCCCCCCTTACTCCCCTACTGAAGACAAGAAGACCCAGTAGAGCTGTATCTCAGCTCCCACCCCTCCTTCACACGGCCTGTACCCCCCCCTTTCCATCCCGATGTTGTCTCTCTTCCACCAACCCCTCCTTTTGGTCTCTCTCCTCTCTGTCTACCTTGTTCCCTTTCATTCCCCCCTTCTCCTCCCCTCCTCTGGTCAGTCTCTTGACTCACGTTCCTCTTAATGATAATTGCAGCAACCAGCTAGCTATGTTAGCTCCACCCTCCCCAGCTCGTGTACAGGCAGTTCCCTTCTGAGTTCCACTAACCAGTTCTCTCATACCCACCTGACTTTAACTAAACAGTGTTACTTACAGCTCTTCTAGAGTGGTTGATGATATGATTGTAGCTTGTTTGAGCCAAAGATGTCAGGAAACGGGAATATTAGGTTAAGACAGAGGCGTTTTTGATTGAGGTAGTAGTATTCTTGGGTACCTGCTTTTTTCTGCATTGCCAAACACAAAATTTTCTTGCCAGATCAGACAACGGCAAGTTGGTTAAAGCAGAAACGGACAGACATGCAGGCTCAAGGTTTAGCAGGTCGTTTTGGTGAGAAGCTGATTTATTTCATAAGACCGTTGATGACTAATCGAACTGGGCTGAATTAAGTGATTTCTCTGCTATCCAGGGGCTAGCGAAAGGCTGTATTGTTGATTAAAAACATGTATTCTTTGTCTGTACAGGCTTTTAATGTGACAACTTCAATATGAGAGGATAGCAGTAGATCATTGGACCAGGTCTTTTGTTGACAATTTACATATCTGAAATGACAACCTTCTATAAAGGGGATATAGTGTTGTTTGAGACTTTCCTGTTGTGTTGATAGGAACCATAATGTCCGGTATAGTGGACAGCTAGCTAGAATACTAGGAATCCCTGATCCTAGGTGAACTAACTACATGGAAAGATTATTTTAGCTATCTGCTACTTCCTGTGTGTGTGTGTATAGAGCAGTTGCCCTATGATGTCATGTCCTGTGTCACTCTTCTAAACATTCTAGAACTCACTCACCCACCACATCAAGGAATTAAACAAATAAAAGAATTCCTTGCATCACATCACTCTGCAGTGTTCTGGACTAACAGTTTAGATCAATAGTCACTTCTCTCTCATCGAACAACACTAATGGCTATCTACTTCTCTTGTGGTGTGTAGTTTACTGACATGTTTGAGGTCAGTCTCCTGAATCTGATCTGAGCACCTTTAATATTTGGGCATCTCTTTTCTCTCTGTGGCACAATGCAGCCGGCAGATTCTTTGCACTTTCAGAATGCTATGCATCGGGCCTCTTCGCTCCTGCCATGGCTATGTGTATAGTAAAAAAGTAAGATATGGCTATATATTTATTTCAAGCTCCCACTAATTTATTGAGTTAATTCATTTGAAATGGTCAAATATATTATTAAAAAAGACAAAAGCAAAGCATGGGCTGAATTGTAACTAATATGCATTGGATTTTTATTAAACTGATCTTGTGATGTTGAATTGTGTCCATTTTTATTCATTTGACAGTCTTTTATTTTTCTGTACACATTGTGATGCTAACCAGGGTACCTGACTATTTCTGTGTTTTTATAGCCTTGTTTGACAAAATGACAAGTGGTCTAAATCAGAAACAGGCTGGCACCATGTCTACATTAATACCATAGTTATGTCCAGTTCCAACTTCCAACACAAAGTAGTGCAAAACATTTAACATCAGCTCCAGTACAATTCCAACAGGAACTTTTGTGAAATTTCTTCAGCCTCTAGAAGCCCTAGAAATGTGCTTTTCCCTCCTCTTATGGAAAACCGGTTTCCCGTACAGTAGTCATTTCCAGTTGCTAACTGTGCTTCCGGTTCGGACAACTTGCAAATCCACATCAGTATCCCAAAGACTAGTCCACTGTCCCGAGTCTGATCCCATATTTCAGAACATTAACAGTCCCGTGTCACATGTGTGCTTACTAATCGCTCCCGTTCAAGTCAGTCTCCCACAGTAAGGTGACATCACAACACTGTCATCAGCTTTACAAGACTAGTCCCTTATGACATTTAGGTCACAGTCATTCCCTTTGGTGTTGTCGTCATGGCGAGCAGAGGGTAATGCTGACGCCCTCCCCTATCCAACAGGCGGGGAACAGCTCCTGAGTGAAGGCACAGTAGAAGGAATGCAGCCGCGTCTGCCCGTCTCCGTAGTACGTCAGCGTTCCCGCCTCGTAGTCCAGCAGCATTCCGATGTGGGAGTGGTGGTAGTGGCCAGCCACCGTCTCCCGGCGCCCGTTGTGCCAGGCGCTCAGCTGGTGCTCATCCAGCTGGAGGCTCCAGGACAGATCGTTCATTCCCACCATGCAACTCTTTCCCTTTTCCTTCCTGGGGATGCCCTCGTAGGTCACCTGGGGGGAGAGACGCAGGGGTCAAAGGTTATGGCGGGGAGTCTCGAAAGACACAGGCGCATTTCTATAGCTCCCAAACTCAACTCTGGACCTCTAAGCCAGTCCCACTGCTCCCCCCCCCCCCCCATGGGACACCAGGTGGGTGCAATTAATTATCAGGTAGAGCAGAAAACCAGGCTCCGGACCTCGTAGGGTAAGAGTTGAATAGCCCTGCTCTAGAATACTAATATTGACATGACATTGGGCTACCATGGCCTTCACACACTCTTACCCCCAGGTAGGCCCATGGCTTAGACACCTCTAGCTCCCAGTAATGCTGTCCGTGTTTGAAGCCCTGGAAGCAGAGCACCTGCCAGGTGTGGTCAAAGCGAGCCTCGTGGGCTGGGACACGGCGCGGCGCAGAGGTCAGGTGTTCTGCCCGTCGATTCTCCTGGGAGAGTAGCAGGTGACTGTTGGCCGTACGAGGGTCAAAGGTCAGGGTGCAGTGGTCTGAGGAGGGAGCACGTCAGAAGATGCTTATTAGTCTAAATTGGCTCTAAAATCAACAGATGGGTGATGCATCACGGTTATGTTGGCAAACTTTTTAAACATCATTCAGGTCACTAATTATAGAGCCCAGAATAAATTGCTATGCTATTATTTATAGTTACTGAGAGTTAGGAGTTTTATAATAAAGTAAGGTACAAACACATACATTCACTGAGGCCTTTCTTCCCAGCTGGGTGTAATGGAACAGCAGGGCTGGGGACCACAGCCAGGACGGGGCGCTTATCCTGGGGAGAACCTAGGGAAGAGGGGGGAGAAACACAGAGACATATTAACAGATTGGAGATGACTATCCATAGAAACCACACACAGCTCTCTCTAAATATAGAGCATTTCCCTTAGCACAGTAAGACAATATGCTCCTCATTACAATAAGGGGACCTTAACACACAGCCTCCTCCTTCATACAGTGAGGTTAGGTTACCTTGCTTGTCCTGCCTCACAGCTGTAGACACGGCCTTCTCCAGGTCCTCAGACACCAGCTTTGAGATCCGCGACAGGACGTCTGTCACCCCACTGAGCCTCTCCTGCAGGTTAAGGGTCACATCCACTGGAATGTCCTTCATACGAGGGACCTCCACCAGCCGAGACTCCTACAGAGGATAGGAAGAAAATATGATTAGATTTATGTTAATAATAATAATACAATATGAGGATTCTATCCCAAAGCTAATTAAATGTATTTATTGGTGGTCCCCCCTTTGCGGCTATAACAGCCACTCTTCTGGGAAGGCTTTCCACTAGATGTTGGAGCATTGCTGCGGGGACTTGCGTTCATTCAGCTACAAGAGCATTAGTGAGGTCGGGCACTGATGTTGGGCGATTAGGCCTGGCTCGCAGTCGGCGTAACAATTCATCCCAAAGGTGTTTGATGGGGTTGAGGTCAGGGCTCTGTGGAGGCCAGTCAAGTTTTTCCACACCGATCTCGACAAACCATTTCTGAATGGACCTCGCTTTGTGCACGGGGGCATTGTCATGCTGAAACAGGAAAGGGCCTTACCCAAACTGTTGCCACAGAGTTGGAAGCACAGAATCGTCTAGAATGTCATTGTATGCTGTAGCGTTAAGATTTCCCTTCACTGGAACTAAGGGGCCTAGCTCGAACCATGAAAAACAGCCCCAGACCATTATTCCTCCTCCACCAAACTTTACAGTTGGCACTATGCGTTGGGGCAGGTAGCGTTCTCCTGGCATCCGCTAAACCCAGATTAGTCTGTCGGACTGCCAGAGGGTGAAGCGTGATTCATCACTCCAGAGAACGCGTTTCCACTGCTCCAGAGTCCAATGGCGGCGAGCTTTACACCACTCCAGCCGACGCTTGGCATTGCTCATGGTGATCTTAGGCTATGGAAACCCATTTCATTAAGCTCCCGATGAACAGTTATTGTGCTGATGTTGCTTCCAGAGGCAGTTTGGTACTCGGTAGTGAGTGTTGCAACCGAGGACAGATGATTTCTACACGCTTCAGCACTCGGCGGTCCCGTTCTGTGAGCCTGTGTGGCCTACCACTTTGCGGTTGAGCCGGTGTTGCTCCTAGATGTTTCCACTTCACAATTTCAGCACTTACAGTTGACCGGGGCAGCTCTAGCAGGGCAGAAATTTGACGAACTGACTTGTTGGAAAGGTGGCATCCTATGACGGTGCCACGTTGAAAGTCACTGAGCTCTTCAGTAAGGCCATTCTACCGCCAATGTTTGTCTATGGAGATCGCATGGCTGTGTGCTCGATTTTATACACCTGTCAGCAACAGGAGTGGCTGAAATAGCCGAATGCACTAATTTGAAGGGGTGTCCACATACTTTTGTATATATAGTGTATGTGATCTACAGTTGGAAGTTGGAATTTTACATACACCTTAGACAAATACATTTAAATTCAGTTTCTCACAATTCCTGACATTTAATCCTAGTAAAAATTCCCTGTCTTAGGTCAGTTAGGATCACCACTTTATTTTAAGAATGTGAAATGTCAGAATAATAGTAGAGAGAATTATTTATTTCAGCTTTTATTTCTTTCATCACATTCCCAGTGGGTCAGAAGTTTACATACACGCAATTAGTAATTGGTAGCATTGCCTTTAAATTGTTTAACTTGGGTAAAACGTTTCAGGTAGCCTTCCACAAGCTTCCCACAATAAGTTGGGTGAATTTTGGCCCATTCCTCCTGACAGAGCTGGTGGATCTGAGTCAGGTTTGTAGGCCTCCTTGCTTGCACACGCTTTTTCAGTTCTGTCCACAAATTTTCTATAGGATTGAGGTCAGGGCTTTGTGATGGCCACTCCAATACCTTGACTTTGTTGTCCTTCAGCCATTGTTCCACAACTTTGGAAGTATGCTTGGGGTCATTGTCCAAACATAACGATGGTAATTATGGCCAAACAGTTCTATTTTTGTTTAATCAGACCAGAGGACATTTCTCCAAAAAGTACAATCTTTGTCCCCATGTGCAGTTTCAAACCATAGTCGGGCTTTTTTATGGCGGTTTTGGAGCAGTGGCTTCTTCCTTGCTGAGCGGCCTTTCAGGTTATGTCGATATAGGACTTGTTTTACTGTGAATATAGATACTTTTGTACCTGTTTCCTCCAGCATCTTCACAAGGTCCTTTGCTGTTGTTTTGGGATTGATTTGCACTTTTCGCACCAAAGTACGTTCATCTCTAGGAGACAACGCGTCTCCTTCCTGAGCGGTATGACGGCTGCGTGGTCTCATGGTGTTTATACTTGCGTACTATTGTTTGTACAGATGAACGTGGCACCTTCAGGCATTTGGAAATTGCTCCCAAGGATGAACCAAACTTGTGGAGGTCTACAATTATTTTTCTGAGGTCTTGGCTGATTTCTTTTGATTTTCCCATGATGTCAAGCAAAGATGCACTGAGTTTGAAGGTAGGCCTTGAAATACATCCACATGTACACCTCCAATTGTCTCAAATGATGTCAATTAGCCTATCAGAAGCTTCTAAAGCCATGACATCATTTTCTGGAATTTTCCAAGCTGTTTAAAGGCACAGTCAACTTAATGTATGTCAACTTCTGACCCACTGGAATTGTGATACAGTGAATTATAAGTGAAATAATCTGTCTCTAAACAATTGTTGGAAAAATTACTTGTGTCATGCACAAAGTAGATGTCCTAACCGACTTGCTAAAACTATAGTTTGTTAACAAGACATTTGTGGAGTGGTTGAAAAACGAGTTTTAATGACTCCAACCTAAGTGTATGTAAACTTCCGACATCTACTGAAACTACAGTGAGGGAAAAAAGTATTTCATCCCCTGCTGATTTTGTACGTTTGCCCACTGACAAAGACATGATCAGTCTATAATTTTAATGGTAGGTTTATTTGAACAGTGAGAGACAGAATAACAACAAAAAAATCCAGAAAAACGCATGTCAAAAATGTTATAAATTGATTTGCATTTTAATGAGGGAAATAAGTATTTGACCCCTCTGCAAGACACGACTTAGTACTTGGTGGCAAAACCCTTGTTGGCAATCACAGAGGTCAGACGTTTCTTGTAGTTGGCCACCAGGTTTGCACACATCTCAGGAGGGATTTTGTCCCACTCCTCTTTGCAGATCTTCTCCAAGTCATTAAGGTTGCGAGGCTGAAGTTTGGCAACTCGAACCTTCAGCTCCCTCCACAGATTTTCTATGGGATTAAGGTCTGGAGACTGGCTAGGCCACTCCAGGACCTTAATGTGCTTCTTCTTGAGCCACTCCTTTGTTGCCTTGGCCGTGTGTTTTGGGTCATTGTCATGCTGGAATACCCATCCACGACCCATTTTCAATGCCCTGGCTGAGGGAAGGAGGTTCTCACCCAAGATTTGACGGTACATGGCCCCGTCCATCGTCCCTTTGATGCGGGGAAGTTGTCCTGTCCCCTTAGCAGAAAAACACCCCCAAAGCATAATGTTTCCACCTCCATGTTTGACGGTGGGGATGGTGATCTTGGGGTCATAGGCAGCATTCCTCTTCCTCCAAACACGGCGAGTTGAGTTGATGCCAAAGAGCTCGATTTTGGTCTCATCTGACCACAACACTTTCACCCAGTTTTCCTCTGAATCATTCAGATGTTCATTGGCAAACTTCAGACGGGCCTGTATATGTGCTTACTTGAGCAGGGGGACCTTGCGGGCGCTGCAGGATTTCAGTCCTTCACGGCGTAGTGTGTTACCAATTGTTTTCTTGGTGACTATGGTCCCAGCTGCCTTGAGATCATTGACAAGATCCTCCCGTGTAGTTCTGGGCTGATTCCTCACCGTTCTCATGATCATTGCAACTCCACGAGGTGAGATCTTGCATGGAGCCCCAGGCCGAGGGAGATTGACAGGCTTTTGTGTTTCTTCCATTTGCGAATAATCGCACCAACTGTTGTCACCTTCTCACCAAGCTGCAAGGTGATGGTCTTGTAGCCAATTTCAGCCTTGTGTAGGTCTACAGTCTTGTCCCTGACATCCTTGGAGAGCTCTTTGGTCTTGGCCATGGTGGAGAGTTTGGAATCAGATTGATTGATTGCTTCTGTGGACAGGTGTCTTTTATAGAGGTAACAAGCTGAGATTAGGAGCACTCCCTTTAAGAGTGTGCTCCTAATCTCAGCTCGTTACCTGTATAAAAGACACTTGGGAGCCAGACATTTTTCTGATTGAGAGGGGGTCAAATACTTATTTCCCTCATTAAAATGCAAATCAATGTATAACATTTCTGACATGCGTTTTTCTGGATTTTTTTGTTGTTATTCTGTCTCTGACTGATCATGTCTTTGTCAGTGGGCAAACGTACCAAATCAGCAGGGGATCAAATACTTTTTTCCCTCCCTGTATAGCTAGGCTACTCATGATGACGTATTGGTTGTTAGTTTTTTTGCTTTTGAAACGCTTTGAGATTCTTATGAAAAGCGCTATAGAAATTTGATTAATTATCATGATTAATTATTATTATTATTATTATTATAATAAATGTTGATTTGGGTATTCTCCCCTAATATCGTTGAAGAATATACAATATAATATCAAATATTTAAGCCTTCTTTTTTTCTACTGTTGATCTGAGACCAGAAGGGTAAAACATTGCAGATAGACGGTGTTAGTGCTAAATATCAATGTTGTCGATCTTTACATTTTTTATTAGTCTGCTGGGTGTATACTCGGCTTGAGTCTCCTAATCTACAATCAGTGTTCTAGAATGCTTACATGCAAAGCCAGCTCTGAGCTGATTAGCATACTGTATTTTCTAACCTGTATTAGCTGGGTGTCGGACAGGTTGCTAAGGGCTGCGATCTGGCCCTGGCTTTCCCTGAGTTGCTGGGCCCTCTCCTGCAGCTCCTCTAGCCTGACCTCTGCCTGGGAGAGAGAAGCCTCCTCCTGCTCAATGAAGTTCCCCGTAGACGCCTGTTTCTCTGCTAGGACCTTCAACAGCATGGAGAACTTGGCATTCACCCAGTGGGAGGTCTGCTGCAGGGTCACCTACAGAGGGGGAGAAGTTGGGGATGAGAACAGAATGGGGGGGGGGGGGACATTTTGGATTGTAGTTTGGGTCTGCAGTGAGCAAGGTGCCAACTAGAGGTCTTCACGGGTCCAAAAAGTTGGACCCATTTGGAAATGGATCCGTGAGCTTTCCCACCGACCAATACGCATAAATACATTTTAAAAGGTCCCGAACAGTCATTCTGATTCCCATGTAAAATAGCCTTTTGAGTGACTAAAATATCACCCATAATATGTTTTGGATAGAAATTATTTATAAATTACATTCATGTCTAACTACCAGGAAGTTTGAAAAGACAGGTTGAGTGGGCAGGGAGCTTATATTCATGAGCTCGCCTTGACTGACAGCTCTTTGAAACGCTTATTATACTGAATAAACGCAGCATGTAAAGTGTTGGTCCCATGTTTCATGAACTTAAATAAAAGATCCAAGAAATGTTTCATACGCACATAAAATGTATTTCTCTATAATTTTGGCAACAAACTAGTTTACATCCCTATTAGCGAACATTTCTCCTTTGCCAACATAATCCATCCACCTGACAGGTGTGGCATATCAAGAAGCTGATTAAACAGCATGATCATTACACAGGTGCACCTTGTGCTGGGGATAAAAGGCCACTCTGAAATGTGCAGTTTTAGACCACGTGTAACCACGCCGGCCCAGGACCTCCACATCCGGCTTCTTCACCTGCGGGATTGTCTGAGACCAGCCACAGAACAGCTGATGAAACGGAGGATTATTTCTATCTGTAATAAAGCCCTTTTGTGGGGAAAAAAGTATTCTGATTGGCTGGGCCTGGCTCCCCAGTGGGTGGGCCTATACCCTCCCAGGCCCACCCATGGCTGCGCCCCTGCCCAGTCATGTAAAATCCATAGATTAGGGCCTAATTAATTTATTTCAATTGACTGATTTCCTTATATGAACTGTAATTCAATAAAATCGTTGAAGTTGTTGCATGTTTTATGTTATTCATCTATAAAGCATTAATGCAAAAACTTCCAATGTATCTGACATCTCTAATCTCTTATAGAATGACTAATTATAAAACTAGGTCAATGAATTACATTACACTTCAGATCCCTCCAGTTTCTACACATATTGGAAAATGCTCCTTCAGTTACGCTGCACCTTATATGTGGAACAATTTACAAACAACTCTTAGAATGGATGTTCTGGTGCCTCTGGGAAATTTAAAAAAAATCGATTTCTGATCTTTTAAATGTTAATTTTGATTGTTTTTCTTAATGCATACTGTATATAGTGCCTTTGGAAAGTATTCAGAGCCCTTGACTTTTTCCACATTTTGTTACGTTACAGCCTTATTCTAAAATTCATTAAATAAATGAATATCCTCCGCAATCTACACACAATACCCCATAATGACAAAGTGAAAACAGTTTTTTAGAAATTTTTGCAAATGTATTAAAAATAAAAAACATAAATACCTTATTTACATAAGTATTCAAACCCTTTGCTATGAGACTCGAAATTGAGCTCAGGTGCATCCTGTTTCCATTGTACATCCTTGAGATGTTTCTACAACTTGATTGGAGTCTACCTGTGGTACATTGAATTGATTGGACATGATTTGGAAAGGCACACACCTGTCTATATAAGGTCCCACAGTTGAAAGTGAATGTCAGACCAAAAACCAAGCCATGAGGTCAAACGAATTGTCCATAGAGCTCCAAGACAGGATTGTGTCGAGGCACAGATCTGGGGAAGGGTACCAAAAAATTTATGCAGCATTGAAGGTCCCCAAGAACATAGTGGCCTCCATCATTCTTAAACGGAAGAAGTTTGGAACCACCAAGACTCTTCCTAGAGCTGGCCGCCCAGCCAAACTGAGCATCGGGGAGAAGGGCCTTGGTCAGGGACGTGACCAAGAACCCGATGGTCACTCTGACAGAGCTCTAGAGTTCCTCTGTGGAGATGAGAGAAACTTCCAGAAGGACAACCATCTCTGCAGCACTCCACCAATCAGGCCTTTATGTTATGGTAGACTGGCCAGACGGAAGCCACTCCTCAGTAAAAGGCACATGACAGCTCGCTTGGAGTTTGCCAAAAGGCACCTTAAGACTCTCAGACCATCAGAAACAAGATTCTCTGGTCTGATGAAACCAAGATTGAACTCTGGAGGAAACCTGGCACCATCCCTACGGTGAAGCATGGTGGTGGCAGCATCATGCTGTAGGGATGTTTTTCAGCGGCAGGGACTGGGAGACTAGTCATGATCGAGGCAAAGATGAACGGAGCAAAGTACAGAGAGATCCTTGATGAAAGCCTGCTCCAGAGCACTCAGGACCTCAGACTGGGGCGAAGGTTCACCTTCCAACAGGACAACGACCCTAAGCACACAGCCAAGGCAACGCGGGGGTGGCTTCGGGAAAAATTCCTGAATGTCCTTGAGTGGCGCAGCAAGAGCCCGGACTTCAACCCGATCGAACATCTCTGGAGAGACCTGAAAATAGCTGTGCAGCAACGCTCCCCATCTAACCTGACAGAGCTTGGAGGATCTGCAGAGAAGAATGGGAGAAACACCCCAAATACAGGTGTGCCAAGCTTGTAGCGTCTTACCCAAGAAGACTCGATGCTGTAATCGCTGCCAAAGGTGCTTCAACAAAGTACTGAGTAAAGGGTCTGAATACTTATGTAAATGTAATATTTCAGTTTTTTATTTGTAATACATTTGCTAAAAATTTATCAAAACCTGTTTTTGCTTTGTCATTTATGGGGTATTGTGTGTAGATTGATGAGGGAAAAAAACGATTTAATCAATTTTAGAATAAGGTTGTAACGTAACAAAATGTGGAACATGTGCAAATGAGATGTTGGTCTCAGTTGATCTCCTGTATAAATAAAAGTATAATAAATAAAAAAAAATATATATTTTTGTTCAGTATATATTTACATATTAGTCCTATGTCAAGCAACTTGGATGCAGTGAGCAGTGTTGCAGTAAAATCATCTCAAGCTAATTTGGTGATACACAAAGCAACTCAAGCAACATTGAAATTGCATCAATGATGTCAAGCCTTTTTTTATATGCGGTTCACACCAGCACCAACGGATTTGTTGATTTGACAACTGTGTCTGACTTTTGAACGACAATCCCCCCTTTGTTCCATGCTGACTGAAGACCTAGATAGCCAGTAACTACACAGAACAAAAATATTATTTTTCGCTTTTTAAACAACTAATTGACCGATGTCGGTTCAATTATTTGAATTAAATTTAGTTTGTGTTTTTTTTCTGTGGGCTCAATGCGCAAATTGCACATTGTTTCTCTAGAGATAAATAAAATCCAGCCTGAACTGTACGATGTCAACTGAACAAAAATATAAACGCAACATGTAAAGTGTTGGTCCCATGTTTCATGAGCTGAAGTAAAAGATCCCAGAAATGTTCCATATGCACAAAAAGCTTACAGTATTTCTCTCACATTTGTTTACATCCCTGTTAGTCAGCATTTCACCTTTGCCAAGATAATCCATCCACCTGACAAGTGATCATTACACATGTGCACGTTGTGCTGGGGACAATAAAAGGCCACTCTAAAATGTGCAGTTTTGTCACACAACACAATCCCACAGATGTCTCATGTTTTGAGGGAGTGTGCAATTGGCATGCGGACTGCAGGAATGTCCACCAGAGCTGTTGCCAGAGAATTGAATGTTCATTTCTCTACCATAAACTGCCTCCAACGTCGTTTTAGAGAATTTGGCAGTACGTTCCAACCGTCCTCACAATCGCAGACCACGTGTATGGCATCGTGTGGGCGAGCGGTTTGCTGATGTCAACGTTGTGAACAGCGAGTGCCCCATGGTGGCGGTGGGGTTACGGTATGGGCAGGCATAAGCTATGGACAACGAACACTATTTAATTTTATCGATGGCAATTTGAATGCACAGAGATACCGTGACGAGATCCTGAGACCCATTGTTGTGCCATTCATCCGCCGCCATCACCCCTGTTTCAACATAATAATGCACTGCCCCATGTCACAAGGATCTGTACACAATTCCTGGAAGCTGAAAATGTCCCAGTTCTTCCATGGCCTGCATACTCACCAGACATGTCACCCATTGAGCATGTTTTGGATGCTCTGGATCTATGTGTACGACAACAGCGTGTTCCAGTTCCCACCAATATCCAGCAACTTCGCACAGCCATTGAAGAGGAGTGGGACAACATTCCACAGGCCACAATCAACAGCCTGGCCAACTCTATGCGAAGGAGATGTCACGCTGCATGAGGCAAATGGTGGTCACACCAGATACTGACTGGTTTTCTGATCCACGCCTCTAACTTTTTTTTAAAGGTATTTGTGACCAACAGATGCATATCTGTATTCCCAGTCATGTGAAATCCATAGATTAGGGCCTAATGAATGCATTTCAATTGACTGATTTCATTATATGAACTGTAACACAGTAAAGTCGTTGAAATTGTTGCATGTTGTGTTTATATTTTTGATATTGACGCCACACACACTCACACAGACACACTTTTACACTTCACATATGCTGCTGCTACTCTGTTTATTATATATCCTGATTGCCTAGTCACTTTTAACCCTACCCACATGTACATACTTTATTAACTAAATTACCTTAACTACCTGGTACCCCTGCACATTGTCTCAGTACTGGTACTTCCTGTATATAGCCTCATGATTATTTTTATTGTGTTACTATTTAGAAAATATTTGTCTTACTTTTTAACTCTGCGCTGTTGGTTAAGGGCTCGTAAGTAAGTCAGCGTTTCACTGTAAAGTCTACACCTGCTGTATTTTAGTTCAATGAAAAAGGCCTTCATCTTCGCAATCAACAGTAGCCTAGGCAAAGGCTCCTTTAACTTGCTCTCTCCCTCCCCTCATCAGCACGTGAGGTGAACAGCCGGAACCAGTTTCAGCTGGACATAAGCTATACTTTTTTAAAACTTGCAATTGGCTGACAGATAACAAGCTTGCGCAGTTCTCATCACCTCACACACAGAGAGAGGATGGGTCCAGTAGGTAAATCAATTTTAATTGCACACACCCGAGACAATTATATCCGACCCGACTCGGATCCGAGATAAAAGTCAGAGTTTAGGACCCGGACCCACTCAATTCCGGGTCTGTTAGACCCGTGAAGAACTCTAGTGCCAACTTTCCAATAAACCATTATTGAAACTAGGGCTGGCACCGTATATAATCGTGTAACCGCCGATTATGGATGAAGACCGTCATGAAAATAAAATAAGCGTCAGAAGCGGGGGGGGGGGGGGAACGAACAGCTGACTAAAGACGGTACACACGGGCATTCATGCAGTTAAGTCCGTTTCCACGGTAACATAGACTCTTTACAACGTGATGAAACTTTGTTGTTCTTTGCTGAAACAAGCAAGGTGTTGTAGCAAACGAGTCTTTGGTTGCCTAGGCAACACCTCCCACCTTCCCTGCAGCAGCACATGCAGTCAGGAGTGGAGGAGAACAGAAAATGTGGGTCTTTAAAAAAAGACTATTATAATGGTGACTGCGGGACATTTGGCTGACAAATAACCGTCATCTACAATTCCATGACCGTCGCAGCCCTAATTGAAACAATGACTCTTATCAGACAAATCTACTTTGCAAGGAACGGGAACCTTTTTTCAATGAACCAATGTAGGCCTATCCATTGACTATTTCAGTACTTTCAACAGTGTATTGACTGTCACAACAAAAAAAAACGACTTTACCTTGGCTTTGGCAATATTTTCTGTCAGCCCAGCGATGCTCCTCTCAGTCTCCTCCATACATATTCCCACCTTCACACTCTTCCTCCTCAGCAGTAACTGTTGAAACAGACGGACAATACCACATTGAGTGTGTAGGATATGCAATAGAATATGAATTCAATTCCATGACATCTGCAGCACACAAATGTTGACCGCAGAATTGTTTTGGTGTGTGTTAATCTCGTTGACATCCACAAAAACAGTCACATAAGGTCTGTCTGTCACTCGCCTCTCGGTTCTCCCTCTCACGCTCCACCAGCACCTGCTCGTGGTTCCTACACTCGGAGATGGCACACTCGCAGCACACGCACATGTTGTCTGTCCGGCAGTAATACACCAGGGGTTTCTTGTGTCGGTCACACATAATCAGGGCCATGGCTCTGGTCATGTCGCCCCTCATAACTGGTACAGTGTCTCTACTGGACACACTGGCACTGTTCGCTGTGGCCTCGGACAGAAAGGACAGGGACACGTTGCGATTCAGGACAGGCCTGGTGGTGAATTTCTCATTGCAGATAGGGCAATGCGGCCCTATGTCGGACTTGGACTTGATGTCCCAGTGCGCCGTGATGCAGTCTCGACAGAAGGTGTGACCGCATGGGATGGTGACTGGGACCATGAAGGGGTCCAAGCAAATGATACAGGACAAATTGTGGGCCTCCATCCCTCCAGTCGATCTGAGAAATTAATGGGAGAAGTAGGACATGTAGGTTGCTGATACAGTAGCTACATTACATGGATATGGCTTTCAATATTGATTCTAAGATTGCTTTATGCATACTGTAGTCATCATAATGTCACTTGAAACCCCAAACATTACTGTATACTGGCCTACTGTAACATGTTCATTAATTTCTTATCAACAGCATCACTAGAGAAAGAGCCATTTAGGAGAATGACCATGTTGACAGCTGGACCTGATCAGCAACTCGACCTTCCATTATGGGATGTCATTGCATGAGTCACATGATGCTGCATAGGCTATACAGGGCTCTACAGTGCGACCATTTTACTCGCATATGCGCCTACCAGTGGAGGCTGCTGAGCGGAGAACGGCTCATAATAATGGCTGGAATGGAGTAAATGGAATGGTATCATAAAGATGGTTTTCATATGTTTTATACCATTCCATTCAACTCCATTCCAACCATTATTATGAGCCGTCCTCCCCTCAGCAGCCTCCACTGGCGCCTACATATTTTGCTGTGTGACCTAGAAAAATTAAGGATTCTTGCTTTAATATCTCAAATATTTTTAATTGTGCTCCTAAATTTATTTGTGTGCGCCTACATTTTTCAACTTAGGCGCACACGTGCAATTTAGGTAACCATTGAGCCCTGCTATAGCAAAGCCAGCAGTTTGTAGCTAGCAAGCCTATATCAAATTAATGGAAATCATAGTAGCTACTACTTAGCCAGCTAGCTAGTTAGCTACTTTGTAACCATTAGTAAAAAGACAGCTATCAAGTCGAAATATGAGTACAGTTCTATGAATCAAAGGTAAAACACGTAACATATTATCATTATAAGATTCCATTTAAAAGTAAATGTAGCTCACCAGTGCAATAAATGTATGTAGGGTATCGGATTTGAATACAGCTGCTAAGAATCTGCCTCGCTAAAATACATATGAAGCTCCATATGATGACGAGGTACGCATGAATATCATACGTGGCTATACCCCACATGCCGGATGTTACAGTTTGCGTTTTTCGTCATTTCTCCACTCGCCACCAAAATGGCGTTGCGCATGGTTTTCTCCTCTGTGCTGCGAACGGGCACAGATATAGGGGTCAGCAATGCCAAGACATTTGGAACCGCAGGTACGATGTTATTGATGACAGAATTATGGTGCCAAATTGAGGAATTATTAGAATGGCGAGCCTGTCGCAAGCGAATACCGAAAGCAAGGTTGCAGAGCATAGCTGGCTAGTGGCTACTCCCTGCTTATGTCTTATAACGTTACTTGCATATCATATTTATTCTGGTAATATGTGTTTGTGAATTTCAGCAATTTTATGCCGACGGTCTGCTCCATTGGGACCAATGCCAAATGAGGACATAGACTACAAAAACTTGGAATCACTGGAAAAGTATCGCAGCTACACACGCTACCTCAAGAAAGCTGAGGAGGCTAAGAACACACCGGCCTGGTGGAAGACCTACAGACAGTATCAGGAGCAAGAGGACCCTGGGCATGGTGCGCAGTATTTTCTTATACACTGATACAATAACGTTACCTAATGTGCCCTCCTTCTACAGTGTGTTTACTTCGGCTCTGCCAAGAGGTCTGGACCTTGCTTTATGGCACTGGAGGTAGTGCATTTGTCCAGCATCTGCAGCCGAGTTACTGGTTCAAGTAGTGTTATCAGCCCAGTTTTAGAAGATTTAAAATATAAAGATGAATGTCAACCTACACAGTATACATTTGAACCCTTTATTGTCTGGCATGCTCAGTCTTCTCTCCTGTGTGTCATTCTGGTCCAGATGTGGAGCGAGTCAACATCGGGCTGCCACATTGTCGGCCCTCCAGGGTGAAGGAAGCGAGGGAGCGGAAGAGGGTTGTGAAGGAGAACAGACGTAGTATAGAGCTGGAGAGAGCCACACGTCTGCGCACCTGTAAGTTCCCCCAGCTAGGCCTGCTATTACTGAATACCAGGCCCCTACATACAGGAGAAGCTTGATGAACCAGACATATTAACTTAATTTCAAAGACCGTAACAGTTCATCTTGATTATTATGGATGTTGGTCTTTGTTGTTTTTCCAGTTAAGATCTCCCTGGATCGGGTGCAGGCAGGCTGGGAGGAGACGAGCGGCCCATACCACGTCCAGAGGCTAGCGGATCACTATGGGATCTTCAAGGATCTGTTCCCCATGGCCTACTTCTACCCCCGCACCACACTGTGTGTCAGCTACGACCAGGACAGTCCCGCACAAGTACATTATGGGAACCACTTGACCCCCACAGAGGTAAGAGAAACGTATCGTAGGGGGATGCAGTAGTTTTCAGAACCGATTTAGCGACAGATTGTATCTTTGTTCAGACACTTGTGTTCTCCTATTTCACCTCCCCGCCTCTGTGTTTAACAGGCTGCTGTGGCGCCTCAGGTCAGTTTTGAGGCGGAGGAGGGCTCCATGTGGACACTGCTGCTCACCAGCCCAGGTCAGACACACACACACACACACACCCCATCAGAAAATACCAAGAATTTTGTAATCCAGTTAACATGTCCACATGGTGGCACTGTATGAATAAAGAAACATTTACTTCATGTTTTGTGTGTAAACCAATGATTTATTTGTTTCAGACGAGCATCTGCTGGACAGTGAAGGGGAGTATGTGCACTGGCTGGTGTGAGTATTGCAATAATGATAATTATATTGTCAAACTTGTCAGTGGTTTAAATAGTCTGGTGGTTGCCAACTCCTTCAACCACCAATATGATGATGATTGATTGATTAGGATGATGATGACCCTTTTTAGATAATCTGTTTTTAATTTATGATGATGAATCAGAAAATTATTACACCTGTAATTTCAAATGACAACAATCACAAATTGGTTGCCAAAAAAAAAGCGAGTCATTGACGTCCTCTCCTTGTTTCCAGTGGGAACATCCCAGGCGGGGCTGTGATGTCAGGAGAGGAGCTGTGTCAATACCTGGCCCCGATCCCCGCCAAGGGTACCGGCTTTCACCGCTTTGTCTACATCCTGTTCAGACAGGAAGGAACCATCGACTTCCATGAAGACATCCGACCGCCGCCATGGTGAGGAACAGGACATACACAAGTATCACTCGCGCTCCATGACATCAATTTCTGTCTCCCGAGTGGCGCAGTGGTCTAAGGCACTGCATCGCAGTGCTAGCTGTGCCACTAGAGATCCTGGTTCGAATCCAGGCTCTGTCGTAGCCGGCCGCGACCGGGAGACCCATGGGGCGGCGCGCACAATTGGCCCAGCGTCGTCCAGGGTAGGGGAGGGATTTGGCCGGCAGGGGATGTAGCTCAGTTGGTAGAGCATGGCGTTTGCAACGCCAGGGTTGTGGGTTCGATAAAATAATGTATGCACTAACTGTAAGTCGCTCTGGATAAGAGCGTCTGCTAAATGACTAAAATGTAAATGTAATGTAATGTAAATGTAATCATCAATCAGTTTATTCCATAGGGTACCCAGACAGACGAACACACACAGTAACATGCTCCCCCCCCCTTCTCTGTTCCCCCAGTGTGTCTCTGTCAGAGCGGAGCTTTAAGACGGTAGAGTTCTACAGGAAGCACCAGGACAGCATGACTCCAGCAGGCCTCTCCTTCTTCCAGAGTCAGTGGGACCAGTCTGTTACCAACACCTTCCATAACACACTCGGTAAGTACACACACAACCTTTGGGAATGTTGCTGGTAATTTAATATTTGCAAATGTATACTGAACAAAAATATAAACGCAACAATTTCAATGAATTTACTGTGTTACAGTTCATATCAGTCAATTGAAATAAATAAATTAGGCCCTAATGTATGGATTTCACATTACCGGGCAGGGGCGCAGCCATGGTTGGGCCAGGGAAGGCATAGGCCCACCCACTGGGGAGCCAGGCCCAGCCATTCACAATGAGTTTTTCCCCACAAAAGGGCTTTATTACAGACAGAAAAAATACTCAGTTTCATCAGCTGTCTGGGTGGCTGGTCTCAGACGAACCCGCAGGTGAAGAAGCCGGATGTGGAGGTCCTGGGCTGGTGTGGTTACACGTGGTCTGCGGTTGTGAGGCCGGTTGGAAGTACTGCCAAATTCTCTAAAACTACGTTGGAGGCTGCTTATGGTAGAGAAATGAACATTCAATTCTCTGGCAACAGCTCTGGTGGACATTCCTGCACTCAGCATGCCAATTGCACACTCCCTCAACTTGAGACATCTGTGGCATTGTGTTGTGTGACAGAACTGCACATTTTAGAGTGGCCTTTTATTGTCCCCAGCACAAGGTGCACCTATGTAATGATCATGCCGTTTAATCAGCTTCTTGATAAACCACACCTGTCAGGTGGATGGATTATATTGGCAAAGGACAAATGCTCACCAACAGTGATATAAACAAAATTGTGCACAGAATTTGAGAGAAATAAGCTTTTTGTGCGTATGGAAAATGTCTGGGATCTTTTATTTCAGCTCATGAAACATGGGACCAAATACTTCACATGTTGCGTTCATATTTTTGTTCATTATACTTTGGTATACACTCATTGCAATGTGTGTGCTGTGGCATCTTATCTCTATTGCAGCTCAGCGGTTGAAGACATGTCTCTTACAAGACAATCGTGGACCTTGAGTAATGCTCTTTCTGGGAAAGGTTTAGTGTGGGGATTTAATTGTGTGGGTGATTTTGTGATAAGTATCCTTAGACTACTGGATCTGAAGGATGGGCAGGTTGGGGGAGTTCTATCTTATCCCGAGAGGTGACGTCATCGGTTATAATGCCGTAATGGGTTGATCGCCTTCCGGAGGAAGTCAACATGGGGCGTGTTCAACATTGGAGCCGACAGTGCAGACAACTGCTGCCGACTGACTGTCACTGACCATTTACCCACAACGCATCATGGATTTGATGCTCTCGAACACTGTAGGCCATGTTTGAGAGCATGAAAACCGTGATGTATCATGGGTAAATTGTGACTGACTGACTGATCTACAAACAATATTGAGCAGTTTATGATGCAAGGTGATTTATAGATCAGTCAGTCTCGACTCCCCATTTAAGTCGGCTGCAATGTCGAACGCGCCCATCGTCTTTTCTCTTAGGAGGTCATCAGGGGGGACTGACGAGATTCACCCATCCTCTCTCTCTTCGTCCCTCAGACATGAAAGAGCCAGTGTTTGAGTTTGAGCGGCCTCCTGTGTACCACCCTCCTCAGGTGAAGTACCCTCATGGACAGCCCCTACGGTACCTGGACAGGTACCGAGACGGACAGGAACACACCTACGGAATCTACTGATGTGTACAATCTGTATGGAGTTAATACAATAAAGCATTTTTTCTATGAAACGTATTTGTCTGGATGCTCTTGTGCACTTTTGACTTGCTTCTATTTCTGTCTGAATTCTCCCCTTTTTTAAAAGGTGAAAAGAGCTAATTTTAAACCATGATACCATCTGCAGCTGGGTCTGTTGCCAGTGTGGTGATACTGATGATTTGTCACTCCAGATGGTTTGTTACTCCAGATGGTTTGTTTACATAGCAGGTTAGGAAAACTAAAGCAGCTGGTTAGGTAAATGAGGTTGTTAGGAAAAGTGTGTACACTAGCAAGCAGTAATGCGCGGTGAAACAACGCTTCCTATTCATTTTCAATTAAATGAAAGCGGTGAGAAGCGGAGTGGGGGGGGACCGTTGGACGGTGAGAACTTGGCATTGGAGCCAAATCACCAGCGCCGAACGCAGGGCGATGATGACCAATCGAGTAGTTCCCAAAACTACGACCGAAGGCTGGAGCAAAAACAATGTTTTATGTGGATGGAGGGCTTCAGCAAAGATGGCTGGCAAATACTAGAATGTAAGCAAATGGAAGTAATTATAGTCTGTGGGGGTCTATTTTCTCATCATTGGATCTGGATGTGATGAATAGCTTAGAAGGAATGCATTGTACTGTTAGGGGGTAGGATGAGAAAAGACTTGTATTTCTCACAGACACATACACACTGCCTCTATTGTGATCTGTGAACCGTCCAAGGACGTGTACTGCAAAAGTGCTGACTTTCTGGATAAGTTGCAAAACAACTTATGCCTGGCAACAGTGGAGCGCCAAGGGACTGGGACCAGCCGGTGCTCCAACGGATAGGCTGAGTAAGTTTAAACCACGCTCAGTCTCTACCCTGATTGGCCAGCAGGGAGTGGGAACTATCTCTGTCAGAGTACTTTAAGAAGAACTCATAACAATGGATCAGTTCTCTGAGTGCCCTGCGTGGTCTTTCAGTGAGCCCGTATACGAACCAACATACTTATCATACATACATTTTGCATATAATAAATTTAGCTTGGATTGAATATCTCTTGATTATGTTTTCTCTTATTCCAATACCAGATTTGAATTACGCAATTTCTAACAAGTCTCATAACGAATCATGCAAAACAAGTTGCAAGGAATATGTTAATGTAGAGAAATGATTCGTTTTTGTCAAAGTTATGAAAATCGCTATTTAGCAAGCAAGTTACTAGCTAACATTAGCCAGTTATCTATTTTTATGGGCGTTTTTACATGTATATGAAATTGTAATTCGTGTTTAATGTTTTAGGGACTCCTGATAACCTGCAACAAGAAGGGGGAATGGTCTCCAAAACATGCCATATCATTCATTTGACTGTGCTCTGACTAGCGTGAGGAACAAGAAGTAGCTAGCCACAGAGGTTATTTTTGTTCTATTTGTGGTACTACATTCGCCAAAATACAAAGTAAACACACATTTACTTGGGGCGGCAGGTAGCATAGTGGTTAAGAGTGTTGTGCCAGTAACCGAAAGGTCGCTGGTTCTAATCCCCGAGCCGACTACATTTACATTTTAGTCATTTAGCAGACGCTCTTATCCAGAGCGACTTACAGTTAGTGAATACATATATATATTTTTTTTTTATACTGCCCCCCCGTGGGAATCAAACCCACAACCCTGGCGTTGCAAACGCCATGCTCTATCAACTGAGCTACATCCCTGCCGGCCATTCCCTCCCCTACCCTGGACGACACTGGGCCAATTGTGCACCGCCCATGAGTCTCCCAGTCGCGGCCGGCTGCGACAGAGCCTGGATTCGAACCAGGATCTCTAGAGGCACAGTTAGCACTGCAAAGCAGTGCCTTAGACCACTGCGCCACTCAGGAGCTAAGACTAGGTGAAAAATCTGTCGATGTGCCCTTGAGCAAGGCACTTAACCCTAATTGCTCATGTAAATCGCTCTGGATAAGAGCGTCTGCTAAATGACTAAAAATGTCTGTGCTTTTAGGGCCCATAATGCAATTCTTCGAGAAATGGGCGTGGCTTCACATTACAGATTTGCGGAAAAGTCTGACAAGAGCGAATACAAATTCATTGCTTTAACTAATTATGACAAATGTTAAGAAATGTTGTGCAATCTAATGACTTTTCAAATAAGTTACGTTACGCTGACAATTTGCTAGCTACGCTAGCCTTACGAACCGCAAAGCATATCATTACAGCAGTTGCTTGTATGTACCGGTATGTTAGCTAGCTACCTAACGTTAGTTGCCTACTAATACATCAAACTTGCCAGTATATTAACTAGATGCTATCTAACTAACCAACGTTTATTGACTTGATTATTCACATCATTCTTAATTTAGCTAAGTGGTATAATCGTTGTGCGTTCTCAATTGACATTGTTAATGAAGTCGTAAGATGTCTAGTTAGTAATTTGTTATGCTAACAAGCAGTTGCATTGCAATAGCATCAACTTCTGGTAGACAGGCCAAGTGCTAGTACGCTCAACTGAATGGATACTGTTCGTGACAGTATACTAAAATGAACTAATAGTATGTACAGTGGGGGAAAAAAGTATTTAGTCAGCCACCAATTGTGCAAGTTCTCCCACTTAAAAAGATGAGAGAGGTCTGTAATTTTCATCAT
The DNA here is from genome assembly GCF_964263955.1 of Coregonus lavaretus. Lineage (NCBI taxonomy): Eukaryota > Metazoa > Chordata > Actinopteri > Salmoniformes > Salmonidae > Coregonus > Coregonus lavaretus. The sequence goes on along the minus strand of NC_139988.1, from coordinate 87,686,791 downwards.
AGGTACACGTCAACTATGACAGACAATTTGAGAAAAAAAATCCTGAAAATCACATTGTAGACCTGCATTGACAGACCAAAGAGCTGTCAATGGACACCAGAAACAAAATTGTAGACCTGCACCAGGCTGGGAAGACTGAATCTGCAATAGGTAAGCAGCTTGGTTTGAAGAAATCAACTGTGGGAGCAATTATTAGGAAATGGAAGACATACAAGACCACTGATAATCTCCCTCGATCTGGGGCTCCACGCAACATCTCACACCGTGGGGTCAAAATGATCACAAGAACGGTGAGCAAAAATCCCAGAACCACACGGGGGGACCTAGTGAATGACCTGCAGAGAGCTGGGACCAAAGTAACAAAGCCTACCATCAGTAACACACTACGCCGCCAGGGACTCAAATCCTGCAGTGTCAGACGTGTCCCCCTGCTTAAGCCAGTACATGTCCAGGCCCGTCTGAAGTTTGCTAGAGTGCATTTGGATGATCCAGAAGAGGATTGGGAGAATGTCATATGGTCAGATGAAACCAAAATATAACTTTTTGTGTTTGGAGGACAAAGAATGCTGAGTTGCATCCAAAGAACACCATACCTACTGTGAAGCATGGGGGTGGAAACATCATGCTTTGGGGCTGTTTTTCTGCAAAGGGACCAGGACGACTGATCTGTGTAAAGGAAAGAATGAATGGGGCCATGTATCGTGAGATTTTGAGTGAAAACCTCCTTCCATCAGCAAGGGCATTGAAGATGAAACGTAGCTGGGTCTTTCAGCATGACAATGATCCCAAACACACCGCCCGGGCAACGAAGGAGTGGCTTCGTAAGAAGCATTTCAAGATCCTGGAGTGGCCTAGCCAGTCTCCAGATCTCAACCCCATAGAAAATCTTTGGAGGGAGTTGAAAGTCTGTGTTGCCCAGTGACAGCCCCAAAACATCACTGCTCTAGAGGAGATATGCATGGAGGAATGGGCCAAAATACCAGCAACAGTGTGTGAAAACCTTGTGAAGACTTACAGAAAACATTTGACCTGTGTCATTGCCAACAAAGAGTATATAACAAAGTATTGAGAAACTTTTGTTATTGACCAAATACTTATTTTCCACCATAATTTGCAAATAAATTCATAAAAAATCCTACAATGTGATTTTCTGGATTTTTTTTTCTCATTTTGTCTGTCATAGTTGACGTGTACCTATGATGAAAATTACAGGCCTCTCTCATCTTTTTAAGTGGGAGAACTTGCACAATTGGTGGCTGACTAAATAATTTTTTCCCCCACTGTAGCATACAGTATGTTAGTATCGGTATTCGAACACAGCTCAAATGTTTTCCTAAAGTGTTTTTTATGAGTTTTCCTTTAGATTTTTCAGGCGCACATAATAAATCCATGAATAGCGGTAGCTAGCATTAATCTCGCCCTTTGAATATCACCATTGCAGTTTTTATAATGAGAAAGCGACCAAAACAAACAGGTGCCTTTCGTAATGTTAGGATTTGTATGTAAGTTGAAGCCAGCATTAGATGTTGTCGACTCGTCATCATAATGACGCAACAGAGTAGTGCAACACCTTTAAATTGAAGCGGTGGGAAACAAACGAAAGTGGCCACATCTCCCACAAAAAACAGATCAAAAATTAAATCACAGATAATTATAAGGGAGCAGGAGAACTTATAAATTGGCTACAATAATTACAAGGATTTTTAAATCACCAAATTGAGGAAATGTCAGATTTTCAAGGTAGGCCTAATGAATTTCTGAGCTTCAAATTCAAGTCCAATCCGAGTCACTAAAACATATTGTAACGACCCGGTATTGTGTGCTGTGTTCGTGGGTGTGTTATTGTTCTCATGGGTGCTAACAGGGGTTAAATATGCCAGGACAGACGGAAAGGTTGGGGGGGTATGATGGGTAATCCCGCTGGGTTTTGAAATGCATAAATAGGGGTTACTGTCTCATCTCTCTCTCTTCTGTTCAGGACCCTTAACTTGACATGTTATATTTGTGTACGTTCGGAATTTAGCGGCGTGGGCTGTGGCCTGAACAATAGCCCAATGTAGGAATAAACCTGTGTTCTGCCCTGTACACCTGGTGCCCGTCTTTCTTTTCCTTTATGACCCAGCTGGGTCATTACAATATGAAAACATGAACTCATTACCTTGATACTTTCTTTATCTGTTAAATCCAACAAGACCGTGCTGTAAATCAAGCAGACAGCAGATTAATTTAACATAAATTTGCTAGGGATATTAGATCCAACGAGGATCCAGGCACAACTGTCTTCACCGGTTTAACGATTGAGAATCCAAAATATGTTACATTTTAGTCATTTAGCAGGCGCTCTTATCCAGAGCGACTTACAGGAGCAATTAGGGTTAAGTGCCTTGCTCAAGGGCACACCAACAGGTTTTTCACCTAGTCAGCTTGGGGATTTGAACCAGCGACTTTTCGGTTACTGGCCCCACGCTCTTAACCGCCGTGGACATTCCTCGCAAACACCTTTTTTCCAGCACTTGGGCTTTTAGCGCATGCGATGCAACATCAGAACAGCTGTTCATCACTTGACTGTCATTCAGAAAATTCTGGATCAGATGATGTGTGAAAATATCATGCTGTAATTAAACAGCTCAACACCAAATGCGCATCCAACAAGTATTATGCATAATTAATGAATAACCATGTTAATGACAGTATCAATTTAGGTTTTAAGTGTCATGGTAAGGTGACTCTAGGTTAGAAGCATTCGATTTTGAATAACATACAGCTGGCTGGTTATACACTGTATCGGCAGGATAGAACAGCAGCCTCTGGTAAGACAAGGGGTGGCAGTCTATGTAAATTTGTAAACAACAGCTGGTGCACAATATATAAGGAAGTCTCAAGGTTGCTCGCCTGAGGTAGAGTATCTCATGATAAGCTGTAGACCACACTATCTACCAAGAGATTTTTCATCTATATTTTTAGTAGTTGTCTATGTACCACCACTAACCAATGCTGGCACAAAGACCGCCCTCAGTTAACTGTATACGGCCATAAGCAAACAGGAAAACGTTCATCCAGAGGCGGCGCTCCTAGTGGCCGGGGACTTTAATGCAGGGAAACTCAAATCCGTTTTACCTCATTTCTACCAGCATGTTAAATGTGCAAACAGAGGGAGAAAAACTCTAGACCACCTTTACTCCACACACAGAGATGCATACAAAGCTCTCCCTCGCCCTCCATTTGGAAAATCTGACCATAATTCTATCCTCCTGATTCCTGCTTACAAGCAAAAACTAAAGCAGGAAGCACCAGTGACTCGGCCAATAAAAAAAAGTGGTCAAGATGAAGCAGATGCTAAGCTACAGGACTGTTATATGTACCCGGGATTCTTCCGATGGCATTGACGAGACACCACATCAGTCACTGGCTTCATCAATAAGTACATCGATGACATCGTCCCCACAGTGACTGTACGTACATACCCCAACCAGAAGCCACGGATTACAAGCAACATCCGCACTGAGCTAAAGGGTAGAGCTGCCATTTCAAGGAACGGGACTCTAACCCGGAAGCTTATATGAAATCCCGCTATGCCCTCCGACTAACCATCAAACAGGCAAAGCGTCAATACATGACTAAGATCGAATCGTACTACACCGGCTCCGACGCTCGTCGGATGTGACAGGGCTTGTAAACTATTACACACTACAAAGGGAAGCACAGCCCCGAGCTGCCCAGTGACACAAGCCTACCAGATGAGCTAAATTACTTCTATGCTCGCTTCGAGGCAAGTAACACTGAAACATGCATGAGAGCATCAGCTGTTCCGGATGACTGTGTGATCACGCTCTCTGTAGCCGATGTGAGTAAGACCTTTAAACAGGTCAACATTCACAAGGCCACAGGGCCAGATGGATTACCAGGACGTGTACTCTGAGCATGCGCTGACCAACTGGCAAGTGTCTTCACTGACATTTCAACCTCTCCCTTCCTGAGTCTGTAATACCAACATGTTTCAAGCAGACCACCATAGTCCCTGTGCCCAAGAACACTAAGGTAACCTGCCTAAATGACTACCGACCCGTAGCACTCATGTCTGTAGCCATGAAGTGCTTTGAAAGGCTGGTCATGGCTCACATCAACACCATTATCCCAGAAACCCTAGACCCACTCCAATTTGCATATTGCCCCAACAGATACACAGATGATGCAATCTCTGTTGCGCTCCACACTGCCCTTTCACACTTGGACAAATCTCACTGCCTGGTATGGCAACTGCTCGGCCTCCGACCGCAAGGCACTACAGAGGGTAGTGCGTACGGCCCAGTACATCACTGGGGCCAAGCTTCCTGCCATCCAGGACCTCTATACCAGGCGGTGTCAGAGGAAGGCCCTAATAATTGCCAAAGACTCCAGCCACCCTAGTCATAGACTGTTCTCTCTGCTACCGCACGGCAAGCGGTACCGGAGCGCCAAGTCTAGGTCCAAGAGGCTTCTAAACAGCTTCTACCCCCAAGCCATAAGACTCCTGAACATCTAATCAAATAGCTACCCAGACTATTTCCACCCCTCTTTTACGCTGCTGCTACACTCTGTTTATTATCTATGCATAGTCACTTTAATAACTCTACCTACATGTACATATTACCCCAATTACCTCGACTAACCGATGCCCCCGCACATTGACTGGGTACTGGTACCCCCTGTATATAGCCTCGCTATTGTTATTTTTACTGCTGCTCTTTAATTATTTGTTACTTTTATTTAGTATTATTATTATTATTAATTATTATTTTTTTGGGTGTGGGGGGGTATTCTTTCTTAAAACTACATTGTTGGTTAAGGGCTTGTAAGTAAGCATTTCAATTTAAGGTCTACACCTGTTGTATTCGGAGCATGTGACAAATAAAATGTGATTTGATTTTGCAATTGCATACATGTTTGGGGATTTGTGTGCCCATGGAAACTGTTTTCACCCCATACCATAAGGAGACAATACATGTTATGTAGTTACACTGCATTTATGGGATCTCTATACAAAAACTGAGCTAGATCCAGGATTATTACAGGGTTCAATGACTAATTTAACTAATTAATGCTTAATATATGATATAATGACAACTTACACTGCCATTGCAAGGACAGAAAAGTAATGTTTTATGTCACACGATTTGGACACATCTGTCAAGACACCAACAATGAGAAATGTAAAACATCGATTTTAAATGAACTCGTGAATTTGATTGAATATAGCTATGTTCACACCTTATATCTTACTGTAATTTGATGAGAAAAATTGGCAGATTATTATAAATGATTTATGAAAAGCTGTATCAAAAGGAAATCCTCACTGGTACCCTAGTTTATAGAAAGACCCTTATATATTGTGTGACTTTTAAATTGTATTTTTTGTTTACAAGATTTGCTAACATATAACCGATGGTATACAAGGACAAACCCTTATTCTCTTGGTGCAGTGGTTCTCAAACCTGGTCCTGGGGACACAAAGGGGTGCACATTTTTTGTTTTTGCCTTAGCACTACACACCTGATTAAAATCATCAAAGCTTGATGATGAGTTGATCATTTGAATCAGCGGCAATAGTACTATTTGTCCATTTTGCGACGCCGTAGCCAGTAGACACTTCTTCTAAATAGTAAGAATGAAGGTAAGATAACTCAAGAGAAGAAGAAGAGCTAGAGAAGGTTAGAGGAGTAGGTGGGATAAATGGTTGAAAAACAAACTAACTTTACTCGTTGTGGCAGCGGTTCGGCCGTGCTGTGACTGGGTCAGAGATGGTAGGAGATAGTGATGGAGAAGAAAGTGAAGCAAGTATGGAACATAGCGGTACAAATAAAGGAGGGAGTAGGAAAGAGAAAAAGAAAGCGGGAGAGAAAGGTAGTAGGTGTTTGAAGGTGAGCGAGAGGTCTACGGAGGCAGAGAGGAGGCAGAAAAGGACATTTGAGGAGAGCAACCTAGCTTCCAACACTTGGCTTAGTGGTTAACCCTCCCGTTGTCCTAGGGTCAAAATGACCCGCCACTGTGTTGAACCAACTTTATTTAATTTTTATATTTTTGGGATCATTTGTGAGAAGGAGGCAGTGAGACTTTAAAGAAAGTATCACTGCCTCCTTCTCACAAATGATCCCCAAAATATAAAAATTTAATAAAGTTGGTTCAACACAGTGGCGGGTCATTTTGACCCTAGGACAACGGGAGGGTTTTAAGAGCGTTGTGCCAGTAACCGAAAGGTCGCTGGTTCTAATCCCTGAGCCGACTAGGTGAAAAATCTGTCGATGTGCCCTTGAGCAAGGCACTTAACCCTAATTGCTCCTGTAAGTCGCTCTGGATAAGAGCATCCGCTAAATAAAATAAATAAATAATAAACACTAGTGGAAGTTCGGATGTAGAAAGAACCGAGGAAGGGCATGATAAGACACGAGATGAGGAGGAACATAAAGTGATTCTGAAGTTTGGGGGAGTCGGGGCGATGAGTCCGATAAGGTTGACGGCTGTGATAAGAGTGACGTTCATAGCAGGAGCTATCAATAGCACTGATAAAGTAGAGTCTGAAACGGAGAGGATTAAACTAATAGTGAAAGCTGCTGGGAGACATTTGAGTATGACAGGGTTGACATGGGAAGAGGTTCGAGATGATCGCAATCAGCCGATGGTGGAGTCATGTATTACTTGGTCTTAGTTATAGTGGTAGTACTACAGTGGAATGCTCGAAGCCTGTTGCCTAATGGGCAGGAGTTCAAGCAGTTCATTGTTGATATGCCAGCTAAGCCTGATGTGATTTGTGTGCAGGAAACACTGCTCAAACCGACTGTGGTGTTTATCATACAGGGATATGTAGTGGTTCGTAGGGACAGAGATATAGGGGGAGGGGGGGAATGTGCCACCTTCATAAAACAAGGAATTCCCTACAGGATGATAGGCAAAGGTATTGAGCAGGAGTATGTGGTGGTGGAGGTGTGGTTGAGAGGATGGGTGGTAGTGGTAGTGAACTACTATAATCCTGGTCAGATATTGGACCTGAAAGTGCTGGAGAGGGTGGAGGACCAGGATAGAAGTAAGGTCATGTGGTGTGTAGCACTCGGTACCACACTCCACATCACTTAGTCTCATTGCCTCATCCTTCATACCATTCTGTACCACACTCTGTCTATATAATTAGCTATATTTTTTTATCTTTATAGTCTAAAAAGATTTACCACGTCTTTATAATTGGCTATATTTGAATCTTTATAGAAAGATTTACTATTTTCAACCTATGGTCTGACCTTCGGTACTACTCGGTACCATGGCTCTGTGTGGTCTACTAAAAAAATACCCAAAAATTGTTAAAAAGACCCAAGGACAGGATGTACTTGATCAGCATTTGTAGTGCAGGAATGTTGGGTGGAAGTCAGGAAACGTATTACAGATCATCTGGCTGTATATACGGCAGAGATGATGGCCATACTGTTGGCCTTGCAGTGGGTGGAGGAAGTCAAACAAGACAGAGTAGTTATTTGCTCTGATTCATGTGCAGTATTAATGAGTCTCCAGTCCTTTAGCTCACGTAGCAGACAAGACCTGCTTTATGAGGTGCTACAAACCCATGGCAGGATTAAACAGATGGGTATTCAGATAAAATGTACTTGGGTCCCAGCCCATGTGGGGGTGGAGGGGTATGAGGCAGTAGATGAACAGGCTAAACAAGCACTTAGTAGTGGGGATGTTGATGTTGAAGTTTCAATGATTAAGACAGAGGCAAAAATAATGATATATACAGTGATGGTGTGGAGATGGCAGGAGCAGTGGAATAGAGATAATAAGGGAAGGCATTTATTTAAAGTACAGAGGAAAGTTGGGGAGGGGAGGATGGCAGGAAGGGACAGAAGAGAGGAGGCTATTTTTTACAAGATTAAGGGTGGGACACAGCCAGTTGAATAAGACATTAAATGTGATTGGAAAGCATTCAACAGGAAAGTGTGCGTAATGAGACAAGACAGTCCGGGGTTGGTGGTAATGAACCAGATCAGTGACGCCTAGAAGGCCGGTGACGTAGACCTCCGGAGCTGGTGAACGGAATGAGCAGCAGTACTGGGGGGATCCGTGACAATCCTCCTCTTTCATGTTGCCTAAACGGTCTATGACTCTTTCATACAGTACACACTTTTAGCTTTTGTTGTCCTAGGCTACCTGGCTAAAATACTTGCTCGCTAGCCTAACTCCCTTTCATGGGCAACGATACGCCAGGCCAGCTAATTAACGTTAGCATACTACATCTAGCTACATGTTGAACTTACATCCTCTCAGGCCAGGGGCACAATGTATGAATTTATGTTTGGATCAGAATCACCATTGGCCAGTACGGAGAATTAAGTAAAACCACAAGTCCAAATCCCTATCTCCATCCATGGCTAATTTAGGAAAGGGCCGATTTTAGCTAGCTTACTAGCCACCGGAGAACAATAACACAGGTAGCTTAGTGGGTAAGAGCGTTGTGCCAGTAACCGAAAGGTCGCTGGTTCTAATCCCCGAGCCGACTAGGTGAAAAATCTGTCGATGTGCCCTTAAGCAAGGCACTTAACCCTAATTGCTCCTGTAAGTCGTTAGTGTTGTGTGACGCAGGGGAGAGTTGGTAGACGCTGTAAGTGACTTGGTGCCACAGAGTCTGCATTCCTTATGTCGAAGGGGATTACTGATGTTGATCTTAGAATAATTGATGGACAGGATGTAGTGACTTGTGTGTGACTTGTCTGTCCTCGGTACACACATGCAGAATCAATTTGTGCATGGAATGCCAGTCACATAATACCTAAGTTCCAAGTTGACTTGCCAAATGTAATAAATACACGGAGCATCTTACTCACCAGAGCTCTCATTGAAACAATGGTGTTGTTTCAACCAACAAAAATTCCATCTTAACAAAGAGTTATTGGTGTTTTTGAAAAACACGTTTTTGACTGCACTGTGACTTTAACGGTTTTGTGGCAATGGTGCTGATAAAAACAGTCTGGTCTCTAATGGTCTCATCACCAGAAGTAAGTTGATGTTTCCTGTCTAGACCACAAATACAGGCAACAGCTTTGGGTGGGATGTGCATCAATTACTCATTTTTCTATCATTTATATATCCTGATTATGATGCAAGGACTGTCCTGTTGACCTTTATTTTTATATTTTTATATATACTTATCCGATATTGTCGTTTTTATTTCCTTATTCATGTTCAAATGTATTCATGTGCATTCATGTATTCATATTCTGAGCCATTCTCTGCTGTACTACTAGTGAGGATACTTTGGAACTGAAACTAGTCGAATCTCTAGTTCCTTATGGGGGAATTTTGTGCATTGATGGGAGAGAACTGACAAAGCCTTAGAGGGGAATTTTGTGCCTTGATTGGAGAGAACTGACAAAGCCTTAGAGGGGAATTTTGTGCATTGATGGGAGAGAACTGACAAAGCCTTAGAGGGGAATTTTGTGCATTGATGGGAGAGAACTGACAAAGCCTTAGAGGGGAATTTTGTGCATTGATGGGAGAGAACTGACAAAGCCTTAGAGGGGAATTTTGTGCATTGATGGGAGAGAACTGACAAAGCCTTAGAGGGGAATTTTGTGCATTGATGGGAGAGAACTGACAAAGCCTTAGAGGGGAATTTTGTGCATTGATGGGAGAGAACTGACAAAGCCTTAGAGGGGAATTTTGTGCATTGATGGGAGAGAACTGACAAAGCCTTAGAGGGGAATTTTGTGCCTTGATTGGAGAGAACTGACAAAGCCTTAGAGGGGAATTTTGTGCATTGATGGGAGAGAACTGACAAAGCCTTAGAGGGGAATTTTGTGCATTGATGGGAGAGAACTGACAAAGCCTTAGAGGGGAATTTTGTGCCTTGAATGGAGAGAACTGACAAAGCCTTAGAGGGGAATTTTGTGCATTGATGGGAGAGAACTGACAAAGCCTTAGAGGGGAATTTTGTGCATTGATGGGAGAGAACTGACAAAGCCTTAGAGGGGAATTTTGTGCATTGATGGGAGAGAACTGACAAAGCCTTAGAGGGGAATTTTGTGCCTTGATGGGAGAGAACTGACAAAGCCTTAGAGGGGAATTTTGTGCATTGATGGGAGAGAACTGACAAAGCCTTAGAGGGGAATTTTGTGCATTGATTGGAGAGAACTGACAAAGCCTTAGGGGGGAATTTTGTGCATTGATTGGAGAGAACTGACAAAGCCTTAGAGGGGAATTTTGTGCATTGATTGGAGAGAACTGACAAAGCCTTAGAGGGGAATTTTGTGCATTGATTGGAGAGAACTGACAAAGCCTTAGAGGGGAATTTTGTGCATTGATTGGAGAGAACTGACAAAGCCTTAGAGGGGAATTTTGTGCATTGATGGGAGAGAACTGACAAATCTCTGAACAGCTTCTCTAACTCCCGAGTCCAGGGGTTAAAGTTATCCTTCACTGCGGGGTGGGGTTGTCATGTACAGTACATCAGTCGGGACACAAGTGCAGGTTACAATTTTTTACAGACAAGTCAATATTGTTAATGTAAACCAGGGGTCCTTAAACTTTTTCAGCCTGGGACCCAAATTTGAAATTCTGTGTTTTCCTGGGACCCAAGCTTATTAAAACGTGCAACTATATGTAAATATCGGTGCATTTCATCGCCCTTAAGCCTAAAACTAATGCATCACAGACAAATAACGGTCACACCTGCTCCTCCGGCGCACACCTGGACTTTGCGCACACCTGGACTTCATCATCACCCTGATTACTCTCCCTTTATTTAGCCCCCAGTAGTAGCAGTCAGTAGGGAGTATTGTTTTTGCTCATGTTCTGTGCATATTTGGTCATCTGCATTGGTTCATTATTAAACTCACTTTCTGCACCTGCTTCCTGACTCCCGGCATATACGTTACAATAACAATGAAATGAAATACCCATATAAACAGCTATTCATGTTTATTTTTCCCCATTAAAAACACATATCTATCTAGGTTGGAACTGTTGCTGTTAAAATACAATAATTAATTTTCATTCTGAACTGGAATAAACTGACTGATCACATCACACAGATGTAGAACAGAAAACACAATCCTAATGAGACGTGTGTCGACTGGTTGAAGTTTTCAACAAGCAGGTCTATTCTGGGCTCAGTTGTTGACAGTGCAACCCGGAGGTCATGCTCAGCATTGAGTTTGTTTCTGTACTTGTTTTTTAAGTACACCAGAGTTGAGAACCCTGACTGGCATAGGTATGTGGTGCCAAACTGGATCAGAACATCTACTGCTTTCTCAGCCAGGCAGGAGACCGCTTCCTGCTGTAGATTAGCAACCCAGAACTGTGTGAGTGTGTTTGCCTCAAAAAGCATCTTGCTTCAATCAATTTATTCCAGTTCATTGACTACAGCTCAGCGTTCAACACCATAGTGCCCACAAAGCTCATTACTTACACTACCGGTCAAAAGGTTTAGAACACCTACTCATTCAAGGGTTTTTCTTTATTTTTTACTATTTTCTACATTGTAGAAAACTATGAAATAACACATATGGAATCATGTAGTAACCAAAAAAGTGTTAAATCAAAATATATTTTATATTTGAGATTCTTCAAATAACCACCCTTTGCCTTGATGACAACTTTGCACACTCTTGGCATTCTCTCAACCAGCTTCACCTGGAATGCTTTTCCAACAGTCCCACATATGCTGAGCATTTGTCCGCAGTAGAACATTCAGTGTAGTACGGCCCTTCTGAGCCACCTCGTGGAGAGGGGTGAAGGGCCACTTGTCTGTGTCTGTGTTGTTCACACGCGTTGAACTTGATCAGGAGGGTCGAAATGTCCATGTGCTGTAGCGGAGAGACAGAGGTGCCAAACTGGATCAGAACATCTACTGCTTTCTCAGAACATCTACTGCTGTAGATGAGAAACCCAGAACCGTGTGAGTGTGTTTGCCTCAAAAAGCATCTTGCTTCAATCAATTTATTCCAGTTCAGAATAAAAATGATTACTTGTATTTTAACAGCAACAGTTCCAACCTAGACTTTGTTCAATAATTTCTACAGTAAGATGTACAGTAGGTCTGATCATTTTTCATCTTCATCTGTTACTTAGGGTTGCACTATCAGTAGCTCTCACTCAACGTTAAAAGAAACCCAAAGGAGATGATCGTGGACTTCAGGAAACAGCAGAGGGAGTACCCCCCCTATCCACATAGACGGGACAGCAGTGGAGAAGGTAGAACGTTTTCAGTTCCTCTGCGTACATTTCACTGATAAACTGAAATGGTCCACCCACACAGACAGTGTGGTGAAGAAGGCGCAACAGCGTCGCTTCAACCTCAGGAGGCTGAAGAAATTTGGCCTGTCACCTAAAACCCTCACAAACTTTTACAGATGCAGAATTGAGAGCATCCTGTCGGGTTGTATCACCACCTGGTACGGCAACTGCACCCCCACAACCGCAGGGCTCTCCAGAGGGTGGTGTGGTCTACACAACGCATCACCGGGGGTAAACTACCTGCCCTCCAGGACACTGCCAGCACCCGATGTCACAGGAAGGCCAAAAAGATAATCAAGGACACATACCACCCGAGCCACTGCCTGTTCACCCCGCTATCATCCAGAAGGCGAGGTCAGTACAGGTGCATCAAAGCTGGGACCCTTGATCTTCAAGAAAGTTGCCGGTAAAAATATCTGGTAAACCGCGAAGCACACGGGCATCTCCCACCCACTCACGCAGCTGCCAAACGGAGCAGAGACACCGCTGCTAAGCAGAGAGTGCACTAAACAGAGAGCGCAGTTGCACTTGGCAACACCAGCAGGTGCAGGAAGAGGCTCTGTTCCTATGAAGCTTGGCCAGGTTGGGTTCCATCTGTAGAAACTCATGGAGTAGTTATACCACTGCAGAGCTCATGGAGTAGTTATACCACTGCAGAGCTCATGGAGTAGTTATACCACTGCAGCACCTCTGAGAAGTTGTTAGCCTGGAACAGGAAAATGACATATCACAATACATACAGACTTCACTTTGACGGATCAATTTTCAATAATTAATTAAATAATTATACATTTACTCTGACACGTCACGACCCACCATTAACGGCTGCGCGACCCATACTTTAATAAAGGCTGATGTAAACAGTAAAAAGTACAGGACCCAGAATCGACCCCTGCTGGACACCTTTCGTAATATCCAGGAAACCTGATTTAACACAATCAGTAGATACACATTGAGTTCTATCTGTCAAGTAACTTTAGAACCAGTTACATGCAGCCTGGTCTAGGCTAATTGAGGAAAGACTATTAATTAGCAGTGAGTGATCAACAGTATCGAAAGCCTTTGACAGGTCAATGAAGAGGGCAGCACAATGTTGCCTTTTATCCATACAGTTAACCACATCATTTATAACTAGAGATGCAGCAGATATAGTGCTATGACCTGGTCTAAAACCTGACTGATGTACATTTATAATACATTTCAAAGATAATAAAGATCTTAGCTGAGAATTAATTAAGCATTCTAGTATTTTGGCTAGCAAGAAAGTTTATAAATAGGGCGATAATTATTTAGGTCACAAGGGTCACCCCCTTTGTGAAGGGGGAGAACATGGGCCACCTTCCAAACCTTGGGGATAGTACCAGATATAATCGTTGGGTTAAAAATATGGGTTAATGATTCAGCAATCAGGGGGACAGAGAACTGCAGCAAAAATGGATCAAGCATATCAGCCCCGGTGGTCAATTAAACCACAGTTTCTCTCGAATAAAAGCCTGCCGAGATAAAATTATGATTAAAAAACTTAGCCCATTCGTCTCAGTTATGATGCCAGAGTCAGACAGAACTTGCTTAGTCAGGGAGGAAGAGGAATTTGTACTCTTCAGTGCATTTACTGTTTTCCAAAATTTAGAAGGATCACCAGCAGAGTCAGAGATAGAGCTTAAAAAGTTGCTTGATTAAGCTTTCTTAATCGAGATAGTACATCTGTTTTTCAATTGTCTGAAAGATTGCCAGTCAACTACAGAGTCAGTTTTCCTTGCTTTGTCCCAAGCCTGATTTCTCATCTGAATGAGCTCAGATAGCTCTGAAGAAAACCAAGGTTTAGATCTAGCTTTAATTCTGAATTGTTTAAATGGGCCGTGTTTATCTGCCAGAGGAATAAATATGGAGGAGAAATGTTCTAGAACCAACTCAGGGTCAGGAATACAGGAGATAGTGGCTAAATCAGAGTAGAACATATCAAGCTCCCTGTAGCTCTTAAATTATTTATGGCTATTAAAAGTCATACAGTTGAAGTCGGAGGTTTACATACACCTTTGCCAAATACATTTATACTCAGTTTTTCACAATTCCTGACATTTAATCCTAGTAAAAGTTCCCTGTCTTAGGTCAGGTAGGATCACAACTTTATTTTCAGAATGTGAAATGTAAGAATAATAGTAGAGATAATTATTTATTTCAGCTTTTATTTCTTTCATCACATTCCCAGTGGGTCAGAAGTTTACATACACTCAATTAGTATTTGGTAGCATTGCCTTTAAATTGTTTAACTTGGGTCAAACGTTTCGGGTAGTCTTCCACAAGTTTCCCACAATAAGTTGGGTGAATTTTGGCCCATTCCTCCTGACAGAGCTGGTGTAACTGAGTCAGGTTTGTAGGCCTCCTTGCTCGCACACGCTTTTTCAGTTCTGCCCAAAAATGTTCTATAGGATTGAGGTCAGGGCTTTGTGATGTCCTTAAGCCATTTTGCCACAACTTTGGAAGTATGCTTGGGGTCATTGTCCATTTGGAAGAGCCATTTGTGACCAAGCTTTAACTTCCTGACTGATGTCCTGAGATATTGCTTCCATATATCCACATAATTTTCCTTCCTCATGATGCCATCTATTTCGTGAAGTGCACCAGTTCCTCTTGCAGCAAAGCACCCCCACAGCATGATGCTGCCACCCCCGTGCTTCACGGTTGGGATGGTATTCTTCAGCTTGCAAGCAACCCCCTTTTTCCTCCAAACATAACGATGGTCATTATGGCCAAACAGTTCTATTTTTGTTTCATCAGACCAGAGGACATTTCTCCAAAAAGTACGATCTTTGTCCCCATGTGCAGTTGCAAACCGTAGTCTGGCTTTTTTATTGCGGTTTTGGAGCAGTGGCTTCTTCCTTGCTGAGCGGCCTTTCAGGTTATGTCGATATAGGACTTGTTTTCCTGCGGATATAGATACTTTTGTCCCTGTTTCCTCCAGCATATTCACAAGGTCCTTTGCTGTTGTTCTGGGATTGATTTGCACTTTTCGCACCAAAGTACGTTCATCTCTAGGACACAGAACGTGTCTCCTTCTTGAGAGGTATGACGGCTGTGTGGTCCCATGATGTTTATACTTGCATACTCTTGTTTGTAGAGATGAACGTGGTACCTTCAGGCATTTGGCTCCCAAGGATGAACCAGACTTGTGGAGGTCTACAATGTTTGTTCTGAGGTCTTGGCTGATTTCTTTTGATTTTCCCATGATGTCAAGCAAAGTAGCGTTGAGTTTGAAGGTAGGCCTTGAAATACATCCACAGGTACACCTCCAATTGACTCAAATGATGTCAATTAGCCTATAAGAAGCTTCTAAAGCAGGGGTGTCAAACATACGGCCCGCGGGCCGGATCAGGCCCGCAAACGGGTTTAATCCGGCCCGCGAGATGATTAAAAAAAAAAAAAAAAAAAAAAAAAAAAATTTAAGTATAAAAATGCGCTGCAATTTTTCTATAAAATAAACTGCTGTTCCAATTGCGTCCACTGGATGGCGCAATAGCAATTGTGTTAAGCAAGCAAGCTGTTTATACCGGGGCAGAGCAAGTAGGTCAAGCACGTGCAGCCAATGAGCTACTTTGTTTTGCCCGCGATATTTATTACGGCTTCTACTTTTAACATTATGTGCTTTGGCACCCTCATTGCCCCAATATGTCTCTGTCAAAAAAGAGAAAAGTGGACGCAGAGTGCAGAGTGTTCCAAGAAAAATGGTCATCCTATTTAATCACAGAATTGAATGGGAAAGCTGTATGTTTGGTGTGTTCAGAGCATGTTGCAGTGCTGAAAGAATATAACCTTCGTCGCCACTATGTGAGTCTACATGCCGACAAATATGACAACTTTCAAGGACAGCGGAGATGAGAGAAGGTGAATGAACTGTTGGCGGGTCTGAAGAAACAGCAGTCTGTGTTTACTCACAGCCGAGACATCAGTGACGCTGCAGTGAAAGCTAGCTACCTCATTGCTAATGAAATCGCAGTGGCTTCAAAACCATTTAGTGAGGGTGAATTTGTAAAAACATGCATGATGAAGGCAGCGGAGATTGTGTGCCCTGAAAAGCGGCAGGCTTTTGCAAATATCAGCCTGACAAGAAACACAGTTGCAGACAGGATTTCCGATCTTTCAGTGGATTTGGACAGCCAGTTGAAGCAAAAAGTAAAGTCGTTTATTGCGTTTTCGGTTGCAATTGATGAAAGCACGGACATTACAGATGTTGCACAACTGGCCATTTTCATCCGCGGAGTTGATGACACATTGACCGTCACCGAGGAGTTCGTGGAGTTGGTGCCGATGACAGATACAACGACAGCAGCTGATATTTTTACCGCACTCGTCGGCGCGCTGGACAGGGTCGGAGTGGACTGGTCCCGCGCTGTCAGCCTGGCTACAGATGGTGCGCCCTCAATGATCGGGAAAAAAGCAGGCGTTGTGACAAAGTTCAGAGAGAAAGTGCAATCTGCAAATGGAGGACGTGACTTTTTGACTTTTCACTGTATTTTGCACCAGGAGGCTTTGTGTTGCAAGTCATTAAAGATGGATAACGTCATGAAGGTGGTCATCCAAACTGTTAATTTCATCCGATCCAGAAGCCTGAATCACCGTCAGTTTGACAGCCTTCTCAGAGAGAAAGACCACATCTATGGCCTGCCATACCACACTGAGGTAAGATGGTTAAGCCGAGGTGCTGTGCTGAGGCGTTTCTTTGATTTCCGAGAAGAAATTGAACAGTTCATGGAAGAAAAGGGCAAACCAGTGTTAGAATTTCATTCCGCAGAATGGATGCCGGACCTTGCATTTATGGTGGATGTTACAGAGCACCTGAATAACTTGAACAAACAGCTGCAAGGGCGCAACAAAGTTGTCACGCAGTATTATGACAGCATACGTTCTTTCAAGTTGAAGCTGTCATTGTGGGAGACGCAACTTGCCGGTGGTGATGCAGCTCACTTCCCCTGTCTGAAAAATGTGTGCGCGACCCAACATGTGGCAGACATGAAGCGGTTCAAAGATAAAATAACTGGACTGTTACGGGAGTTTGAGCAACGCTTTCAGATTTATGTTTATATGTTTTTATGTTGATGTGCTATTGTTTTTAATTGATTTTATTTTATTTGTATATTTAACCTATTCTTGACTCTGTGGTTCTTGCACTTGTTTGGGGAACAGGATTTCATTATTTTTATCTACATTTCTGCCTGAGAAATGACACCCTGATATAGTTCTGTGATCTGTGAAACAGTTCTGTTAATCACTGAGGCATTGTGTGTTTGTGTGTTCTTTTTCTTTAGAATTTTCAAATAAACTTGACGTTTTTTATGATTAATAGTGATGTTGTGCTTGTACTATTTTGGACACACTGTCATCAGGCTCCAGCTTTATGTTGTATGTTGATCGTATTAAAACAAAGAAAACAATCTGAAGTTGTTGTTTTTAAGTTATATATACACCATGATTTTTCCGGTCCGGCCCACTTGGGAATAGATTTTCCTCCATGTGGCCCCTGAGCTAAAATGAGTTTGACACCCCTGTTCTAAAGCCATGACATCTTTTTCTGGAATTTTTCAAGCTGTTTAAAGGCACAGTCAACTTAATGTATGTAAACTTCTGACCCACTGGAATTGTGATACAGTGAATTATAAGTGAAATAATCTGTCTGTAAACAATTATTGGAAAAATTACTTGTGTCATGCACAAAGTAGATGTCCTAACCGACTTGCCAAAACTATAGTTTGTTAACAAGAAATTTGTGGAGTGGTTGAAAAACAAGTTTTAATGAACCCAACCTAAGTGTATGTAAACTTCCGACTTCAAATGTATATAAAAAAAACAAGATACAATCAAGAGAATTTTACGCTGCTGCTACTCTGTTAATTATTTATGCATAGTCACTTTAACTCTACCCACATGTACATATTACCTCAACTAGCCGGTGCCCCGGCACATTGACTCTGCACCGGTACTCCCCTGTATATAGCCTCCCTACTGTTATTTTATTTAACTTTTTTTCTCAACACTGTTTTGTTGTTGTTTTATTTTACTTTTTTATTAAGAAATAAATGCATTGTTGGTTAAGGGCTGTAAGTAAGCATTTCATGGTAATGTCTACACCTGTTGTATTCGGCGCATTTTGCAAATATAATTTGATTTGATTTTATGAGAAGAAATGTTCTGTAGCGTATTATGTATAACACCTTAGATGTCATCAGGCTTTAAGCAAGTCATAATGATGTTAAATCATGTCCTCTGTTTATCTAAAATGGGCCCAATGGACATTTTTACTTAGGGGTGTACTCACTTTTGTTGCCAGCGGTTTAGACATTAATGGCTGTGTGTTGTGTTATTTTGAGGGGACAGCAAATTTACACTGTTATACAAGCTCACTACTCACTACTTTACATTGTAGCAAAGTGTCATTTCTTCAGTGTTGTCACATGAAAAGATATCCTCAAATATTTACAAAAATGTGAGGGGTGTACTCACTTTTGTGAGATACTGTATATGCAAAGAAAAATCAAAGTTTGATAACATGACGATTCCCACTCTCTCTTCGCCTGACTCTATGCCTTCAGGATACTTTTCTGCTGGGTTCCACAAAAATGAAGGCCTCCAAAAAACCTCCTCATGCTTTCACCCAGTCTTCCCCGTCCGGCCACAGGTTATAAGAGGTGTTCCCAAGCCACTTTGCTCCCCATCTCCTTCCTCCTCCATGGCCACCTGATATACACGTGCGGTGGCCCTAATCAACTTTAACTCATCTTGAGGTAACTCAGCACTGTATATACGTTTCAACATCAATGCCCTCAGAATGTTGTCCAGTGTACAATTACCCCAACATTTATCCTTTTTACATGGTGCATTAACCAATAAAGCAACTGACACAAAAACTATGGCTGTTAAAGTAGCTCCCGGACCCAACCCAATGGCATGTCTACAGTGGAATCTACTCTTCCTCTCTCTCTTTAGCTCCGCTTCCTCTATCATGGCGCCTTCTAGCTCACCCATTATGCAGCTGGATCTCGCTTAACATGAGAAGTGTGAACCCACCGAGGAGAGGCTGTAGTCTTCACCGCTGCAGGTGCTGTAAGGAGTACTGTGTGTGGTCCAGACCAATGCTGTCCCAAACACCTCCGCCTGGTGGATCTGTCCCAAACACCTCCGCCTGGTGGATCTGTCCCAAACACCTCCGCCTGGTGGATCTGTCCCAAACACCTCCGCCTGGTGGATCTGTCCCAAACACCTCCGCCTGGTGGATCTGTCCCAAACACCTCCGCCTGGTGGATCTGTTCCAACAACCCGCCTGGTGGATCTTGATGTGCACTCGTTCTCCAGGATTCAGCCTATGCTCTCGGTTATCTCCTGCTCCTCATGTGCTGCTTTCACCTGGGAATGTACACACTGCAACACATGGGTCATTTCCTGACAATAGGACAACATAGACTCTCCCATTATTGCCAGATCACTAATTTGTGACATGTGAATAGCAGCACCCGGTACTCCCATCGGTCTCCCTGTTACCATTTCATGTGGAGTGAGTTCTGTGGTGGAGTTGGAAGAGTATCCAACCTAGCAAAGTCACATGTTTCTTAATCACTCTCTTCGGGAGATGAGATGCTATTATTACAGCTAACTTCCCTTCCGGTGATGTGGCCTCCTGTATACAGGGATCTGTAGCTATTCTTACAAGCGTTGTACCTTCTTTGACGAACCCCTCATTGAAAGTTGACAATGGTGTCTGAAATGACAATACTATCTCTGCTACTCCAACCATGATCTGGTTATATGTGATGTTCAATTTAACTTTATAGTAGTCTCTATATTGTGCACAGTTATCTGTCCTCCCTCTCCTACGAGCTATCTCCTGTAACACTATACATAGAGGAGTGGTATCATTCCCCAGGGACTTTGTTACTCACTTCCTTAATTTATGAGCCACACAGATCTCCGCCTCCAGTGACATTCCATTCCGCTCTCCCAATTCCCTATAACGTTAATGCCTTGATAAATACATGTGCACATAAATCATTCCATCTAACTCATAACACAGTCACTACTACTAATCCACGTCTATAGTTTATACACATACTAAAACATTTTCAAGTCAATTAGTCACTTTCCAACAATCCCTCCTCTGGAACAATGATCACTCCTATGTTCCACGACATCTAGAAAACACATTGACTTGAACAGGGAAGAGAGAAAATACATGTTTAATAATTTCACACCACCCTCGACGCGAATGAGATTGGAGAAAGAACCTTCCATCCGTTCTGTTCTATGCCAATGAAATGCTAGTCTCCATGCCAGTCCTCGGGTGTTAATGCAAGACACAGCCTGTGAACCTTGTACGTAATGAATTATACTCCATCATCCAGCCAGCCATATGTATTGATGTGCTTTAACATTAGGATTCTGATGACATTGTAAAACAAAATTCCTTTATCAAATACCCCCTCATGGTTAGCCCAAGCTATCATCTAGTGGGTTCCCTAATAACCTCCCTCTAGTCGGACACTGAAAGATAAGGTTGCCTGGGAGGAAACCCTCCCTAGACTCAATAGATTCGAGCAATGCACCCTCCTCTTACTTTGTGTTTTCCTCAAAGCTCTCTCTCTCTCTCCGTTCCAAATCATAACTTAAACCCTTGATACATTATCCAACCCAAATCTAGAATGACAGTCCTTAGTGTTTCACGTTGAGTCTATCACTCGAATTCGAGACCCTCAACTTACACTGTTAGAATGTACATTTACAAACAGGGAAAATATATAAACTGTATGTACTACTTATATCACATTACGGCCCCCGTTTGTCCCTGTTTTACTGTCACGAGTGGCATGTTAATGACAGATCGGTATCTCAACGCATTTTTTACCTAAATTACCATGAGTTTCCCAGTGTGTAGACCGCCAAAATCAACCTGATACCCCAAATAAACAATTTAGGGCAACCCTAAATCATTTCAAGAGCACAGTTGACCACCCCCCCCTTCTTCCTGGCATTCATTTTCTGGCATATCTCCATGTTCTTCTTCAGATAGCATCACAGTTCATCCTCCAAACGGCACATATGCAACTCATGCCTGTCATAGTTGATGGCCCTTGATAATGTTCCGATTTCAATATCTGGGAAATTAATCAGATTTTCCCAAGCACATGAGTCTCTCACCCGAGCCGCCACCATTATTCTGTACAGTCCATTCTCCCTCCAGTGCACCAGCAGCATTAGAGGAGTTTGAACGTGATCTCTCTTCATGCTCACTCCACATGCACGGTCTCAGGACTCATGCCGCACTCCTGCCACTCATACACATGTTGCTGGCTCGGACTCAGGTCTCAGTAGTAGCAGACGTGAACAAAATCTATTTGCATATTTACCATAAGGCAAGGGCCCCAGGGAACTGGGAATTTCCCCTTTGGACACATGACTCACATCGTGATTCATGTGTTAAAAGAAAAACAAACAACAATACTGCCTCAAAAATAAAAAATAAAAATAATTTAATTTAATTTAATTTATTATCAAAAATAAACAAATTAGAATACCGAATCAAATTAGAATTACAACTCTTGATAACTCCATAAGGAAATAATGGTATCATATAAGGTAATGGTAAAATACATTCGAGACAGGTGTCCCTCATTCATATTATACTTAAATATCACCTAATGTCTAAATCATTTCTAGTGAGGTTGATCAGGCCTCACCAGAAAGTCAGGACACAGGTCAATCAACACCATTAAGTACTTTCTTTCCCTGTACTTCAGAAACCATTAAAAAAAAACATTTCAAACATTTCCATCATTCTGTGTACCCAGTTTAAAACCCAATTAAAAAGACCCCACACAATAAATCAAACACAGTATTAACACCACTAAACCATATTCATAACCAGTGAGTTGTGTGTGTGTGCTGGTGTGTGTGTGTGGTAAACCGTAGAATAAAAACACACAAATGAATGGCCTTACTTATCTGGGAGCACCCTTTCCGGCCTACTCCGGATACCTTTATACTTGTAACACTGCAGAATTTCACTAACTGCTCTCCCAAGACCACAGTCTCGGGATACGTTCCAAGGAGAGAGAAGATGACAGCCCCTCCTCTCCTGGAAGAGGAAGTGTACATTTCGTTAGCATTTACTACGCTACATCTTAATCAGCAACACAAAAGTTTTAATTACCAACAAAACATGATAATGATGAGTCCACTGTCCTCCCTCCAATCACTAATTGTTTACTTTAATCCACCCCAACGTTTATGTACTTTTATTTAGCATGTACTACCCTTAGACACGGCGACATTTATCTCGCCACCGAGTCTAACAATTTACTCCCGTATTTGACTGGTCTCTCTTTTGCTCATGATTTTCCATAACCACCGCACTACAAAATGTTAAAAAGTTCATTTTAGGTTTTCTAACCCTTAATTTCTCTAATTTCTCGTGACCCCTCCTCCCTTTTGTAAATTCTATAAATATTTTTCCGAATAAGACTAAATAAAATGTCAAACCCCTCAAGGTTTTCTGAGTTTGCAAAGAGTGTTTGGCCTGGTTATTTTCATTTGTTACCTTCTTAGAATCCATTCCCCTGGCATTTCGCATAGATTCTCCAACCCCAAAATCGTAAAATGATCCGGGTATTGTTACTGGTCCTATGTTTAAAGACAGGAAGTAATCGTATCGCTTTCGATGCTGCCCCTGTTACCTTGCTAAATGTAACACTTTTCCCTGTCATAAATGTAGCCTATTTCTCACCGTAAGGAATCAGTGATATTTGATCCCAGGCATCTATTAGAAAGTTGTGTGAGGCGTGGCGTCCTATGTCTCCCTTCACATAGAAACTGTCATCTCTATGAACTACTATCGATCGAACCGAGGCTATACACCGCTATGTGAGAGTTTCCTGCCCCGCTGATTTCAAGAGTGTTTGCTGCTTTTCCCTCCCTGTTTCTTTGTCTTACCTTGGCCAATGAAACCACTGTTAGTGGCTTTCACTGTGGCGGCATGAACCACTCGAACGACTGCGAAGTGAGCGGAGTTAGATTCCACTCTCAAAGCATCCTGCTCTATTTCATCCCCCGCAATTACCGTTTTGATAACAGGTTTCAAACCTGCCATCAAAGCAGACGTACAAATTCTATCAATGTACTCACGTACCCAGTCTTTTTGCAGCTGAGTACATCTACTGATTTTGGGTTTATCAGTTTGTCTTTTTTCCCTTTCAGCGCCTCTATGGCTTTATTAAACTTTTCTCCCTCTAGCCCCGCTTTACCGGGAGAAGCGGGGCCTCCGGTCGCCATTTCAATAGTTATTATTCCGACGCTTCTCCGTACGGTGTCCAGGGTGTTTAGATCTCCTCGCCCACGGCTCTAATTCACGCCAATTTTAACTATTTTTTCAGGTAGTGATATCCACTTCCGGGAGAGTATAGAGTATAGATGATTTTCAAGTACATATGTTGTAAAATTAAAAACCTATATGCCTTAAAATGTTTATGGATTGAGAACCAGTTGAAGGGTTAATACAGAGCAGAGACATTTATGTGTTTTTCATAGACTCCCTGCAGCTGGGCTGGGTATGTCAATGACGTGTGTGGAGATTGGAGTAACAATGGAACTAGTGTTATCATTTTTTGTGCTTATGACCTTATGACCTGACACATAATCTCAGGGACCGGGGAGGATGATGAATGATAAATGTTTTATAATGTGTTATGAAATGATAATGGTGAAACAGAATGAACATGTTTGATATTTTATAATCCAGATACATGCTTAAATAAGGAATATAGACATGGAGTATATGCTGTGTTTTAAATGAATGCTTGTGTTCTTTCACAGGGGCTCTTAAACTGTGGCCCATGGGCTTGTTATAGACACATGGTATGCATTACATTCGTTTTTTTAAGAAGGGGCCTAAGCACGCAGCCAATAGAATGATAGAATGAGAGGGGTGGTACAGAACTAAAAAAAGTTAGGAATGTACGCATGTTTTTTCATTTGTGTGGATATAAGAGATCTCTAAGCCAGAGAGAGACAGTTTGTTCCATGGAGCAAGCTGGGCTTTGTTATGCAATAAAGTCTAATTCTTGAATTCACAAGCTCCGGTGTCTTGAGAGATATTTTTGAGTTGATTATCTATTAGTCAAATATTTCCACGACAAGAGTTGTTATAGTACAGGTGCCTAATAATTTGGTAGCTCAGTTGGTAGAGCATGGCGTTTGCAACGCCAGGGTTGTGGGTTCGATTCCCACGGGGGGCCAGTATGAAAAACAAAAAAATGTTGTATGCACTAACTGTAAGTCGCTCTGGAGAAGAGCGTCTGCTAAATGACGTAAAATGTAAAATGTAAATGTCACGGGACCTGATATCTTGCGTCTTCCTGGAGAATACAGGTGACCTAATGTCTTATTCCAGTGTTATGCCTCAAATATCACTGTTGTTGACAACACACACAACCAAAATTATTCACAGGTGTCTTCCTATTTCCACATAATCTGTCACTGTTCACCGCCCCAATAGGGCGTAAACCAACCTCTGTCCTTGTTGCTGCTGCTAATACACTCCAATCATGTTCAAACAACGTTTGAATATCTTTTTCTTTTCTAACCATGGATGAGGCTCTCCTCCAGAACCTTTTATACTAGTACACAAACATGTCAATTTATCCATCCACACACACTATACTGCCTCACGGCCACTGTGGCCGAGACTTTCACACTCCTTATGGGTCTGGCTGATAAACTACTACACTAGAGATTTACCCTCCACAGGCCCACCCTGTTCAGGACTTACCCTCTTGGGATTTACCCTCCACAGGCCCACCCTGTTCAGGACTTACCCTCTTGGGATTTACCCTCCCCAGGACCACCCTGTTCAGGATTTACCCTCTCGGGATTTACCCTCCCCAGGACCACCCTGTTCAGGATTTACCCTCTCGGGATTTACCCTCCCCAGGACTACCCTGTTCAGGACTTACCCTCTTGGGATTTACCCTCCCCAGGACTACCCTGTTCAGGACTTACCCTCTTGGGATTTACCCTCCCCAGGACTACCCTGTTCAGGACTTACCCTCTTGGGATTTACCCTCCCCAGGACTACCCTGTTCAGGATTTACCCTCTCGGGATTTACCCTCCCCAGGGACTACCCTGTTCAGGACTTACCCTTTATCTACGAGATTTACCCTCCACAGTGACTATCCTGCTCGGGACTTACCCTTTATCTATGAGATTTACCCTCCACAGTGACTATCCTGCTCGGGACTTACCCTTTATCTATGAGATTTACCCTCCACAGGGACTATCCTGCTCGGGACTTACCCTTTATCTTAAAGCTACGACTGGTCGTAATACAATGGGACTACTGAATAAGCTCAGGCTTTCTAGGTCCGTATCCTATACAGTGAGGGAAAAAAGTATTTGATCCCCTGCTGATTTTGTATGTTTGCCCACTGACAAATAAATGATCAGTCTATCATTTTAATGGTAGGTTTATTTGAACAGTGAGAGACAGAATAACAACAAAAAAATCCAGAAAAACACATGTCAAAAATGTTTTTAATTTTAATGAGGGAAATAAGTATTTGACCCCTCTCAATCAGAAAGATTTCTGGCTCCAAGGTGTCTTTTATACAGCTAATGAGCTGAGATTAGGAGCACACTCTTAAAGGGAGTGCTCCTAATCTCATCTTGTTACATGTATAAAAGACATATGTCCACAGAAGCAATCAATCAATCAGATTCCAAACTCTCCACCATGGCCAAGACCAAAGAGCTCTCCAAGGATGTCAGGGACAAGATTGTAGACCTACACAAGGCTGGAATGGGCTTCAAGACCATCGCCAAGCAGCTTGGTGAGAAGGTGACAACAGTTGGTGCGATTATTCGCAAATGGAAGAAACACAAAAGAACTGTCAATCTCCCTCGGCCTGGGGCTCCATGCAAGATCTCACCTCGTGGAGTTGCAATGATCATGAGAACGGTGAGGAATCAGCCCAGAACTACACGGGAGGTTCTTGTCAATGATCTCAAGGCAGCTGGGACCATAGTCACCAAGAAAACAATTGGTAACACACTACGCCGTGAAGGACTGAAATCCTGCAGCGCCCGCAAGGTCCCCCTGCTCAAGAAAGCACATATACAGGCCCGTCTGAAGTTTGCCAATGAACATCTGAATGATTCAGAGGAGAACTGGGTGAAAGTGTTGTGGTCAGATGAGACCAAAATCGAGCTCTTTGGCATCAACTCAACTCGCCGTGTTTGGAGGAGGAGGAATGCTGCCTATGACCCCAAGAACACCATCCCCACCGTCAAACATGGAGGTGGAAACATTATGCTTTGGGGGTGTTTTTCTGCTAAGGGGACGGGACAACGTCACCGCATCAAAGGGATGATGGACGGGGCCATGTACCGTCAAATCTTGGGTGAGAACCTCCTTCCCTCAGCCAGGGCATTGAAAATGGGTCGTGGATGGGTATTCCAGCATGACAATGACCCAAAACACAGCCAAGGCAACAAAGGAGTGGCTCAAGAAGAAGCCAATTAAAGGTCCTGGAGTGGCCTAGCCAGTCTCCAGACCTTAATCCTATAGACAATCTGTGGAGGGAGCTGAAGGTTCGAGTTGCCAAACGTCAGGCTCGAAACCTTAATGACTTGGAGAAGATCTGGAAAGAGGAGTGGAACAAAATCCCTCCTGAGATGTGTGCAAACCTGGTGGCCTATTACAAGAAACGTCTGACCTCTGTGATTGCCAGCAAGGGTTTTGCCACCAAGTACTAAGTCATGTTTTGCAGAGGGGTCAAATACTTATTTCCCTCATTAAAATGCAAATCAATTTATAACATTTTTGACATGCGTTTTTCTGGATTTTGTTGTTGTCTCTCACTGTTCAAACAAACCTACCATTAAAATTATAGACTGATCATTTCTTTGTCAGTGGGCAAACGTTCAAAATCAGCAGGGGATCAAATACTTTTTTCCCTCACTGTAGAGTTTGCTGCTTTAACAGCCTCCACTCTTCCGGGAAGGCTTTCCACTAGATGGTTTGTTGAGATCGCTGTGGAAGAACTTGACTGGCCTGCACAGAGCCCTGACCTCAACCCCATCGAACACCTTTGGGATGAATTTAAACACTGACTGCAAGCCAGGCCTAATCGCCGTACATCAGTGCCCGACCTCACTAATGCTCTTGTGGCTGATTGCAGGTAGCGGCAGGTAGCTTAGTGGGTAAGAGCATTGTGCCAGTAACCGAAAGGTCGCTGGTTCTAATCCCAGAGCTGACTAGGTGAAAAATCTGTCGATGTGCCCTTGAGCAAGGCACTTAACCCTAATTGCTCCTGTAAGTCGCTCTGGATAAGAGCGTCTGCTAAATGACAAAAAAAAAAAAAAAAAAACCCAACAGCAATGTTCCAACATCTAGTGGAAAGCCTTCCCAGAAGAGTGGAGGCTGTTATAACAACAAATGGGGGACCAACTCCATATTAATGCCCATGATTTTGGAATGAGATGTTGTAAGTTGTTGACCTATAATCAGTTGGAATACCAGGATCGCATCTTACATCATGCTTCCATTTTTTGCCTTCAAGTTTACTCTTTTTCAAAAACGTAATCTATGCCATTATTTAGGATGCTTAAGACAGAAGTGTATACTATACTAAATAAAACAAATTATTTGAACAACAGTGCAGAAAGTGTGGTTTCACAAAACAATTTTCTAAATAGTGTGTCTTTAATGGGATTTGACCTTATTCCCTCACATTCCTGAATGTTTCTACTCTACCTGATAAACAACAGGTCAGGTGAAACGACTAGTTACCGGAGTGTAACTCCAGTTCTATGAGTGGAGCGGAGCCCCATAGGGGAGCTCTGCTCCTAGTGGTTTACCCTCTGCCCTACGGCAGAAACAGCCTGAAGCAAATTATGCACACACCTGTCAGCCAATGGGAGCACAGGTGCCCCTATATAAAGGGACCCGTTCCCTCAATCTGCCTCCCGAGATATTATCTTCAGCGAGACTAGAGAGGGTCGGCAGGGCCTTAAGTCCTATGGGGCTCCGCTCCACTCATAGAACTGGAGTTACACTCCGGTAACTAGTCGTTCTATATCGTGGAGCTCCGCCCCATAGGGGAGCTCTGCTCTTAGTGGTTTAAGGCGGAGCGAAACGCTCCAAAATGTACTCCCTGCCGAGCCTAACACTTCCCATTAAAAAATGAAAAAAGGTCAAGCCCAGCAATGGCTGCAACCAATTCCCGCAGTACTGTGACTAAAAACCCCATCCGGGCGTCACAATATACCGCGTCATCGGTTATAGACCCGCCCTATCTAGCTCAATGGCAATGCCAATGGCTAGTGGGCAGATCATCAGAATAAAAGCCATGCTAATCTGTACTAGCAGATAGCCGTGCCTCAATATTCTGAGACAACACTATCGTCCACTAATGGAATGACATAAAATGTCACTCTACATTATGTGTCCAATAGACCGCCTTACTCACTCAATGGAACCCAGAGATTAGTAGGCAGGAACAAAATATACCAGTCATACTAAACTGAACCATCAGATAGATGACCTCACATTCTGTCCACTCAATACATGTCTCTACCATACTGACACTGTCAGTCAGGAGACATGCCACCAGATATGCTTTTCATCCAAAGCGGACCTGATAGAGACCTGTCTATCGTCCTGCTTCTCTCTCCTCCAGCTCAAGATTCTCCTTCAGCTGTGCTGAGTGCAATCGAGCTTGAGAGTTAAAAAGCTTATCCTTGATATAACAAGTTCTCCTAACCAAAGCGGACCTGATTGGAACCTGTCCAAGGTCCTGCTTTGTCCTCTCTTTCTAGCTCAAAATCGCCTTTCAGCTCTGCTGAATGCCGACCGAACTAAAGAGTTAGAAAACATGTCCATCCATAATATGTTTCTTCTAATAAAAGCGGACTTATGAGCATGGTCACAATCCTGCTTTCTTTCTCAAGATCTCCCTTCAGCCACGCTGAGTACAGACCGAGCCAAAGAGTTAGAAGACATATCCAACAGATAGAAACGGATAAAAGGAGACGGTGTCGACCATGACGCTGCTCTACAAATATCCTCTACCTCTGTTCCTCTGAAAAGGGCAGTAGAAGCTGCTACTCCACGAGTGGAGTGCGCTCTAATACCCTGAGGCGGTTGTTGCCCCGCCGCCTCGTACGCCGTCTCAATACCTTCACAAAGCCAATGAGACAATCGCTGTTTTGAAAGTGGTCTACCTAATGCAGCCGCACCGTGACACACAAACAGCTGAGGCGATGACCTAACCGCTGCTGTGCGCTCAACGTAACACGCCAAAGCGCGTACTGGGCACAGACAATGAAGCTTTTCCTCACTCCTCTCCCCATGGGGAGGGGGATGAAAAGCCCACAATTCCACGATCTGTGATCTATATGCACTGTTAATAACCTTCGGCACAAATGCCGGATTAGGACGTAACACCGCTCTGCTCAGATCGCCATTGATGGCAAGGCAGTCGGGTCTCGTCGACAGTGCACACAAATCACTGACCCGCTTAGCAGTAGTCAAGGCGAGCAACAGCGCCGTCTTGATAGACAGCATCTTGAGGGGTATTTGATTCAATGGCTCGAACGGCGACTTACATAGCGCTTCGAGAACCAGAGCCAAATCCCACTTGGGCAGCGTAGCTCTAGGCATCGGCCTAAGCCGTCGCGTTCCCAATAAGAAACGTTTCACTAATGGGTGACTGAACACGTTTTTCCCGTTAAACCCTTCATGACCAGCTGAAATTGCCGCTGCAAACACTCGAATGGTGGAGGGCGATTTCTGCTTATCAAACATAGACTGCAGGAATGAGAGAACACTCTCTACCTGACAGCTCATGGGGTCCACGTCCTGTGTGTCACACCATCGTGAGAAAACATTCCATCTGCTGGTATACACCCTAGAAGTGGAACTGGCTCTTGCGCCCTGTATGGTTCTGATCACTGCATCAGATAACCCACGGCGCCTCAACCTGTCCCATTCAGGAACCAAGCCTTCAGTGGTTGGCCGATTATGGGCCACTGCCCTATCGAGCCTCCCGCCTGGGTCAACGCGTCTCGTCGATGTGGAATTGGCCAAGGTGGCGCAATCAACATCTGACTCATCTCCGCAAACCACGGAGCCCCCGGGCGATCGGGCGCTATCAGTATCACTGACAGCTCCTCTGACCTCACCCTGGCTAGCAGTGGGAGAATGCAAGACAGCGGAGGGAATGCATACAGAAGAACTTTCGGCCACGGGTAGTGCGCGAATGCGTCTCTTCCCAGTGGTGGTTCGTCCTGTTCCCTCAGGGAAAACCATAGGAGACACTGCGCGTTCACACGTGACGCGAACAGGTCCACCTCGGCTCTCCCGAATTGTTCCCATATTCGTAGAACAATGTCCGGGTGCAGACACCACTCGTCGTCTCGAGGACCCCCTCTTGACATGAGGTCTGCCCCTACGTTCAAGTAGCCCGGAATGTGCGCTGCTCTCAACGAGCGAAGGTGCTTGTGAGCCCACAGCCACAATTCCACTGCCGCCCGATGGAGGGCAGGAGACCTGACCCCTCCCTGGCGGTTTATGTGAGCCACTGTGGTCCGGTTGTCTGACCAGACCAACACATCGCGACCCCGAAGGGTAGACGCGAAGTGGGTCAAAACCAGTCGAACCGTTTCCAACTCTAGGAGGTTGATGTGACGACCTGATTGAGGCCATGCACCTCCTATCGCTTGAGACTGACATGTCCCTCCCCATCCAGTCAGAGAGGCATCTGTAAACACTGGAATGTAGGATGACACCTTGCCCATCGGGACTCCGTGCGTGAGAACGCTCGGGTTCCTCCAATAGTCCAGGTCTGCTCTTAGCGAGAGAGGAACCACCACCAACCGATGACGTTGACGCACTGGGTCTAGTCTTAGTTGGGCGAACCACCGCTGTGTTCTGCGCATGTGCAGAAGCCCCAGCGGGACCACAGAGTGGGCTGCCGACATGAGACCCAAAAGTGACATGATCGATAGCGCCGTTACTGTGTGATTCGGACGACACTTCCTCAGGGCTAGTAACAATGCTGCCCTTCGAGGGTCCGAAATTCGAGCCCTCATCATTACAGTGTCTAGCTGTAGTCCCAGGTAGACAATCTGATGACTGGGCCAGGGTGCGCTCTTTTTCCAATTCACAGCGAACCCCAGACGCGTGAGATGAATCACTGTCTGTGTCGTGTGCGTGAACGCCAGCTCTGCTGACGGGGCGAGAACCAGCAGGTTGTCTAGGTAGGCTAATATCCTTATCCCCTGACGACGCAGCGGCTCCAATGCCGCCTCCACACATTTCGAAAATGTTCGAGGTGCCAGGGCGTACCCGAACGGCATCCTCGTGAACTCGTACGCCACCCCTTGAAAGGCGAACCGCAGAAACTTTCTGTGGCGCGATTGTATCGGCACATGAAAGTACGCGTCCTTTAGGTCTATGCTTGTGCAAAAGTCTCCCTTCTGGACACATTCCAGTAGACGTTTTGTCGTCAGCATTCGGAAGGGCCGTTTGGTTATGCTCTCGTTGAGAATGCGTAAGTCCAAAATCGGCCTCACTCCCCCCGTCTTTTTGGGCACCAGGAAATAAGGCGAATACAGCCCTTTGTTCCTTTGCTCTCGGGGAACTACTGTGACTGCCTCCTTCGCCAAAAGTTCCGTAATCTCTGACATCAGAGCGGCTACTTTGTCTGGCGTTTTCATCACCGTCTCCACCACTCCCCTGAACGGGGGTGGGGTCCGATGGAATTGGAGGGCATAACCCTTCTGCAACGTCTGATCTAGCCAGCGTGAGAGGGTACAGCTTCGTTGCCACTGCCAGCAATGCAGAGAAAGCGGGCGCGCACGAAGCTGTGGTGCATTCAGTAGGAAGGACCTGTATTCCTCTATGGCCCTCGCCGCCGCTATTCCCCAGCACTGAGTTGGTGGAATAGCCCAAGGCGGGCCCCCCTCGAAAGGGAGAGGAAACATCAGCTCGTTCTGGGTGAATCGGGGGCCTTGATACGTTAGTTACGACCGTAACTCCAGTAATCCGGCCCTCCGTGAACGCAGCACGGTTCTGAACTGCACTGGCTGAGGCATTGGCCTGAGACAGAGCGCTCTCCCCGGATAGCAATTGCGTCATCATGTCATTGTCTGACTGAGACTGCTGCTTGCCATGAGACCCATCCATTACAGTACTCAACAGAGTCTGAAAGGTGTGATCACTGACCGGTACCACACGGTGGTGCCACAATACCTCCTCACTGGTCTCATGCGGCTGCTCAACAGCACACTCAATGTGTGGTGAGCTGCGCTCAGAGCCATGGGCATTGTTACGTTCTGAATAGACCGGAGGCGTCCATACCTTGGTTATACTTGTAACTCTGGTATTCCCGCTCTCCGTGAACGTCGCACGGGTCTGATCTGCGCTGGCTGAGGCATTAGCCTGCAGCAAGGCGTCATTCCCGGCTAGCGGCTGCGTCTTCATGTCACATTGGGACAGAGACAGCTGCCTGCTGTGTGAGACCTTTACTACAGAACTCCTAGGAGTCTGTAGTAAAATATCTTTATTAAGTGAGCTAAGGCTGCGCCTTGCTACCTTTTCCCTTTTCCTCTCCTGAATGCGCTCAACTACGCACTCTTGGTGGGTTGAGCTACACTCAGGATGGTGAGGGAAAACCATAGAACGTGAAGTGTTCTGTAGTACGTTATGGAATAAATGTCCTTCTTTGACAATGTCAGTGAGAACCAGCTCTTTATTCACATAATCAGAAAACACACCCTCCACGCCCTGAACAGTGGGGTGGGGGGGAACAGTAGGCTCAATTGCGTCTTGCGCCGAGCCGTCTTCCGTCCTCTCCCCCTCGCCTCGTCATTGGTGCCGCCTCTTTTGGGAGACCTTCTGGTGCTGCCAGGCCGGCTTGACGACGACCTCCCTCGCCGGCGGGACCGTCGCTGCCACTGTCGCTGCTGGAGGGGCCGAACCCGCTCTCTTGCTGCCTGTGGTGGACGCCTGTCGCCTGGCCCGTCGCCTCCCTGTAGCTCTACTGGGGGCGTTGGAGGTGGACGGAGTAGCTGGGGCTCTGCTGGCCTTCATTGCCAATGGCAGATGTTTGGCCAGGTGCTTCCTCTCCTCATCCAATTTGGCGATACGCTCTGTTGCGTCTTTCACAGCGACCCCAAATAGGCCCTCGCTGGAGACGGGAGCGTTGAGCAAGGAGGCTCTGTCGGTCTCCTTCATGGCCGTCATGGACAGCCACAGGTGACGCTCTGTGACCACCGAGGTGGCCATGGTCCTGCCTGCGCAAATTGCCACAGCTTGCGTCAGATGGAGGATGGCCCCGGAAATCCTGGACGCCTCCTCGATTTCCTCGCCGGTCAACTCAGACCTACCCGTTGTGAGATGGGATAGGGAGGCCGCGAGGAGGGCGATGTTATTCGCCGCTGACACGCCCTGGGCTCCCAGCGTGAAGGACTTCTCAGCCAGCTGTGCTGTGAGCCTGTCCTTTTGTGCTGGCAGGGTGGCCTTCTTGGAGGCTGCCCAGGGACTCGAACCTGGCACTAAGTACGCCGCCATGGCGCCTTCGAGCCTAGGGATTCCCTTAGCCGCCCACTCATTACCGGCCACTCTGGTGAATGGGATATACGCTCTGGCCGGCGAACGCGCCGCCAGAGGTGAACCCCACGAGCCCTCGACATATTTGCCAAGGGAAGGCATGGCTGGAGCCATAGGCTCAGCCGCCCTCCTTGGCTTGGAGTAGGGGCCGCCTTCCATCAGGTCCACTTCCACAGGAAGGGGAGCTGGGGGCAGCGCTATCTCCAGTCGATTAGCCGCCTTCTCAATGAGTTCGGGAAAGTCCGAACGCAGAGAGGCTGCCGCGAAGGACAGGGCTTCTGATCTCACAGAGCCCATGTCGTCATCGTATAAGGAACCTTCAGACCTCGCGCTCTCCAAGGGAAAGGGGGTCTTGAAAGCTGGCGCCAGAGCTCCGGATTGTCCCACTGGGATATCCATCTCTGCGCCCTCCTTGTCGTCCTCTGAGCCAGCACTGTCCGTCGACGCCTCTGAAGCAGAGGCGAGAGTGGACAATACATCCTCTAGAGGGACGTCCTCTCTAAAGAACGCCCAACGCTGCTTCCTCTCCTTCATAGGAAGGAGGGCGCAGGAGGCGCAGTTAGGAGGGTTGCCGAGACCGTCCTTAGCATGCTGCGGTCCCAAGCACACGAAACAAAGGTCGTGGGGGTCCGTAGCTGCCATGTCGGTGCATCGACATAGAGCCCTAAAAAGGGCTTTTGGGGGTGGGAATTTCCCTGGTGTGCTCATGCTGGAAGACGTTGATGGCTGGATATCAACGACGAGATCTTCCTGAGTCTTCTATGGCTTCTTCAATTCTAGTCCAGTCGCTGAAGATAATGGGAGGCAGATTGAGGGAACGGGTCCCTTTATATAGGGGCACCTGTGCTCCCATTGGCTGACAGGTGTGTGCATAATTTGCTTCAGGCTGTTTCTGCCGTAGGGCAGAGGGTAAACCACTAGGAGCAGAGCTCCCCTATGGGGCGGAGCTCCACGATATAGAACTTTATATACAAAATCCTAACTATATTTGAAAGTACGGTGTCCAGTAGAGGTCAGTAGAGTCAAAGAAAGCACCGGAACCACGGCGAAATCAGTGAGATATCGCATTTTGTAACACACAGTTTGAAAAAGCAACTGATCAAGCAAAGCTTCTGATAAAGTGATACACGTATCGGCGCACTGCTTCGAAGATAGCTACTTAGCGATTTTGACGCATGCCTCAGAGCATGGTATGAAACGTAACATCACCATTGGCCTGACACTCATGTTTTACAGGCCATGTCAGGCCTGTAAATAAGGTTGCAAAATTCCCAGATAAAAAAAATCCTGTTTGTAGGGTTTCTTGGAAAATTAATCAACATTTTGCAACCCTACCTGAAATGAAATTGTGTATTTTTCACATGCGCCGAATACAACAGGTGTATACCTTACAGTGAAATGCTTACTTACTTACCTGCAAGTCACATTATGCAGGCTTGCAAAGTGATGTGTTATTCCTATTGGAATCCAGCCAGAGTTAGGATATCCAACAGTTTTTTCTCACCCGCAACCTGCATTCATAATGACTAAGCCATTTAAACCGGAACAACCATTTCAGTAAGGGTGCAAAAAACTAAATGATTAGTTTAGATTTTTTTATTTTTATATCTTTGTGTAGCATAAGTGTTGGTGCTGTCATCTTCAGGACAGGAATACCGGTTTACTTAACGGAGGAATAAACACACATGTTCATCGTTGGTGTTTTAACCAGAACAGGGGAATGCCCTTTCTTTATTTTCGCACATGCGCAGTTGTACATCTCTCATAGGGCATGACTGTACCAGTGTAAGAACACAATTTAATAACATATTAGTCTATATGTTAACACCCGCACTTGCTCTTATACTGTACAAGTCGTATTCAACCTAACTTTATCAACACATTTAGCTTACAGTTATACATCTCACAAATGTCAGTTTATATTCCAAACATACAGTGGGGAAAAAATGTATTTAGTCAGCCACCAATTGTGCAAGTTCTCCCACTTAAAAAGATGAGAGAGGCCTGTAATTTTCATCATAGGTACACGTCAACTATGACAGACAAATTGAGGGAAAAAAATCCAGAAAATCACATTATAGGATTTTTAATGACTTTATTTGCAAATTATGGTGGAAAATAAGTATTTGGTCACCTACAAACAAGCAAGATTTCTGGCTCTCACAGACCTGTAACTTCTTCTTTAAGAGGCTCCTCTGTCCTCCACTCGTTACCTGTATTAATGGCACCTGTTTGAACTTGTTATCAGTATAAAAGACACCTGTCCACAACCTCAAACAGTCACACTCCAAACTCCACTATGGCCAAGACCAAAGAGCTGTCAAAGGACACCTGAAACAAAATTGTAGACCTGCACCAGGCTGGGAAGACTGAATCTGCAATAGGTAAGCAGCTTGGTTTGAAGAAATCAACTGTGGGAGCAATTATTAGGAAATGGAAGACATACAAGACCACTGATAATCTCCCTCGATCTGGGGCTCCACGCAAGATCTCACCCCGTGGGGTCAAAATGATCACAAGAACGGTGAGCAAAAATCCCAGAACCACACGGGGGGACCTAGTGAATGACCTGCAGAGAGCTGGGACCAAAGTAACAAAGCCTACCATCAGTAACACACTACGCCGCCAGGGACTCAAATCCTGCAGTGCCAGACGTGTCCCCCTGCTTAAGCCAGTACATGTCCAGGCCCATCTGAAGTTTTCTAGAGTGCATTTG
Organism: Coregonus lavaretus; assembly: GCF_964263955.1. Classification (NCBI taxonomy): domain Eukaryota; kingdom Metazoa; phylum Chordata; class Actinopteri; order Salmoniformes; family Salmonidae; genus Coregonus; species Coregonus lavaretus. The sequence continues at coordinate 87,650,173 of NC_139988.1, read as the reverse complement.
GATGATCCAGAAGAGGATTGGGAGAATGTCATATGGTCAGATGAAACCAAAATATAACTTTTTGGTAAAAACTCAACTCGTCGTGTTTGGAGGACAAAGAATGCTGAGTTGCATCCAAAGAACACCATACCTACTGTGAAGCATGGGGGTGGAAACATCATGCTTTGGGGCTGTTTTTCTGCAAAGGGACCAGGACGACTGATCCATGTAAAGGAAAGAATGAATGGGGCCATGTATCGTGAGATTTTGAGTGAAAACCTCCTTCCATCAGCAAGGGCATTGAAGATGAAACGTGGCTGAGTCTTTCAGCATGACAATGATCCCAAACACACCGCCCGGGCAACGAAGGAGTGGCTTCGTAAGAAGCATTTCAAGGTCCTGGAGTGGCCTAGCCAGTCTCCAGATCTCAACCCCATAGAAAATCTTTGGAGGGAGTTGAAAGTCCGTGTTGCCCAGCGACAGCCCCAAAACATCACTGCTCTAGAGGAGATTTGCATGGAGGAATGGGCCAAAATACCAGCAACAGTGTGTGAAAACCTTGTGAAGACTTACAGAAAACGTTTGACCTGTGTCATTGCCAACAAAGGGTATATAACAAAGTATTGAGAAACTTTTGTTATTGACCAAATACTTATTTTCCACCATAATTTGCAAATAAATTCATTAAAAATCCTACAATGTGATTTTCTGGATTTTCTTTTCTCATTTTGTCTGTCATAGTTGACGTGTACCTATGAGGAAAATTACAGGCCTCTCTCATCTTTTTAAGTGGGAGAACTTGCACAATTGGTGGCTGACTAATTACTTTTTTCCCCCACTGTATAACCCAATAATTTTTCATTTTTGAACTTCGTTACAGGTTTAGTCAAAACATCTGCAACCATGTCTGCCGTTGAACAATATTCAATACTTATTTTACCATCACTGAGTGCAGATCGAATGAAATGATATCTGATGTCGACATGTTTACATGTTTACATCTCTGACGACATATTGGGTTCTTTGACAGAGCAATTGCACCTTGGTTATCTTCAAAGATTGTTACTGGTGCATATTGGCACTCACTATCCATCTCGCCCAATAACTGTACAAGGTACAAACTGTCTTGTGTAGTAGCATGTAGCATGTACTCTGCTTCACATGTAGATAAAGCTACTGTTGGCTGCTTCATAGACCTCCATGAAATAACAGGTCCACATTTAGTTAAACTAAAACAATACCCTGTTATGCTTCGTCTGTCACTTTGATCTGCTGCCCAATCAGCATCATTATATGCTACGAGATTGAGTTTTTCCACCCCCTTTTTTGTAACACAACTCCTGATTCATTGTCCCCTTCAAGTACCTCAACACATGTTTAGCTGTTATCCAGTGTTGCTCTTTTGGTTCTGATAGGTATTGTGACAGCTTGCTGACAATCCAACTGATATCCGGTCTTGTACATGTCATCACATATATCAAGCTGCCTATCACTTCACGATACCTTTTTGAATCAATAGGTTCACCATCACCATCAAAGTTTTGTTTTTGTTCACATGGTGTTGACCTTGTTTTACAGTCTGACATACCAAACCTTTCCAGTATCTTGGTTATGTACCTTGTTTGGTTCATCTTTATTTTCCCTTCACTTTGTGTAAAATCAATGCCTAGGAAATGTCCAAGCCTCCCAAGATCTTTCATCTTAAATTTTTCACTTAACATTTCTTTTACACTTGTGAGCGAGTCACTATCACTAGCAGCGATAATTAGATCATCGACCCAAATTATCAAAATGATCCTTTCTGTTGCAGTTTGTTTGTTATAAACACAGTGATCAGCTGGGTTCTGTGTAAAACCATTTTCACTAAGGTGATCATGCAACATTTTGTTCCAGTTTCTTCCTGACTGTTTCAGGCCGTACAGTGACTTGTTCAGTTTGCAGACTAGTTGCTCACCTGTATCTGACCTGACTTCAAAACCCTCTGGTTGCTCCATGTACACTTCACAGTCAATAGGAGCATGTAGATATGCTGTTTTGACATCCATCTGATGTAACTCTAAGTCATACTGAGCTGCTAGCTGCATCAAACAGCGTACTGATGTCATATTTGCAGTTGGAGAAAAAGTATCCTTATAGTCTATTCCTGCCACTTGACTATACCCCTTTGCAACATATCTTGCCTTGTATGTCTCAGTCTCATCTGAATTGTTTTTGACCGCATAGACCCACCTGCCCCCCACCCATTTTGTGTATGGGTGGTCCTCTGTAGCTCAGCTGGTAGAGCACGGCGCTTGTAACGCCAAGGTAGTGGGTTCGATCCCCGGGACCACCCATACACAAAAAATATATGCACGCATGACTGTAAGTCGCTTTGGATAAAAGCGTCTGCTAAATGGTATATTATTATTATTATTATATTATTACCCTCTGGCAGTGTGGTCAATGTGAATGTATCATTTTCCCTAAGGGAATCCATCTCCTCCTTCATAGCAGTAGCCCAAATCTCTGATTTTGGTGAAATCATTGCTTCTTTGAAGGTTTGTGGTGCATTGCACATTACTCTGTAGCAGTAGTCAACACTAGGTGGTATCAGGTCATCACACTTCACTTTACACTCATAGTCTTTTAAGTACTGGGGCTTCTTCCTCGCTCTGTCTGGATAGCGTGGACTCTGACTATCTGAAGTCTCGATTTGCACATCTTGTGTCTCTTCGGAATTTTGATCTGCCATCTTGGCTTTTGGCATGGGGGATTCAAATCTCTCCCCATGAAGATCATCACTCATTTCCAAATCTGTCTGAGTTTGGCGTTCGACTACACCTTTTGTAACGAACTTGACTAATCTGTTTTTAAGAACTTTTCCAGTGTCTGGGTAGTAGACAAGGTATGCTGGACTATTTTTATCATACCCGACAAAAATACCCTTTTCACATCTTGAGTCCAACTTTTTCTTGTTCTGTCTGTATGCATTGCACACAGATCCAAATTATTTCATCTTTGAAAGATCAGGCTTTCTCCCAGTAAACATGTAGTATGGAGTCTGTCCTACACGCTTATTGTAAAACCTATTGCGAATTACTGCAGCAGTCATTACAGCATATGTCCACAAGTTCTTTGGTAGGTTGCTCTCAAGTAGCATGCATCTTGCCATTTCAAACAGTGTTCTCCAATTTCTCTCAGCGGTCCCATTTTGGGGGCTGAAGTTTCATGTCTTATGGCATTCTTACTGAGCAGTGACTGGAACTCGTTAGTTGTGAACTCTGTGCCATTATCTGACGCACTTTATTTTCCCGTAAGGGGCCACATCAGCAATAAACTTCTCAGTAGCTTTTACAGTATAAAAACTGCCCCTGAATAATCATCCGTAAATGCTAGAGTATATCTGAACCCATCTTTCGCCTCTGGCTCAATAGGGCCAGCCAAATCAGTGTGCACAAGCTCAAGAGCCGCTTTTGCCTTTTCATCAGGCTCTCTGTTTCTGCTGTCATCTTCAGGACAGGAATACCGGTTTCATTAACGGAGGAATAAACACACATGTTCATCGTTGGTGTTTTAACCAGAACGGGGGGAATGCCCTTTCTTTATTTTCGCACATGCGCAGTTGTACATCTCTCATAGGGCATGACTGTACCAGTGTAAGAACACAATTTAAATAACATATTAGTCTATATGTTAACAATAAGATTAATCAATCAATCACTCAATGTACTCGCAAAAACACAGATATTACAAACAATTCACAAAAATCGACCTGCAGTAGAGCATGCATAACTGTTGTTTATTTGACTTCTCATTTAGTTTGGAGTCATTTTAAGTAATAATTACTTTTCATTGATTTTGGGTTCAACTTACTCTAAGTATTTGAGTTAAAAATGTCTTGGGGCTTTCAGTGTTCAGCGTTAAAACAACACCAACCAAAAATACTGCGTTATTCCCTAACACTAAAAAAGGGTAACGGGATCATCTCTAATAAAGTGTTAATTAAAGTCGGAATTTGCAACGCCCATGGTGTTAGGGAACCAATGCTCTAGCGGTGTTAGTTGGTCAACACTTTGAACAGTGTTAGTTTAATAACACTATTTTGATGGGTCACATATACACATTAAGTGTTACATTTAACACTGTAGATGTAAAAATGTTGATTACTTTTATACTATTCCAGGTATTCGTTAAAGAGGTAGGGTTTCAAGTGTCTCCGGAAGGTGGTCAGTGACTCTGCTGCCCTGGCGTCATGGGGAACCTTGTTCCACCATTGGAGTGCCAGAGCAGCGACTAGCTTTGACTGGGCTGAGCGGGAACTGTGCTTCCGTAGAGGTAGGGGGGCTAGCAGGTCAGAGGTGGATGAACGTAGTGCCCTCGTTTGGGTGTAGGGTGTGATCAGAGCCTGAAGGTAAGGAGGTGCCGTTCCCCTCACAGCTCCGTAGGCAAGCACCATGGTCTTGTAGTAGAAGCGAGCCTCAACTGGAAGCCAGTGGAGTGTGCGGAGGAGCGGGTTAACATGATACCATAGTATCTCATAACACTGAAGCAGCGAACTTTGTGAAGACCAATACTTGTGTCATTCTCAAAACTTTTGACCACGACTGTACTGTGATGTCTGAAATGTACATTATTGTTGTAGATAATAATGAAATGCAAGACAACAAGCTCTATATCAGGGGTGTCAAACTCATTTTAGCTCAGGGGCCACATGGAGGAAAATCTATTCCCAAGTGGGCCGGACCGGAAAAATCATGGAATATATAACTTAAAAACAACAACTTCAGATTGTTTTATTTGTTTTAATACGATCAACATACAACATAAAGCTGGAGCCTGAGGACAGTGTGTCCAAAATAGTACAAGCACAACATCACTATTAATCATAAAACACGTCAAGTTTATTTGAAAATTCTAAAGAAAAAGAACACACAAACACACAATGCCTCAGTGATTAACAGAACTGTTTCACAGATCACATAACTATATCAGGGTGTCATTTCTCAGGCAGAAATGTAGATAAAAATAATGAAATCCTGTTCCCCAAACAAGTGCAAGAACCACAGAGTCAAGAATAGGTTAAATATACAAATAAAATAAAATCAATTAAAAACAATAGCACATCAACATAAAAACATATAAACATAAAGCTGGAGCCTGAGGACAGTGTCCAAAAGCACAACATCACTATTATTCATAAAACCCCTCAAGTTATTTGAAAGTTCTGAGGACAAAGAACACACAAACACACAATGCCTCAGTGATTCACAGAAGTATATCACAGATCACAGAACTATATCAGGGTGTCATTTCTCAGGCAGAAATGTAGATAAAAATAATGAAATCCTGTTCCCCAAACAAGTGAAAGAACCACAGAGTCAAGAATAGGGTAAATATACAAATAAAATAAAATCAATTAAAAACAATAGCACATCAACATAAAAACATATAAACATAAATCTGAAAGCGTTGCTCAAACTCCCGTAACAGTCCCGTTATTTTATCTTTGAACTGCTTCATGTCTGCCACATGTTGGGTCGCGCACACATTTTTCAGACAGGGGAAGTGAGCTGCATCACCACCGGCAAGTTGCGTCTCCCACAATGACAGCTTCAACTTGAAAGAACGTATGCTGTCATAATACTGCGTGACAACTTTGTTGCGCCCTTGCAGCTGTTTGTTCAAGTTATTCAGGTGCTCTGTAACATCCACCATAAATGCAAGGTCCTACATCCATTCTGCGGAATGAAATTCTAACACTGGTTTGCCCTTTTCTTCCATGAACTGTTCAATTTCTTCTCGTAAATCAAAGAAACGCTTCAGCACAGCACCTCGGCTTAACCATCTTACCTCAGTGTGGTATGGCAGGCCATAGATGTGGTCTTTCTCTCTGAGAAGGCTGTCAAACTGACGGTGATTCAGGCTTCTGGTTCGGATGAAATTAACAGTTTGGATGACCACCTTCATGACGTTATCCATCTTTAATGACTTGCAACACAAAGCCTCCTGGTGCAAAATACAGTGAAAAGTCAAAAAATCACGTCCTCCATTTGCAGATTGCACTTTCTCTCTGAACTTTGTCACAACGCCTGCTTTTTTCCCGATCATTGAGGGCGCACCATCTGTAGCCAGGCTGACAGCGCGGGACCAGTCCACTCCGACCCTGTCCAGCGCGCCGACGAGTGCGGTAAAAATATCAGCTGCTGTCGTTGTATCTGTCATCGGCACCAACTCCACGAACTCCTCGGTGACAGTCAATGTGTCATCAACTCCGCGGATGAAAATGGCCAGTTGTGCAACATCTGTAATGTCCGTGCTTTCATCAATTGCAACCGAAAACGCAATAAATGACTTTACTTTTTGCATCAACTGGCTGTCCAAATCCACTGAAAGATCGGAAATCCTGTCTGCAACTGTGTTTCTTGTCAGGCTGATATTTGCAAAAGCCTGCCGCTTTTCAGGGCACACAATCTCCGCTGCCTTCATCATGCATGTTTTTACAAATTCACCCTCACTAAATGGTTTTGAAGCCACTGCGATTTCATTAGCAATGAGGTAGCTAGCTTTCACTGCAGCGTCACTGATGTCTCGGCTGTGAGTAAACACAGACTGCTGTTTCTTCAGACCCGCCAACAGTTCATTCACCTTCTCTCATCTCCGCTGTCCTTGAAAGTTGTCATATTTGTCGGCATGAAGACTCACATAGTGGCGATGAAGGTTATATTCTTTCAGCACTGCAACATGCTCTGAACACACCAAACATACAGCTTTCCCATTCAATTCCGTGAAGAAATAGGATGACCATTTTTCTTGGAACACTCTGCACTCTGTGTCCACTTTTCTCTTTTTTGACAGAGACATATTGGGGCAATGAGGGTGCCAAAGCACATAATGTTAAAAGTAGAAGCCGTAATAAATATTGCTGGAAAAACAAAGTAGCTCATTGGCTGCACGTGCTTGACCTACTTGCTCTGCCCCGGTATAAACAGTTTGCTTGCTTAACACAATTGCTATTGCGCCATCCAGTGGAAGCAATTGGAACAGCAGTTTATTTTATTGAAAAATTGCAGCGCATTTTTATACTTTACAAAAAAAAAATTTTTTTTTTTTTTTTTTTTTCTTCTTCAAAATCATCTCGCGGGCCGGATTAAACCCGTTTGCGGGCCTGATCCGGCCCGTGGGCCGGACGTTTGACACCCCTGCTCTATATAGTCCCGTGTAGCTCAGTTGGTAGAGCATGGCGCTTGCAATGCCAGGGTTGTGGGTTCGATTCCCACGGGGGACCAGTATGAAAAAATGCATGCACTCACTAACTAAGTCGCTCTGGATAAGAGCGTCTGCTAAATGACAAAATGTAAATGTATATGAGAGAAGTAACATTATAAAGATTGGTCATTTCCAAAAGTTATTTTGTACATAAATCAATAACATTTGATATTCATAACAAAATTCCTATGCAGAATATTACATCAATATTACGAAACAAGCTTAGTGGGAAAACACTGCTTGTGAGTTTTGCTGAATATTACAACACATCAAAGTATACAGTGCCTTCAGGAAGTATTAACACTCCTTGACTTTGTCCACATTTTATTGTGTTACAGCCTGAATTTAAAATGGATTTAATTGAGATTTGTGGGTCACTGGCCTACACACAATACCCCATAATGTCAAAGTGGAATTATGTTTTTCCAAATTTTTACGAATTAATAAAAAATGAAAATCTGAAATGTCTTGAGTTAAAATGTATTCAACCCCTTTGTTATGGCAAGCCTAAATAAGTTCAGGAGTAAATTTTTGCTTAACAAGTCACATAATAAGTTGTATGGACTCACTCTGTGTGCAATAATAGTGTTTAACGTGATTTTCTAATGACTACCTCATCTCTGTACCCCACACATACAATTATCTGTAAGTTCCCTCAATCGAGCAGGGAATTGCAAACACAGATTCAACCACAAAGACCAGGGAGGTTTTCCAATGCCTTGCAAAGAAGGGCACCTATTGAATATCTCTTTGAGCATGGTGAAGTTATTATTTACACTTTGGATGGTGTTTCAATACACCCAGTCAATACAAAGATACAGGCGTCCTTCCTAACTCAGTTGCCAGAGAGAAAGGAAACCGCTCATGGATTTCACCAAGAGGCTAATTGTGACTTTAAAACAGTTACAGAGTTTAATGGTTGTGATAGGAGAACACTGAGGTTGGATCAACAACATTGTAGTTACTCCACAATACTAACCTAAATGACAGAGTGAAAAGATGGAAGCCTGTACAGAATAAAAATATTCCAAAACATGCATCCTGTTTGCAACAAGGCACTAAAGTAATACTGCAAAAAACATGGCAAAGCAATTACGTTTTGGTCCTGAATACAAAGTGTTATTTTTTAGGCAAATCCAACACAACACATTACTGTGTACCACTCTCCATATTTTCAAGCATAGTGGAGACTGCATCATGTTATGTGTATGCTTGTAATCGTTAAGGACTGGGGAGTTTTCCATTATAAAAAAGAAACGGAATGGAGCTAAGCACAGGCAAGATCCTAGAGGAAAACTTGGTTCAGTGTGCTTTCTACCAGACACTGGGAGATGAATTCACCTTTCAGCAGGACAATAACATAGCAAGGCCAAATCTACACTGGAGTTGCTTACCAAGAAGACAGTGAATGTACCTGAGTGGCCGAGTTACAGTTTAGACTTAAATCTACTTGAAAATCTATGGCAAGACATGTAAATGGTTCTCTAGTAATGATCAACAGGCAATTTGGCAGAGCTTGAAGAATTTTAAAATAATAATCGGCAAATGTTGCACAATCCAGGTGTGGAAAGGTCTTAGAGACTCACCCAAGACTCACAGCTGTAATCACTTCCAAAGGTGCTAAGTATTGACTCAGGGGTTTGACTACTTATTTCCTGTTGAACGCGGAACAAGGAAGAGCTCAGATTTGTTCTTTTGAAAAGTTTGTTGTTTTGAAAGTGTATTGGAAAGTTCTTATTAGCTAGCTAACTTTTTAGTTTGGATCCTGCGACACAGTTGGCATCAGTTGCTGGGATTGCTAGTCTCTGTCCAGTGATCCTGCTGACCAAGGACGGGTCTGAGGAGCTATTTGGCGTTGCAGCTAGGCTAGCTGCTAGCTAGTGGCATATCAAGCTAGCAGGGTTTTCTGGTTGAGGGCTTGAACGCAGCCCGTCACGCTGTTAGCCATTGTGGCTGGGACCGCGGATTGTCCCAGGTATGTGGCTGTCTAGATCCCTGCTCTTTGTTGTTTCAATCTTCCCTGTGAACCTGAGGTTCAAGGACAAGGTAGCTCTTCTGGAAAGAGCCAAGAACTTGAGAGGAACATACAGTTGAAGTCGGACGTTTACATACACTTAGGTTGGAGTCATTAAAACCCGTTTTTCAACCACTCCACAAATGTCTCGTTAACAAACTATAGTTTTGGCAAGTCGGTTAGGACATCTACTTTGTGCATGACACAAGTAATTTTTCCAACAATTGTTTACAGTCAGATTATTTCACTTATAATTCACTGTATCACATTTCCAGTGGGTCAGAAGTTTACATACATTAAGTTGACTGTGCCTTTAAACAGCTTGGAAAATTCCAGAAAATGATGTCATGGCTTTAGAAGCTTCTGATAGGCTAATTGACATCATTTGAGTCAATTGGAGGTGTACCTGTGGATGTATTTCAAGGCCTACCTTCAAACTCAGTGCATCTTTGCTTGACATCATGGGAAAATCAAAAGAAATCAGCCAAGACCTCAGAAAAAAAAATGGTAGACCTCCACAAGTCTGGTTCATCCTTGGGAGCAATTTCCAAACGCCTGAAGGTACCACGTTCATCTGTACAAACAATAGTACGCAAGTATAAACACCATGGGACCACGCAGCCGTCATACCGCTCAGGAAGGAGACGCATTTTGTCTCCTAGAGATGAACGTACTTTGGTGCGAAAAGTGCAAATCAATCCCAGAACAACAGCAAAGGACCTTGCGAAGATTCTGGAGGAAACAGGTACAAAAGTATCTATATCCACAGTGAAACGAGGAAGAAGCCACTGCTCCAAAACCGCCATAAAAAAGCCAGACTACGGTTTGCAACTGCACAAGGGGACAAAGATTGTACTTTTTGGAGAAATGTCCTCTGGTCTGATGAAACAAAAATAGAACTGTTTGGCCATATTGACCATCAATATGTTTGGAGGAAAAAGGGGGTTGCTTGCAAGCCGAAAAACATCATCCCACCTGTGAAGCACGAGGGTGGCAGCATCATCCTGTGGTGGTGCTTTGCTGCAGGAGGGACTGGTGCACTTCACAAAATAGATGGCATCATGAGGAAGGACAATTATGTGGATATATTGAAGCAACATCTCAAGACATCAATCAGGAAGTTAAAGCGTGGTCGCAAATGAGTCTTCCAAATGGACAATGACCCCAAGCATACTTCCAAAGTTGTGGCAAAATGGCATAAGGACAACAAAGTCAAGGTATTGGAATGGCCATCACAAAGCCCTGACCTCAATTCTATAGAAAATTTGTGGGCAGAACTGAAAAAGCGTGTGCGAGCAAGGAGGCCTACAAACCTGACTGTTACACCAGCTCTGTCAGGAGGAATGGGCCAAAATTCACCCAACTTATTGTGGGAAGCTTGTGGAAGGCTACCCAAAACATTTGACCCAAGTTAAACAATTTAAAGGCAATGCTACCAAATACTAATTGAGTGTATGTAAACTTCTGACCCACTGGGAATGTGATGAAAGAAATAAGAGCTTAAATAAATCATTCTCTCTGCTATTATTGTCACGGTTTCGGCCGAGGCGGCCCCTCCTCCTTGTTCGGGCAGGTTTCGGCGGTCGTCGTCTCCGGAGTACTAGCTGCCACCGTTCGATGTTTCATGTTTGATTGGTTATGTCTGTTTGTCACACCTGTTTAGCGTTGAGTCTCATAAGGCACCCTATTTAGTTCCTTGTGTTAGTTTAGGTGTTGTGTGTAATTGTTTTACTGTCGTGTGGTAGTTTTGGTCGTTGTGTTTTTGTTCTCTCCTTGTTTCATATTTTGTATTTTGGAGAGTCCTGCCTTTGGGCACTCTGGCTTCGTGCCAAGTTTAGTGTGCGTCATTTTTCGCCTATGGCCTGTGGCCGTTGTTGGCGTGTGTTTACGGACCTCACTAAAGACTATTGGATTTATTCTCTGTGTCCTGCGTGTGATTCCACATCTCACTTCACTCCACCCCTTGACAGAATTACACACCATCCCATGGAATCAGCAGGAGCACCCATCGACATTATGGAAGAGCGTCTCCGTGGTCAAGACGAACGGATTAACCAGATCGGGCACGCCCTGGACCGGGTGGTGAACATTCTTCATCGTTGGGAGATCAGCGATGTACCCACACCTCCACCTACCGCGCCATCACCATCGGTCAGCCCGCCCGTCCACCAACCGGAACCCAGTGGGATTCGGCTCTCGCTCCCGAGGGCGTACGACGGCACCGCTGCCGGGTGTCAGGGGTTACAAGTGGAACTATACCTTGCCACCGTACACCCGGCGCCCTCGGGACACGAGAGCGTTTCCGCCCTCATCTCCTGTCTCACCGGCAAGGCGTTGGAGTGGGCCAACGGCGAATGGAGGAGAATAGACGCCGCCACTATCACCTACGCGGAGTTCTCCCGCCGCTTCCGTGCGGTCTTCGACCATCCACCAGAAGGGAAGGCGGCGGGGGAGGGTCTATTCTACCTCCGGCAGGGGATGAGGAGCGCTCAAGAGTTTGCGCTGGAGTTTCGGACTCTAGCGGCAGATGCAGGGTGGAATGAGCGGGCCCTCATAGACCACTTTAGATGCAGCCTCCGGGAGGACGTCCGCAGAGAGTTGGCGTGCAGGGATACTACTCTATCATTTGACCAGTTGGTGGACATGGCCATTCGGCTGGACACCCTGCTCGCTAACCGCGGACGTCCCAGGTGGGGGCCGCCCATTCCACCCTCCAGCGCCTCCGAGCCGAGCCCGATGGAGCTCGGAGGTGCTGGCGCTAGAGGGGGGAGAAGAAGGAGCCCGAGGGGGGCTGTCTCCTGCACCAACTGTGGCCGCGGAGGGCACACCGCGGCTAGGTGCTGGGGAGGGTCCCCTGGTGGTGGAGACGGCAGGTCACACATTGGGGAGTCCTCCCAGGTGAGTAGACGCCCCACTTACCCAGAGCTTTCTGTCGTACACCTAACTATACCTGTTTGTTTTCCACAGGTTGCACCTCGTTCCCAGCATAAGGCGCTAGTAGATTCAGGCGCAGCTGGGAATTTTGTAGATCGTAAATTCTGTGTTGAGTTAGGGATTCCCCTCCTTCCGGTTGATCATCCTTTCCCTGTACATGCCCTAGATAGCCGTCCGTTAGGATCTGGGTTGATTAGGGAAGTCACGGCGCCACTTAGGATGAAGACGCAGGGGGGTCATGAGGAGACGATTCAACTCTATCTGATCGACTCTCCTGCGTATCCGGTGGTACTGGGGCTTCCCTGGTTGATCCTACGATTTCGTGGCGAGAGAAGGCTCTTAAAGGGTGGTCTGCTCAGTGTGAGGGGCTATGTCTGGGTGTTTCCATAGGGGCGACCTCGGTGGAGAGTCCGAACCAGATGCCAGCACTGCACATTCCGCCTGAGTATGAGGATTTGGCACTCGTGTTTAGCAAGACAAGAGCGGCACGGTTGCCGCCTCATAGACAGGGGGATTGTGCAATAGACCTCCAGGCAGGAGCTGCGCTCCCGCGGAGCCATGTGTATCCTTTGTCACAGGAGGAGAAGAGGGCAATGGAGACATACATTGCCGAGTCTCTGAGACAGGGATACATACGGCCCTCCACTTCTCCCGCGTCCTCGAGTTTCTTTTTTGTGAAGAAAAAGGATGGAGGGTTGCGTCCGTGTATTGATTACCGCGGTCTCAATCAGGTGACTGTGAAATATAGTTATCCACTCCCGCTGATTGCGACCATGACGGAGTCCTTACACGGGGCACGGTTCTTCACAAAATTGGACCTCAGGAGCGCATATAACTTGGTGCGCATTAGAGAGGGTGATGAGTGGAAGACAGCATTTAGTACTACCTCCGGTCATTACGAGTATCTCGTCATGCCATACGGGTTAATGAATGCTCCATCAGTCTTCCAATCTTTTGTAGATGAGATTTTCCGGGACATGCAGGCGCAGGGAGTAGTGGTGTACATAGACGATATTCTGGTGTACAGTTCTACTCGGGCCGAGCATGTAGCCCTGGTGCGCAGGGTATTGAGGAGATTGTTGGAGCATGACCTGTATGTCAAAGCCGAGAAATGTCTGTTCTTTCAGGAGTCAGTCTCCTTTTTGGGTTATCAGTTGTCTGCGTCAGGGGTGAGAATGGAGGTTGACCGTGTGTCTGCCGTGCGTGATTGGCAAACCCCAACTACGGTTAAAGAGGTGCAGCAGTTCTTGGGTTTTGCGAATTACTACCGGAGGTTTATCCGGGGTTTTGGACAGGTGGCAGCTCCCATAACGTCCCTTCTGAAGGGGGGTCCTGTGCGCTTGCGGTGGTCAGCTGAGGCGGACAGGGCTTTTAGGAGACTGAAGGACCTGTTTACCTCGGCTCCAGTGCTGGCGCACCCGGATCCCACTTTACCCTTCCAAGTAGAGGTAGATGCGTCTGAAGCCGGTATCGGGGCAGTTCTTTCACAACGGTCCGGCACACCACCTAAACTCCGCCCCTGTGCCTTTTATTCTAAGAAGCTCAGTCTGGCGGAGCGGAATTATGACGTAGGGGACAGGGAGCTGTTAGCCGTGGTACAGGCCCTAAAGGTGTGGAGGCACTGGCTTGAGGGGGCTCAACACCCTTTTCTCATTCTAACTGACCACCGTAACCTGGAATACATTCAGGCAGCTAGGAGACTGAATCCTCGCCAGGCTCGATGGACTATGTTTCTCGCCCGGTTTGTGTTCAAGATCACTTACATCCCTGGGTCCCAGAACGGGAAGGCAGATGCCCTGTCTCGGCGGTATGACACAGAGTAGAGGTGCGTGGAACCCACTCCCATACTACCTGAGTCTTGTCTGGTTGCACCGGTGGTATGGGAGGTCGATGCGGAGGTCGAGCGGGCATTACGCACCGACCCTAGCCCTCCACAGTGTCCGGTGGGTCGGACGTACGTCCCGCTCGAGGTCCGGGATCGGTGCACAGTGCACTGCCTTAGTACTAAGTACTGGTGGCCAACGTTAGCCAGGGATGTGAGGATTTATGTCTCCTCCTGCTCAGTGCATGCCCAGTGTAAGGCGCCCAGACACTTGCCCAGGGGGAAATTACAACCCCTGCCCGTTCCACAACGACCCTGGTCTCACCTCTCGGTGGATTTTGTTACCGACCTTCCCTCCTCACAGGGAAATACCACCATCCTGGTCGTTGTGGATCGGTTCTCGAAGGCCTGTCGTCTCCTTCCCATGCCGGGTCTTCCTACTGCCCTACAGACCGCTGAGGCTCTGTTTACTCACGTCATCCGGCATTACGGGGTACCCGAGGATATAGTGTCTGATCGAGGCCCCCAGTTTACCTCCAGAGTCTGGAGAGCGTTTATGGAACGGTTGGGGGTCTCGGTGAGCCTTACCTCGGGTTACCACCCGGAGAGTAATGGGCAGGTCGAACGTGTCAACCAGGATGTGGGTAGGTTTCTGAGGTCATATTGTCAGTGCCGGCCGGAGGAGTGGGCGAGATATGTGCCCTGGGCCGAGATGGCACAGAACTCTCTCCGCCACTCCTCCACTAAACTAACCCCTTTCCAGTGTGTGTTAGGGTACCAGCCGGTTCTGGCACCTTGGCATGAGAGCCAGATCGAGGCCCCTGCTGTGGATGAGTGGGTGCGGCGCTCGGAGGAGACGTGGAACGCTGCACATGTCCATCTGCAGCGAGCCATCCGTCGACAGAAGACGAGCGCCGACCGCCACCGCAGTGAGGGGCCAGTGTACGCACCTGGAGATCGAGTCTGGCTCTCAACCAGAAACCTGCCCCTCCGCCTGCCCTGCAGGAAGCTGGGTCGGCGGTTTGTGGGGCCTTTTAAAGTCCTGAGGAGATTGAACGAGGTGTGTTACAGGTTACAACTGCCCATTGATTACAAAAATATTAACCCCTCGTTCCATGTGTCTCTCCTCAGGCCGGTGGTAGCTGGTCCACTCCAGGACTTTGAGATAGAAGAGACTCCTCCGCCCCCGTTGGACATCGAGGGGGCTCCGGCGTACACTGTTCGGGCCATCCTAGATTCGAGACGCCGGATGGGGGGTCTCCAATATCTCGTGGAGTGGGAGGGGTACGGCCCGGAGGAGCGGTGCTGGCCCGTCCCTTCTGACCGAATTCCATCGTGGTCATCCTACGCGCCCTGCTCCGCGTCCTCCTGGTCGTCCCCGAGGCCGGGGGCGGTGCACGGCTGGAGCCGCGCGTCAAGGGGGGGGTACTGTCACGGTTTCGGCCGAGGCGGCCCCTCCTCCTTGTTCGGGCAGGTTTCGGCGGTCGTCGTCTCCGGAGTACTAGCTGCCACCGTTCGATGTTTCATGTTTGATTGGTTATGTCTGTTTGTCACACCTGTTTAGCGTTGAGTCTCATTAGGCACCCTATTTAGTTCCTTGTGTTAGTTTAGGTGTTGTGTGTAATTGTTTTACTGTCGTGTGGTAGTTTTGGTCGTTGTGTTTTTGTTCTCTCCTTGTTTCATATTTTGTATTTTGGAGAGTCCTGCCTTTGGGCACTCTGGCTTTGTGCCAAGTTTAGTGTGCGTCATTTTTCGCCTGTGGCCTGTGGCCGTTGTTGGCGTGTGTTTACGGACCTCACTAAAGACTATTGGATTTATTCTCTGTGTCCTGCGTGTGATTCCACATCTCACTTCACTCCACCCCTTGACAATTATTCTGACATTTCACATTCTTAAAATAATGTGGTGATCCTAACTGACCTAAGACAGGGAATTTTTACTAGGATTAAATGTCATGAATTGTGAAAAACTGAGTTTAAATCAGATGGCTCATTCATCACAAAATCATTTGATGTTGCCAATTATTTTAATGATTACTTCATTGGCAAAGTGGGCAAACTTAGGCAGGAAATGCCAACAATGAACAGTGAGCCATCGTATTCACTCATAAAAAACAAATAATGAAAGAAAAGCATTGCATGTTTGAATTTTGTAAAGTTAGTGTGGGAGAGGTGGAAAGATTATTGTTATCGATCAATAATGACAAACCTCCTGGCATTGACAATTTAGATGGAAGCTACTGAGGATTTGTAGCTGACTCTATAGCCACTCTTTTCTGGCATATCTTTAATCTGAGCCTAGAGGAAAGTCTTTGTCCTCAGGCCTGGTGGGAAGCCAAAGTAATTTTGGTATGTAGGCTACGTGTGCCTTTAAAAAAATAAATGTATGTAGTTCTATTCTTGAGCTGTTCTTCTCTATTAATGTTCTATATTATGTCATGTTTCATGGTTTGTGTGGACCACAGGAAGAGTAGCTGCTGATTTTGCAACAGCTAATGGGGATCCTAATAAAATACCAAATAAATTCACTTTGTCATTATTGGGTATTGTGTGTAGATGGGTGAGAAAATACATCGATTTAATCCATTTTGAATTCAATAAGTTTAGGTGTATGAATACTTTCTGTAGGCCGTGTATAGACCAAAACCAACACCCTTTATAAACAAACTTAGTAAGGGTTATGACAATGCAGCAGATCGACCTGTTATCTTCCAGGTTTGGTGTTGATCTTAAAGATGAATACTGTCCTTTAAGGCTTTTTAATATTTGTGTAACATTATTTCTATTGATTAAATCACATTCTCAGTTATTGTATGGTAGTGAACCGGCAATGTATAACAATGCATTAGTTAATATAAATTAGCATTGTACTGTAATGGTATTTACACTAATCAAGTCGGTGAATGACGATTATTAGTGATTTCAAACACAAACTAATTCCACAAATGTTGGTGCAAAAGTTATTTTAGAAAACAACAAACAAGCCAGTGTACACACAGTGTTCTTCTATCCTCGTGGGAAACTAACATTTATTTACCCCTAACCCTAAACCTTACCCTTACTATAACCCTAACGTTTAGTAACCCTTGTTTTGAACACGCTTGTTCCTCACTTCTGGCTGAGAAAATAAAGAGAATTTAGCACAGTATCAAGCCCTATATGGAATGTATACACTGACTGTACAAAACATAAGGAACTCCTTCCTAATATTGAATTGCACCCCCTTTTGCCCTCAGAACAGCCTTAATTCGTCGGGGAATGGACACTACAAGGCGTAGAGAGGGAACAGATGGGAAACCAATTCTCTCTCTCTCTGTCTCTCTCTCTCTCTCTCTCTCCCTCTCTCTCTCTCTCCCTCTGTTTCTCTCTCTCTCTCTCTCTATGTCTGCTTCTCTCTCTCCCTCTCTCTCTCTCTCTCTCTCTCTCTCGATGGAAAACATATGTTGCTCAGACTTCAACTTTTAAAAAACATATTTTCCATGGAACTGAAACTCCACTAACTGAGCATTTCCAACAAAAGGGTGTTTTTCAGCCAGCACAACTCCAGGGGAACCAAATGTACTTTCAATTGCCTCATCTTCATCCTGGTTATTATCTCATCGTGGGCTTCTGATGATCAAATCAAATGTTATTGGTCGCGTACACATATTTTGTAGATGTTATCGCGGGTGTAGCAAAATGTTTATGCTTATGCCTATGATTTGTCCTTAAGAGTTGTCCATATGATTTGTCCTTAATAAAAAAATTAATTAAAAAAAAGACAAAAAAACAACCAAAAAAAACACTGTCCGGTATTGCACAGGAGTAGTTGATAAAGTGCTTTGTGGTGTATGATTGTACTCACATGTAACGGAAACGTTGAATAACCCATATCTGTCGCCACAGTTTGTGAAAATGGAAAAGTTGTAGTTTCCCTCATCAGCTTTGGTAGCATGTTTTATCTCATAAGAGTAGGTGTTTTTCGTTACTGTCACATTACAGAGTTTTTTACAATTTTGTATTATAGTTGAATTTTTCTTCCATGCATACTTATCAACTGTACATCCCGAGCTTGTGTTACCTACGGCACTGAAATCCACTTTACACGTCAGGTTATGGTTCTGTCCTTCTACAACCGATTGATTTTCGCACGTTACTTTAACCCCTGGAAAACAAACAAGGACATGAATGAATGAATGAACAAGCAACATAATATCGGATATCAATGAATGAAAGGATATCAATGGATAATATTGGATATCAATGAATGAAAGGATATCAACAGATATTTTGTCCACTCAGTGTATAGGAATGTTGTATTATCACATTTCATTTGAATTACTAGACCTTTTCCTGGTCACATGAACCAATTGAACCCATTTAACACTGGTCACTGTCCGGTATAGCACAGGAGTAGTTGATGAAGTGCTTTGTATTTTAGCATTGTACTCACAAGTAACAGAAACTTCCAATAAGCCATATCCTTCAGTTTGTGAAAATTGAAAAGTTGTGGTTTCCCCTCATCAGCTTTGGTAGCATGTTCTATCTTATAAGAGTAGGTGTTGTTCGTTACCGTCACGTTACAGGGTTTTGTACAATTTCGTATTATAGTTTTTGAATTATCCTTCCATACATTCCATACTTTTTGTGATGTGAGGGGTTCAACTTTGAACCTTTTTATTAATATATTGTAGAGGTGACAGCCTATAAGATTGGGGGCATGGCTTATTGGAGATGTGGCTTTCAGCTAGTTCTTTATAGCCACCCGTTAGTGTAAATGTCATTCCGGTTCATCATGTTAAGTTTGTACACTGCAAATTACCCCCAAAATGAAATAATATTGAGTGTTATTGGATATTAGAGCAGTGGTACTGGGCTATCTTCAGACAAGTCTTGTGAGGCTTTTGGAAAACTAGAGCAAAACAATCAACATGTACAATGCCGTCAGAAGGTATTCAAACCCCTAGACTTATTCCACGTTATGTTGTGTTACTGTCTGAATTAAAAATGTATGAAATAGATTTTCTACACACAATAGCTCATAATGACAAAGTGAAAACATGTTTTTAGAAATTTTAGCAAAGGTATTGAACATTTTATACAGAAATATCTAAGTTACATAAGTATTCACACCCCTGAGTCAATACTTTGTAGAAGCACCTTTGGCAGTGATTACAGCTGTGAGTCTTTCTGGGTATGTCTCTAAGAGCTTTCCACACCTGGATTGTGAAAAATGTTCCCGTTATTCTTTTCAAAATTCTTCAAGCGCTGTCAAATTCGTTGTAGATCATTGGTAAACAACCATTTTCAGGTCTTGCCTCAGCTGTTTAAGTCAAAACTGTAACTCGGCCACTCAGGAACATTCACGGTCTTCTTGGTAAGCAACTCCAGTGTAGACTTGGCCTTGTGCTATTGCTGGTGTAGTGGATCAGCATTCTAACAGTAACAAAACAGTGCAGGCTGCTCTGAGAGTCTAATCACATTCCGCTCACTTTGCAGCTGTGCGAGCGGTAAATACCATGGCGGTGCAGATAACCAACAGCGGTGCCACAGGCCAGGGTAGGAAAAAGAAGCAAGGGGGAAAAGTTTCAGATGCGGAGCGCGGTCATTGGAGGGTCGAGTGTCTTGTAGAGAAGGGGACTACTGCACCGGTCCTCTCCGCAGTGAATGCTCACATTAAGTTGAGCAGCAACAGACTCTCATGCCCCGGGGTTGGGGGTAACGCATAGGGGTATTTGGCCTCTGTAAGAACGCTTAAATTGGCTACATTTACGGCGAAAAATCACTACGTTCAGTGGTTTAACAGGGACAGAATCAAGAGTTCTGCAATTACTACCCATTCTGTTTGGGTCAGCAGCAATACCGGACTCACTGTTTATGGTGGCTGCAATAGAACCAATTTCAGGTTTGGATAGTCTTTGCGAAATGCCAGGGGAATAGATTCTAAAAGGTAACAAGTTAAAGTTGGCAAAACAAAACACTCCTTGCAAGCTTAGAAAAAGAAAAAAAACCTGGGGGTTTTCAAATTCGGGAGACACTTTATTCCGTCTCATTCTGAAGAGCTTTACAGAATTGACAAAAGGGAGGAAGGGTCTCACGAGATAATAAACTGGAGTCAAGAGTGTGAGGAAGCGTTTGTAGAGTTAAAGAAACAGTTGTATTAAGCACATGCATTGGGATAGAATTACCGTCTTTCATTTTTGTGTATTAAATAAGAGTCTAAGCCAGGGGTGTCAAACTCATTTTAGCTCAGGGGCCACATGGAGGAAAATCTATTCCCAAGTGGGCCGGACCGGAAAAATCATGGTATATATAACTTAAAAACAACAACTTCAGATTGTTTTCTTTGTTATAATACGATCAACATACAACATAAAGCTGGAGCCTGAGGACAGTGTGTCCAAAATAGTACAAGCACAACATCACTATTAATCATAAAACACCTCAAGTTATTTGAAAGTTCTGAGGACAAAGAACACACAAACACACAATGCCTCAGTGATTCACAGAAGCATATCACAGATCACAGAACTATATCAGGGTGTCTCATGTAGCACTTTAAGTGGGGTTGCATAGTTTATTTGACTCCTGATACCTGGCATCTTTTAGCTTTCACCAGCGCATCAATATCAGGCGTCACATCCTGAGTGGCAGCCAACTTCAGGATGTGATTCAAGTGCTTGTCGTGAGCCTTGAGCGCAGCTTTGTTTTATTTATGCTCATTACAGAGAAAACTTGCTCACAAAGATATGTGGTTCCAAACATGCACAACAGTTTTGCAGCGAGGGCTGTCAAGTTGGGGTAACCTGGCAAGAGATTCTGATTAAATGTGTCCAAGCCAGCTGCGGCAAATTTGCCCTTCAAATCCGAGTCACACTGCAAGTCTATTATTTCAAGTTGGATGCTGACGGGCAGATCAGAGGGATTCACGGTGAATGGCGAGCAAAAAACGTTGAAGTCTTTCTCCAGTTCACCAAAAATCTGAAAGCGTTGCTCAAACTCCCGTAACAGTCCCGTTATTTTATCTTTGAACCGCTTCATGTCTGCCACATGTTGCTCGCGCACACATTTTTCAGACAGGGGAAGTGAGCTGCATCACCACCGGCAAGTTGCGTCTCCCACAATGACAGCTTCAACTTGAAAGAACGTATGCTGTCATAATACTGCGTGACAACTTTGTTGCGCCCTTGCAGCTGTTTGTTCAAGTTATTCATGTGCTCTGTAACATCCACCATAAATGCAAGGTCCTGCATCCATTCTGCGGAATGGAATTCTAACACTGGTTTGCCCTTTTCTTCCATGAACTGTTCAATTTCTTCTCGTAAATCAAAGAAACGCCTCAGCACCTCGGCTTAAACATCTTACCTCAGTGTATGGCAGGCCATAGATGTGGTCTTTCTCTCTGAGAAGGCTGTCAAACTGACAGTGATTCAGTCTTCTGGATCGGATGAAATTAACAGTTTGGATGACCACCTTCATGACGTTATCCATCTTTAATGACTTGCAACACAAAGCCTCCTGGTGCAAAATACAGTGAAAAGTAAAAAAATCACGTCCTCCATTTGCAGATTGCACTTTCTCTCTGAACTTTGTCACAACGCCTGCTTTTTTCCCGATCATTGAGGGCGCACCATCTGTAGCCAGGCTGACAGCGCGGGACCAGTCCACTCCGACCCTGTCCAGCGCGCCGACGAGTGCGGTAAAAATATCAGCTGCTGTCGTTGTATCTGTCATCGGCACCAACTCCACGAACTCCTCGGTGACGGTCAATGTGTCATCAACTCCGCGGATGAAAATGGCCAGTTGTGCAACATCTGTAATGTCCGTGCTTTCATCAATTGCAACCGAAAACGCAATAAATGACTTTACTTTTGCTTCAACTGGCTGTCCAAATCCACTGAAAGATCGGAAATCCTGTCTGCAACTGTGTTTCTTGTCAGGCTGATATTTACAAAAGCCTGACGCTTTTCAGGGCACACAATCTCCGCTGCCTTCATCATGCATGTTTTTACAAATTCACCCTCACTAAATGGTTTTGAAGCCACTGCGATTTCATTAGCAATGAGGTAGCTAGCTTTCACTGCAGCGTCACTGATGTCTCGGCTGTGAGTAAACACAGACTTGACCTACTTGCTCTGCCCAGGTATAAACAGTTTGCTTGCTTAACACAATTGCTATTGCGCCATCCAGTGGACGCAATTGGAACAGCAGTTTATTTTATTGAAAAATTGCAGCGCATTTTTATACTTTACAAAATCATCTCGCGGGCCGGATTAAACCCGTTTGCGGGCCTGATCCGGCCCGCGGGCCGGACGTTTGACACCCCTGACTTAGTGTATAGGAATGTTGTATTATCACATTTAATTTGAATTATTACTAGAAATGTCCCTGGTCACATGAACCAATTTAACCCATTTAATACTGGTCACTGTCCGGTATAGCACAGGAGTAGTTAATTAAGTGCTTTGTAGTTTAGCATTGTACTCACAAGTAACGGAAACTTTAAATAATCCATATGGGTCGCCACAGTTTGTGAAAATTGAAAAGTTGTGGTTTCCCCTCATCAGCTTTGGTAGCATGTTCTATCTCATAAGAGTAGGTGTTGTTCGTTACCGTCACGTTATAACATTGTATTTGAGTATTTGAATTATCCTTCCATCCATACTTATTAGTTATTAGTTGTACAATTTGGGTTGATACCTATGGCACTGAAATCCACTTTACAAGTCGGGTTATGGTTCTGTCCTGCTACAACCGATTGATTTTCATACGTTACTTTAACCCCTGGAAAACAAACAAGGACATGAATGAATGAACTAGCAACATAACATCGGATATCAATTAACGAATGAACTAGCAACATAACATCGGATATCAATTAATGAAAGGATATCAATGGATAATATTGGACATCAATTAATGAAAGGATATCAATGGATAATATTGGATATCAATTAATGAAAGGATATCAATGGATAATATTGGATATCAATTAATGAAAGGATATCAATGGATAATATTGGATATCAATTAATGAAAGGATATCAATGGATAATATTGGATATCAATTAATGAAAGGATATCAATGGATAATATTGGATATCAATGGATAATATTGGATATCAATTAATGAAAGGATATCAATGGATAATATCGGATATCAATTAATGAAAGGATATCAATGGATAATATTGGATATCAATTAATGAAAGGATATCAATGGATAATATTGGATATCAAACTATATTAATGAGTGAAAATGCAACATAATATCATAGCACTGTTACAGTATGATAAATGTGTTCATACACATACAATGACAAATGTGCACATTCACATTCATATGCACATTATCATACGGTGGGGTCATGAAATTATTAACCCCCTTCATAAAGATGAGCAATAATGACTGTACATTCTTAGAGGTAAAGCTTCTGGGTTTCCACATCAGCGAAACCTTTGCAGGTCCTTGAGGAACCCCTCTGAAAAGGGCCTCAGAGGAACCCCTGTGTAAAAGTTCAAACCAGAACCTTTTTGTGATGTGAGGGGTTCAATTTTGAACCTTTTTATTAATATATTGTAGAGGTGACAGCCTATAAGATTGGGGGCATGGCTTATTGGAGATGTGGCTTTCAGCTAGTTCTTTATGGCCACCCATTAGTGTAAATGTCATTCCGGTTCATCATGTTAAGTTTGTACACTGCAAATTACCCCCAAAATTAAATAATATTGAGTGTTATTGGATATTAGAGCAGTGGTACTGGGCTATCTTCAGACAAGTCTTGTGAGGCTTTAGGAAAAAGAAGCAAGGGGGAAAAGTTGACGACAGCGTCCTAAAGCGCCAATCTATGCAGCAGAGTTTCAGATGCGGAGCGCGGTCATTGGAGGGTCGAGTGTCTTGTAGAGAAGGGGACTACTGCACCGGTCCTCTCCGCAGTGAATGCTCACATTAAGTTGAGCAGCAACAGACTCTCATGCCCCGGGGTTGGGGGTAACGCATAGGGTTATTTGGCCTCTGTAAGAACGCTTAAATTGGCTACATTTACGGCGAAAAATCACTACGTTCAGTGGTTTAACAGGGACAGAATCAAGAGTTCTGCAATTACTACCCATTCTGTTTGGGTCAGCAGCAATACCGGACTCACTCTTTATGGTGGCTGGGATAGAACCAGTTTCAGGTTTGGATAGTCTTTGCGAAATGCCAGGGGAATAGATTCTAAAAGGTAACAAGTTAAAGTTGGCAAAACAAAACACTCCTTGGAAGCTCAGAAAAAGAAAAAAAAACCTGGGGGTTTTCAATTTCGGGAGACACTTTATTCCGTCTGATTCTGAAGAGCTTTACAGAATTGACAAAAGGGAGGAAGGGTCTCACGAGATAATAAACTGGAGTCAAGAGTGTGAGGAAGCGTTTGTAGAGTTAAAGAAACAGTTGTATTAAGCACATGCATTGGGGTAGAATTACCGTCTTTCATTTTTGTGTATTAAATAAGAGCCTAAGCCCTTCTAAGCCGGGGGCTTGGTGGACTCCACAACTTGGTGTACAACAAGTTGTAGAAACATCTCAAGGATGATCAATGGAAACAGGATGCACCTGAGCTCAATTTCAAGTCTCATAGCAAAGGGTTTGAATACTTACGTAAATAAGGTATTTCTGTTTTTGATTTTTTATACATTTGCAAATATGTCTATAAAAACCTGCTTTTGCTTTGTCATTATGGGGTATTGATGAGGATTTGTATTATTTATTTAATCAATTTTAGAATAAGGCTGTAACATGTGTGCCCCTGGCTAGCCATCTGGTTTGCTTAATATAAGGAATGTGAAATGATTCATACTTTTACTTTTGATACTTAAGTATATTTTAGCAATTAAATGTACTTTTGATACTTAAGTATATTTAATACCAAATACTTTTAGACTTTTAATCAAGTAGTATTTTACTGGGTGACATTCACTTTTACTTCAGTCATTTTCTATTAAGGTATCTTTACTTGTATGACAATTGGGTACTTTTTCCACCACTGGAATTTATACACCTCTGTCAGCATCATTGAAGTTAGAAAACTGTCAGTGTTCAACCTTAGCATGACAATACAATGACATTTAATCTAACGGTAGGAAAAACTATATATATCTGAAAGCCACGCTGGAGGATGTTCAGGGTTCCTCGAGTCACCACTAGTTCTAAGAGTGTATAAAATAAATAATTCAAATCCTGAGCTATATTGTATGCTAAAAAAAAGGGGAAGTTGTATTATTTTATACTAATACAATTGCTCAGATAAATATATTTTGTTTAACAAGTCATATATTTTTTTCTCAAAAAGGTAGGGGTCAGAATTATTGACACCCCTGAAGATTCTTATAAATAAAGTATTGAAAAGTTTAGTATTTGGTCCCACATTCCTAGCAAAGCAATGACTACATCAAGCATGTGACTCTACAAACTTGTTTGATGCATTTGTAATTCGTTTTGGTTGTGTTTCAGTTATTTTCTGCTCAATAGAAATGAATGGTAAATAATTGATTGTGTCATTTTGGAGTCACTTTTATTGTAAATAAGAATAGCATATGTTTCTAAACACTTCTACATTAACGTGGATTCTACCACGATTATTGATAATCCTGAATTAACCGTGAATAATGATGAGAGGGTCAAAGATCCTACCCCCAAGACATGCTAACCCCTCACCAATACCAGGTTAGCATGTCTTGGGGCTATGATCTTTGACCCTCTGTAACTTTCTCACTTATAACAACCATAACAATGTATAAAATGGGCAGTTTGAATTTACCGTTTTTTGCTGACTGGACATTAGAAGTGGCCAAACCAAGACACAGAAACAGGAGAAGCATTTTGCCATGTGTCCTAAAGCAAAAACAACAAATTCCACAAAACATGATTAGCTTTTTTAAAACTTTTCCTGTTGAAAGACAATATCTCAAGTATAAATACAGTAATGCACACACACTTAAGCATAAAAAAAGACGTTTAGACTCAACTGCGAAAATCAAGGAGTTAAAAAATACTTTGGCGTTGTAAAATAGGTATGACAGGTTATGAATTGCAACCTAGGGCTCTCCTCGCCTTACCTTTTCCACACTACACAAAAATGATTTTCACCTTCATGCATTTTCCTCTCTCCACAGCATTAGTAGGCCGACCAAAGAAAACACCCACTGTCCAGCTGAATGTCACCAGCGCAGAGGAAAATAAAATAACCTTCTAAAATGGAAACTCTGAGGACTTGACTAATAACTCCTGACGCAAGCGTGCACACACAAGTGTGTCTTCAGGGCAGGCGTGCACACACACGCACTGATCTAAGTAGGTTAGTATACTGTACTTAAAAGTTCACAGCCTCTGAATGTTCTGCCATCAAATAAAGTTGTATAGTGCAGTGTCCCAGAAAATAACTGTGGGAGAAGTCTGGGTGGAGACAAGGGTTTTCCACTTTTACAACTGTGGTATCTGAGGAATGTATGACTTTGCTAATGGTTGCAGATGGTGTCTTAGAGGAACTTGGCTCTGCTTGCGGAAACATTATTATAGGGCCTGTCGTATCGGGTGAATGGTGGCAATTATTGCTGATGAACAAAGGAGTCCGCTCATACTGAACTTGGATCATCAGGTTTATTCATATCACAAGCTTCAGCATAAGTGACAGATGTCACGACATCCGGAGAACGGCGTCCCAGATTGTAATGGCCGTTCTGCCCTTTCATTGTCTAGCCCCTACTTATAAACAATGCAAAAAGATGGGTGGCTCCCTCTTCTGGCCAATCACCAGTCTCCCCTGGGGCGTCACCCCACAAACGCCACATTTGACCTAACATAAACAACATTCCATTTCTTCAAGAAAAACATTTAACAAAGGCATAATCCCAATACACGTCAGGCCCCCCTAAAACAGAGGAGAGTCTGCTATGTAGGAACCCTGGGATTGGTCGGTAGGAAAACGCCATATTATGTTACATAGGGCATAGGATATAAATACCACAGTTGAGACAGAGGACAGAATAATCATATTTGAGATTGGGCGGTTGTTCTCCAGATGTCTGCAGATATCTGTAAATTGATGCTGGAACCCTTTGATATAAATAAACCTTTATAATCAGAGTACAGCGTCAGCGGATTTCCTTGTTTTCACAGCATAATTAGCAACGTTCTCGACACCACACAACCTACGTGCTTACATTAAAATTTTAGTCATTTAGCAGACACTCTTATGAACTTAAATCAATTTGGAGTAACTTACAAATTGGTGCATTCACCTTATGATAGCCAGTGGGACAACCACTTTACAATTTTTTTTGGGGGGGAGAGTGGGGTAAGGAGGTACAAGGATTACTTTATCCTATCCCAGGTATTCCTTAAAGAGGTGGGGTTTGAAGTGTCTCTGGAAGGTGGTGAGTGACTCCGCTGTCCTGGCGTCGTGGGGGAGCTTGTTCCACCATTGGGGTGCCAGAGCAGGGAACAGTTTTGACTGGGCTGAGCGGGAACTGTGCTTCCGCAGAGGTAGGGGGGCCAGCAGGCCAGAGGTGGATGAACGCAATGCCCTCTTTTGGGTGTAGGGACTGATCAGAGGCTGAAGGTACGGAGGTGCCGTTCCCCTCACAGCTCCGTAGGCAAGCAACATGGTCTTGTAGCAGATGCGAGCTTCAAATGGAAGCCAGTGGAGTGTGCGGAGGAGCGGGGTGACGTGAGAGAACTTGGGAAGGTTGAACACCAGACGGGCTGCGGCGTTCTGAATGAGTTGTAGGGGTTTAATGGCACAGGCAGGATGCCCAGCCATCATGATTCATCTCGGCAGATCCCCTGACGGTCTTAATATTGGAAATGAGGGAGGACAAAGCCTACATTGACATTTCCCAGGACTTTTTCTTAGGCTGTGCTTGATTTTCCAGACAAGAAAGAGCACCAGGCTAAAGTAGAGTTTCCAGATGTGAAAGAGCCCCAGACTACACTACACTACTAAAATACAATGTTTACATTGCTTTACTTTCATCAAAACAGAGGTGTATGATTTGATCTGGATGATTTTCCATACATTTTCTCAATTGTAGGATCTAGATTATATAGCATTCGAGAGAGCGAGATATTCACAGTCTGATTTCAAGGATGAATTCAAATCAGACTGATTTCCAGGTTAGAATTATTTTAATGCTCAACATGTGTGACAATGACACCATAAAAAAACTTATAATAAATACAACTTTAAATGGACATTCCGCAATTGGTATATCCATTATTGGACTTGTAAATTATTGATATATACCCAATCATTCTTGAAGAATATAATTTCTAAATGCCTCATGAGCTTAGCTCAACTGTCACACCCCATCAGAACCCAAAATATAAGGTTGTTTTATTTATTTGTAAACAAACTAAATGTAAACAAACACTATAGCCTCAAAACATGGTTAAAACTATATGTTTTATATCATGAATGGTCAGCCCTTGTATCCATAGCTCGATCTATACATTTGAGAGTGGTTACATTCCTCCATTCCCATTCCTCAGCTGTTTACCAAATCAGTGGCGGGTGACAGCTTTGATATTGTTCTGCAGATTACCCCTTTAAAAAAAAAAACACGACTTGGTATTCGTTGTTTGAACATGAACAAAACGCAACTTAAAAGTGTTTCCTACCGCTTCGAAGAGCTAGCAACACTAAATAGTCTGAATCAGCATGACGCAACAGGAAGCAGGATTTGTTGAACCAGGCAATGTTTTTCCACTCCTCAATTTTCCAGTGTTGACTGCGTGCCCACTGGAGCCGCTTCTTCTAGTTTTCAGCTGATAGGAGTGGAACCCGTTGTGGTCGTCTACTGCAATAGCCCATCCGTGACAAGGATCGACGAGTTGTGCGTTCTGAGATGCCGTTCTGCACACCACTGTTGTACTGCGCCGTTATTTGTCTGTTTGAAGCCCACCTGTTAGCTTGCTTGATTCTAGCCATTCTCCTTCGACCTCTCTCATCAATGAGCTGTTTTCCACCCACAGGACTGCCGCTGACTGGATGTTTTTTTTTATTTGTCGCACCATTCTTGGGAAACCCTAGACCAGGGGTCTCCAACCTTTTCTAGCATGAGAGCTATTTGAAAAAAATTAAACGTTGCGAGCTATTTTGATTTCAAATAGGAACATTCTTCTATTCTCTTCTCCCCTGCAACTCTTCCCAGGGTCCTTAGTGCACAAGAGAAAGTAGTGCACTGTTTTCTGTCAATATACCTGGTCAAATAATGGTTAATAAACAATTCTAAGGGGGGCCCCTATAAAATCTGTGATTTCTTTCCCAAATTATATTTTCTCAGTTTTATTCTTCCTGGTTTTAGATTATTTTAGTTTTTCACTCTCAAAATTAAAATTGTTCATAGATAAACAATACAATTAGATGTTCTGAGTCCATGTCAATGCTTAAATCACATCAGAACACAATTTCTTTAGGTCTGGAAGTGTACTTTTTGAGTGTAATTCCCCTTTAATTGCGTGTCTAGTAAGTGAGGAATGGGTCGTCTGAAGTGCTGGTCTAGATGGTTCTGTACCGCTGCTGCTCAGTTCATGGCAAAGTTTGCAAATAAATTACTAATGGTATACTTCTGCCAGGTAAGCCTACTTTGCAGTTAACATTTAATTAAGAAGGTTTTGCGGAAAGTATTTCTGTCAACTCACAAGACTTATCACATCAACTGGCAACACACAGAGTGATAGACAAACGCGCTCACCACACAGAGTGATAGACAAACGCGCTCACCACACAGAGTGATAGACAAACGCGCTCACCACACAGAGTGATAGACAAACGCGCTCACCACACAGAGTGATAGACAAACGCGCTCACCACACAGAGTGATAGACAAATGCGCTCACCACACAGAGTGATAGACAAACGCGCTCACCACACAGAGTGATAGACAAACGCGCTCACCACACAGACAGACTGGGGTAATATTGCTGGAAATTAACTGTGTTAGGTTTGGCTTTTTAAGCCAATAGTGGCTAACCAGGGGTGGGATAATGTCAATCTTGCCTTGATTAGATAGTATCTGGGAGCTTGCGGTGTCTGATACTTGTGAGATTTGTTTATGACAGTTTGCGATGGAACACATGAAAAATTGCATTTATTTTGGAATTGTTTGGCGAGCTACTCGTAGGTGGACTGCGAGCTACTGGTAGCTGGGGATCGACCTGTTGGAGACCCCTGCCCTAGACACTGTCGCGCGTGAAAATCCCAGGAGGGCTGCCATTTCTGAGTTACTGTGGTCATCTGTGGTCACATTCGCCATAACCTCGAGAGAGGACAGACCAGAACAACAGTTTAGTTTAGGGCATTTCTGATTCAGGAAATCCAGACAAATTATTTACTGTATGACTAATTATTACTACTACCAATATTCTTAATACAGATTTCTAAAACAAATGTCAAAGAGAATAACAACACAGTTGAAAAAAAAAAAATCCTCCCATATTGGCTTATACTCCCCTATCGTCTTGGTGATCTCACTGCAGAGTTACAGGGTCAGGGAATGAGAGGGTTAATCCTTAGGGAGAAATCCCAACCATCCAGCAGACCCAAGCTGGTAAGATTTGTTATTGAAGCAAGACAAAAACAAAACAACAGCAATACACTTCTTCATATAAAACTAGAGGTGGGGAAAACTTAAATCCATTTGGAGTAACTCTCAATCATTACCAACATATTTTTTTTTCCTTTTACAGGCTGGCATGTGAAGAAAATCTATTTGCATATTTACCAAAGGGCCACAGGGGACCGGTAATTCCTCCTCCAAAAAACAACAACACTGACGGTTAAATCAAAATAACAAATAAAATTAGAATTACAACCCTTGATGACTATCTTAACTTAATTGTATCCCATAAGGTAATGGTAAAATAGACTAGAGACAGGTGTCCCTCATTCAGGGGCAGCGCTCTCTCGCTCTCCTTCTCTTGTTCCGAATCACACATAGGACTGTTGATCAATTATAAACTTCTTCCTAATTATCTGGTGTTTAAAGAGCCCATTTAAATCTCACCCAATGTCTCTAGTCTTTCTAGTGAGGGTGATCAGGCCTCACCAGAAAGTCAGAACAGAGGTCAGAGGTCATTCAAACCCTTAAGTGAGTGTTTCTTTCCCTGTACCTTAGACATTATTTTAAAGATATTTCAAACATTTTGTGTATCAGGTTTACATTGGGTTTTTCAGTACATTTTAGAGAGAGAGGGAGAGAGAGAGAGGGAGGAGGGGGGGGGGGGGGAGAGAGGGGGGGAGAGAGAGAGAGAGGGGGAGAGAGAGGGAGAACAGAGGAGAGTATCAAGAGAATTTACATGTGTGCAACCAAAACTCGGACATTAAATACTTCAGAAAATGTCATGTGTGCCCTTTAAATTGCATCCTGTCTAACCTGTGATAAACCCACTAGAACCAAAATAAAAAGACCCCACACAATAAATCAAACACAGTATAAACACGTAGGGGAAAAACAAACAAAATGGCCTTAATTAATTTGGGGCTCCTTTAACAGCTGGATTCAGGTACCTTTATACTAACTCCCAAGGCACCTGCCTCAGAAAGCATTTCAAAGGGAGAGATACAGAATCATTGATAAACATGTAAATTAAAAACTTGGTAGCGGACATTCCATCAGTCCTGGAAGAAAGGAAATAAACATGTACTTAGTTTTCACTATGCTACATTTTAATCAGTACTACAAATTCTTCATCATTAATCGAGTTTACTGCATCTTGGGCAGGAAGTGTTAATAAAACCATGCGTGGAAATCCCAGGAGGGCTGCCATTTCAGAGATACTGGATTCGGTGTGCCTGGCACCAGCAATCATACCACGCTCAAAGTCGCTTAGGTCACTCCTTTGGCCCATTCTAACGTTAAATCGAACAGTAACTGAAACCCTCGATGCCCGTCTGCCTGCTTTATATAGCAAGCCAAGGCCACGTGACTCACTGTCTGTAGGAGCGAACCATTTTTGTGAAGGGGGTGGTGTATATAATAAACTGGCCAATAGGGGTAACTCAAATGGTCATCATATACATTTACATCATTTAGCAGACGCTCTTGTCCAGAGCGACTTACAAATTATATAGCCAAGATAATTCCAGTGCTTTATGACATGGATGAACACATGCATTGCAAATGGTAGCTACAACAGCACTACCAGCATTATTAGTGATTGATTGATCATTTAGCATTTTGGAATCGCAGGAGACAAAACAACGTGTACATTTCACAGTTGAAACAAGTACAACTGGTTTTACTTGAATGGTTTGGATCTTTCTCCCCCTCTGAAATGCAACACTACTAAGAATACTTCTAGTCCTACTTACAGGCTTGACCCAGTTTGTTTGATAGTTTTCCTGCTTCATCCACTTGGATCAGATATTATTCCTTTCAGGGTTATTGCTGGCAGATAAATTGTTTTCCCATTGGACACTCTGGAACATAGCACATATATTTGGCTCCGGGGTTGCCCCTCCATTGTGAAAGCACAGTGGACCAGCCTCCACAGCAGTCTAGAGCAGTTAATTAGATGGAATAACAGCACCACCTTCTGGTTGATTGAAGGAAGTTCAGAATCAAGTCTGGGATATATGGGTCTTTTCCAGACTTGATTCTTTAGGCAGGGTGCAAAGGAACACAAACAACATCCAGGCCCTCTGGCCCTCCCCGCCTATACAATGGTACCCATGGGAACCACTGCAGAGCTACTTAAAAGACAGAGGGTCAGTGATACCCCCAAGGTCCAGATACCCCTTACATTGATTGGGCTTTTGGATGTTGAGGTGTGTTTGAGTTTCTGTGTGTGTGTGTGTGTGTGTGCGCGTGTACGAGAGGTGTGTGTGTGTGTCACCACTGTATGTGTGTCTGTGTCTGGCTGGGGGTCTGCTGTGTGTACTGTGTGTGTAGGAGTGTGTTGGTGTGCGTTGAATCCTGTCCCTCCAGCCAGTCCTGGTAGAGTGTGCGTAGGACAGGGTTGGTGTCAGGTAGCCTGACTGGTAGACTGCTGTAGGCCTCTTCCATCTGCTGAACCAAGGCCTTGTCCACCCGACCCACTGTCTCTCCCTCCGCCTGCCCACGACCACTCACACAGCCTGGGGAGAGAGAGAGAGAGGGGGAGGGAGGGGGAGAGAGAGGTGGGGGGGGGGAGAGAGAGGGGGGTGAGAACGGAGGGCAAACAAAGTATAAAATAAAAGATCACACTAAATCACTTTTCTAGTTTCTACATCCAGTTCGTTTTTTTACACTCACACCTTTGAGGATTTAGATTCACTGACAGCCTCAAGAATTTCTAACACAAACAGGTTCACAGTTGCCTGGTCACATTTACCCAAAACCAAACCAGGACCAGGAAGTAGATGTGACTTACCTCCGGGGCAGGAGAGCACCTCCACCAGTTGGTAGGGGATGCGTCCTGTCCTCATGCGGTGGACCAGGGTCTGGATGTTCCTGAAGCCATAGACGGATGCAAACTGCAGCAGCACCTCCCCATCCCGCTCCAGACACACCTCCTGGAAGTCACGGTTCCTAGAGGAGGGAGGCAGGGGGAGAGATGAAGATCGGATATTTAAATAATTCATTCCCTCTTTTACAGCCTGCTTCCTCTACCCTATTTTCTACCCTGCTCTGCTCTCATCCTTCCCTCTCCTGAGTTCAAATACTATTTAGGGTATTTCAATTACTTTCAAAGACATTTGGTAAGTATTCTGATATTTTTGACTACACAAGTGAATATTGGCATGTATTTGAAAATACTCAAATAAACTGTATTTATACATATATTTATATAGTCCCATGCATTTGGACAAGGGCCCTATCTACAAAGCATCTCAGAAAAGGTCATAGGAATCCTGTTAAAACCTGTTTTAAGAATAACAAAAATTCCCAAACTCTGAGCCAGGAGTAAAATCGACTCATAAAAGTCTATCTCAGCTGGTAAGGAAAGACAGTGACGACACGCATTGACATTGTCGCAAATGATGGGGAATAACCAATCATGATGAGGCATCGCCAGCTGTGAACTCTCTATAGCACGATCCAGACAACCACACTGAATGTGACTGTACATCAAATGTTGTAATGGTAAAACGTTTGATATCACTTTGCCTAATATGTTACCACGTATAACCTTTTTTGTTAAAAGCGGAATTTTCACAATATTACCGTTATCAACACACTCGTCGTCACGCCCATTTAACAACTCTAAATCGCTTTGGGCACAGTAGGCATCAAGTCACTTGCCAATAATGAAGCAATAAGTCACCTCTGGGTTTTGTGGTATATGGCCAATATAGCACAGCTAAGGGCTGTTCTTATGTACGACGCATCGCGGAGTGCCTGGACACAGCCCTTAGCCGTGGTATATTGGCCATATACCACAAACCCCCGAAGTGACGTATTGCTATTATAAACTGGTTACCATTAGAGCAGTAAAAACCAATGTTTTGTCATACCCGTGGTATATGGTCTGATACACCACGGCTGTCTGCCAATCAGCATTCAGGGCTCGACCCACCCAGTTTATAATGTTGAATATAACGCTGCATACAATGTTTTGAAAGATCTGTCATTTTCATGTAACACTATCAAAGTTAACACTATAGATGCCTTCAATTGCCCAATTTATAGGCATGCCCAATTTAGAGATATTCTTTAAACAACGTGATGTTGCGTTCCAAATGGATAACTTGAAATAACATGAAGTAGGTAATTAAATAATCTAAAGAAAAACGTGTTTATTTATTAGCCTAGTGGTTATAAGTATTTAGGCATATCATGTGAAATAGCCCTTGTGAAATTGTCAAAAGTGCAAGAGATACTGTTACGGCTAGATTATTTATGGGTTGATGAGCAATTGCATGTAACGCAGGAATCACTGACTCACTGCAATTTTCTTTTATCAAGACACCTGCTGGTAACTCTTAACTGGTTAGGACAGCTCATGAGGTGTCCTACATATCTGTTTACTAGGAGTGACTCTTATAACTGAAGAGGCTTCATGCACAGCTTTTATTTTGACCAATAAGAGTAAAATGTACTTAGGACCAATTTTCTATTCCGAGACGCTTTGTGGATACGGGCCCAGGTCTGTTTTGGTATTTTAAATCATGCATTTGGAAATACTTTCAAAATAGTAGGCCATTTACAGGAAAGTATTTGAAAATACTAAGTGATTCGGGCCACATTATCTAAAAATACACAGAAAATGTGTATTTCAATAAAAATAATAATCAAATAGACGTGTATTTGAACCAAGGTCTGCGCTCATCCTTCCCTCTTTCTCATTTCAAGGTCTTCTATCCATCTTACTCTCTCTCCCCGTCATCCCTCTCTCCCCTCCTCACCTGAGAGTCTTGTACGTGATCTCGTCTACATCCAGACCAAACAGTTCCGCAGCAGCGTATTTGAAGACGTGTTCCAGGAAGCCCTCCGATCCTCTGCCCTCATGTCTCACCAAGGCTGGGTCCCCTGCCTCACCCAGCCTAACATGGAGAGAAACAGAGGACAATTCCACCATCTGAGTAGCTGAGCCTAACGGACAGAAACACACATCACGTACACACATCACCGAGCAACGAGCCTCGCATTCAGCACCGACAAACACTTCCTGGTAAGAGCCCAGTGAACAGGGAAACACTCACACGTTGTCTAGAGGGACGGAGTCCAGGTCTGCTAATGACATCTTCATCCGTTCCATCAGGAGGAACACCTCCCCTGGGACACACACGGATTCAGTCTCACACTATAACAACAGACAACTTATATGGAATGCAGTGTTTGGTTTTCTTCAGACATAATTGGGACCCATCTCGTCCCAAAAGTTGACTCAAGTTTGCCAAAAAGCACCTGGAAGCACCTTGGAAGAATGTTCTATGAACAGATGAGTCAAAAGTCTAACTTTTTGGACGACATGGGTCCCATTATCCCTGGCGAAACCAAACACCGCATTCCACAGTAAGAACCTCATTCCAACGGTCAAGCATGGTGGTGGTAGTGTGATGGTTTGGGGATGATTTGCTGCCTCAGGTCCTGGATGACTTGCCTTAATAGAAGGAACCATGAATTCTGCCTTGTATCAGAGAAATCTACAGGAGAATGTCAGGCCATCCATCTGTGAGCTGAAGCTGAAGTGCAGCTGGGTCATGCAGCCAGACAATTATCCAAAACACACAAGTCTACAATGAAAAAGGGCTAAAAAGCAACAAATCTGAAGTTTTGGAGTGGCCTAGTCAAAGTCCAGACCAAATCCCAAGTGAGATGACAGGACTTGAAACAAGCAGTTCAGGCTTGAAAACCCACAAATGTCACTGAGTTACAGCAGTTCTGCATGGAAGAGTGGGCCAAAATTCCCCCACAGCGACTTGAGAGACTGATCTACCACTACAGGAAGCGTTTGGTTGGAGTCATTGCAGCTAAAGGTGGCACAACCAGTTATTGAGTGTAAGGGGGAAATTACTTTTTCACACAGGGGCATTTGCATAACTTTGTTTATGAAATAAATGAAATAAGTATGTCATTGTTGAGTTATTTCTTCACTCATGTTCCCTTTATCTAATATTAGGTTTTGGTTGAAGATCTAATAACATTCAGTATCAAAAATATAGAAAATCAGAAAGGGGCAAATACTTTTTCGCGGCGCTGTATAGAGGTAGAGAGGATATATATAGATGTAGAGGTAGAGAGGATAGATATAGATATAGAGGTAGAGAGGATATATATAGATATAGAGGTAGAGAGGATATATATAGATATAGAGGTAGAGAGGATATATATAGATATAGAGGTAGAGGTAGAGAGGATATATATATATATAGAGGTAGAGAGGATATATATAGATATAGAGGTAGAGGTAGAGAGGATATATATAGATATAGAGGTAGAGAGGATATATATAGATATAGAGGTAGAGAGGATAGATATAGATATAGAGGTAGAGAGGATATATATAGATATAGAGGTAGAGAGGATATATATAGATATAGAGGTAGAGAGGATATATATAGATATAGAGGTAGAGAGGATATATATAGATATAGAGGTAGAGGTAGAGAGGACATATATATATATAGAGGTAGAGAGGATATATATAGATATAGAGGTAGAGGTAGAGAGGATATATATAGATATAGAGGTAGAGAGGATATATATAGATATAGAGGTAGAGAGGATAGATATAGATATAGAGGTAGAGAGGATATATATAGATATAGAGGTAGAGAGGATATATATAGATATAGAGGTAGAGAGGATATATATAGATATAGAGGTAGAGAGGATATATATAGATATAGAGGTAGAGAGGATATATATAGATATAGAGGTAGAGGTAGAGAGGATATATATAGAT
This sequence comes from Coregonus lavaretus, assembly GCF_964263955.1. Lineage (NCBI taxonomy): Eukaryota > Metazoa > Chordata > Actinopteri > Salmoniformes > Salmonidae > Coregonus > Coregonus lavaretus. Next base: position 87,612,836 of record NC_139988.1, on the reverse strand, counting down.
AGAGAGGTAGAGAGGATATATATAGATATAGAGGTAGAGAGAATAGATATAGAGGTAGAGAGGATATATATAGATATAGAGGTAGAGAGGATATATATAGATATAGAGGTAGAGAGGATAGATATAGATATAGAGGTAGAGAGGATATATATAGATATAGAGGTAGAGAGGATATATATAGATATAGAGGTAGAGAGGATATATATAGATATAGAGGTAGAGAGGATATATATAGATATAGAGGTAGAGAGGATATATATAGAGCTAGAAGTAGAGAGGATAGATATAGATAGAGGTAGAGAGGATAGATATAGATAGAGGTAGAGAGGATAGATATAGATAGAGGTAGAGAGGATAGATATATATATAGAGGTAGAGAGGATATATATAGATATAGAGGTAGAGAGGATAGATATAGATATAGAGGTAGAGAGGATAGATATAGATATAGAGAGGATATATATAGATATAGAGGTAGAGAGGATAGATATAGAGGTAGAGAGGAAAGATATAGATATAGAGGTAGAGAGGATAGATATAGATAGAGGTAGAGAGGATATATATATAGATATAGAGGTAGAGAGGATAGATATAGATATAGAGGTAGAGAGGATATATATAGATATAGAGGTAGAGAGGATAGATATAGATATAGAGGTAGAGAGGATATATATAGAGATAGAGGTAGAGAGGATAGATATAGATATAGAGGTAGAGAGGATAGATATAGATATAGAGGTAGAGAGGATATATATAGATATAGAGGTAGAGAGGATATATATAGATATAGAGGTAGAGAGGATATATATAGATATAGAGGTAGAGAGGATAGATATAGATATAGAGGTAGAGAGGATAGATATAGATGTAGAGAGGATAGATATAGATATAGAGGTAGAGAGGATAGATATAGAGGTAGAGAGGATATATATAGATATAGAGGTAGAGAGGATAGATATAGATATAGAGGTAGAGAGGATATATATAGATATAGAGGTAGAGAGGATATATATAGATATAGAGGTAGAGAGGATATATATAGAGATAGAGGTAGAGAGGATATATAGATATAGAGGTAGAGAGGATAGATATAGATATAGAGGTAGAGAGGATAGATATAGATAGAGGTAGAGAGGATATATATAGATATAGAGGTAGAGAGGATGATATAGATATAGAGGTAGAGAGGATATATATATAGATATAGAGGTAGAGAGGATATATATAGATATAGATGTAGAGAGGATATATATAGATAGAGGTAGAGAGGATATATATAGATATAGACGTAGAGAGGATATATAGATATAGAGGTAGAGAGGATATATATAGATATAGAGGTAGAGAGGATATATATAGAGATAGAGGTAGAGAGGATATATATAGATATAGAGGTAGAGAGGATATATATAGATATAGAGGTAGAGAGGATAGATATAGATATAGAGGTAGAGAGGATATATATAGATATAGAGGTAGAGAGGATAGATATAGATATAGAGGTAGAGAGGATATATATATAGATATAGAGGTAGAGAGGATATATATAGATATAGATGTAGAGAGGATATATATAGATAGAGGTACAGAGGATATATATAGATATAGAGGTAGAGAGGATATATATAGATATAGAGGTAGAGAGGATATATAGATATAGAGGTAGAGAGGATAGATATAGAGGTAGAGAGGATAGATATAGATATAGAGGTAGAGAGGATATATATAGATATAGAGGTAGAGAGGATATATATAGATATAGAGGTAGAGAGGATATATATAGATATAGAGGTAGAGAGGATATATATAGATATAGAGGTAGAGAGGATATATATAGATATAGAGAGAATCTATATAGCGCTACAGAGGACAGATAGAGGTACAGTCGTATGAAAAAGTTTGTCTGCATAATAATTTACTCTGTCGTCACAGAAAATGATCACAGTGGCATGCCATTCATTTTCTAATAAAATCTGAGTACTGGGGTATTGTCCAGACAAAGATTTTTAGTGTAGCAATATTAAGTTGTATGAAATTAAATCAGATGTGAAAAATAAGCTATGCAAAGATTTCGGCACCCTTGTCATTCTGTTGATTTGAATACCTGTAACTACTTAGCACTGATTAATTGGAACACACAATTGGTTTGGTGAGCTCTTTAAGCCTTGAACTTCATAGACAAGTGCATCCAATCATGAGAAAGGGTATTTAAGGTGGCCAATTGCAAGTTGTTGTTCTCTTTGACTCTCCTCTGAAGAGTGGCAACATGGGGGCCTCAAAACAACTCTCAAATGACCTGAAAACAAAGATTGTTCAACATTATGGTTTAGGGGAAGGCTACAAAAAGCTATCGCAGAGATGTAAGCTGTCAGTGTCCACTGTCAGGAACATAGTGAGGAAATGGAAGACCACAGGCACAGTTCTTGTTAAGGCTAGAAGTGGCAGGCCAAGTTAAATATCTGAGAGGCAAAGGCGAAGGATGGTGAGAACGGTCAAAAACAGCCCACAGACCACCTCCAAAGACCTACAACATCATCTTGCTGCAGATGGTGTCACTGTGCATCGTTCAACAATTCAGTGCACTTTGCACAAGAAGAAGCTGTATGGGAGAGTGATGCGGAAGAAGCCTTTTCTGCACACGCGCCACAAACAGAGTAGAGTCGCTTGAGGTATGCAAACGCACATTTGGACAAGCCAGCTTCATTTTGGAATAAGGTGCTGTGGACTGATGAAACAAAGCTTGAGTTATTTGATCATAACAAGGGCCGTTATGCATGGCGGCAAAAGAACACAGCGTTCCAAGAAAAACACTTGCTACCCACAGTAAAATTTGGTGGGGGTTCCATCATGCTGTGGGGCTGTGTGGCCAGTGCCGGTACTGGGAATCTTGTTAAAGTTGAGGGTCGCATGGATTCCACTCAATATCAGCAGATTCTTGGGAATTATGTTGAAGAATCAGTCACAAAGTTGAAGTTACGCCGGGGCTGGATATTTCAACAAGACAACGACCCAAAACACTGCTCAAAATCTACCCGGGCATTGATGCAGAGGAACAAGTACAATGTTCTGGAATGGCCATCCCAGTCCCCAGACCTGAATATCATTGAGAATCTGTGGGATGATTTGAAGCGGCCTGTCCATGCTCGGCAACCATCAAACCTAACTGAACTGGAGATGTTTTGTAAGGAGGAATGGTCCAAAATACCTTCATCCAGAATCCAGACACTCATTAAAGGCTATAGGAAGCATCTAAAGGCTGTTCTTTTAGCAAAAAGAGGCTCTACTAAATATTGATGTGATTTTTCTGTTGGGGTGCCCAAATTTATGCACCTGTCTAATTTCGTTTTGATGCATATTGCACATTTTCTGTTAATCCAATAAACCTCATTTCACTACTGAAATATTACTGTGTCCATCAGTTATTTGATAGATCAAAATGAAATTGCTGATCCAAACACCCAATTATTTATAAATGGAAATCATGGAAATTGTCAGGGGTGCCCAAACTTTTTCATACGACTGTAGAGAGGATAGACAGAGCTAGAAAGGATAGATATAGAGCAAGATAGGATATACAGGTAGAGAGGATAGCTATAGAGATTATATAGATAGAGGTAGAGAGGATAGCTATAGAGATTATATAGATAGAGGTAGAGAGGATAGAGGTAGAGAGGATATACAGTGGGGAGAACAAGTATTTGATACACTGCCGATTTTGCAGGTTTTCCTACTTACAAAGCATGTAGAGGTCTGTAATTTTTATCATAGGTACACTTCAACTGTGAGAGACGGAATCTAAAACAAAAATCCAGAAAATCACATTGTATGATTTAAGTAATTAATTTGCATTTTATTGCATGACATAAGTATTTGATCACCTACCAACCAGTAAGAATTCCGGCTCTCACAGACCTGTTAGTTTTTCTTTAAGAAGCCCTCCTGTTCTCCACTCATTACCTGTATTAACTGCACCTGTTTGAACTCGTTACCTGTATAAAAGACACCTGCCACACACTCAATCAAACAGACTCCAACCTCTCCACAATGGCCAAGACCAGAGAGCTGTGTAAGGACATCAGGGATAAAATTGTAGACCTGCACAAGGCTGGGATGGGCTACAGGACAATAGGAAAGCAGCTTGGTGAGAAGGCAACAACTGTTAGCGCAATTATTAGAAAATGGAAGAAGTTCAAGATGACGGTCAATCAACCTCGGTCTGGGGCTCCGTGCAAGATCTCACCTCGTGGGGCATCAATGATCATGAGGAAGGTGAGGGATCAGCCCAGAACTACACGGCAGGACCTGGTCAATCACCTGAAGAGAGCTGGGACCACAGTCTCAAAGAAAACCATTAGTAACACACTACGCCGTCATGGATTAAAATCCTGCAGCGCACGCAAGGTCCCCCTGCTCAAGCCAGTGCATGTCCAGGCCCGTCTGAAGTTTGCCAATGACCATCTGGATGATCCAGAGGAGGAATGGGAGAAGGTCATGTGGTCTGATGAGACAAAAATAGAGCTTTTTGGTCTGTTTGGAGGAATATAAATAAATAATAAATAATATGCCATTTAGCAGACGCTTTTATCCAAAGCGACTTACAGTCATGCGTGCATAAATTTTTGTGTATGGGTGGTCCCGGGGATCGAACCCACTACCTTTGCGTTACAAGCGCCGTGCTCAACCAGCTGAGCTACAGAGGACCAGGAAGAAGAAGGATGAGTACAACTCCAAGAACACCATCCCAACCGTGAAGCATGGAGGTGGAAACATCATTCTTTGGGGATGCTTTTCTGCAAAGGGGACAGGACGACTGCACCATATTGAGGGGAGGATGGATGAGGCCATGTATCGCGAGATCTTGGCCAACAACCTCCTTCCCTCAGTAAGAAGATGGGTCGCGGCTGGGTCTTCCAGCATGACAACGACCCGAAACACACAGCCAGGGCAACTAAGGAGTGGCTCCGTAAGAAGCATCTCAAGGTCCTGGAGTGGCCTAGCCAGTCTCCAGACCTGAACCCAATAGAAAATCTTTGGAGGGAGCTGAAAGTTCGTATTGCCCAGCGACAGCCCCGAAACCTGAAGGATCTGGAGAAGGTCTGTATGGAGGAGTGGGCCAAAATCCCTGCTGCAGTGTGTGCAAACCTGGTCAAGACCTACAGGAAACGTATGATCTCTGTAATTGCAAACAAAGGTTTCTGTACCAAATATTAAGTTCTGCTTTTCTGATGTATCAAATACTTATGTCATGCAATAAAATGCAAATTAATTACTTAAAAATCATACAATGTGATTTTCTGGATTTTTGTTTTAGATTCCATCTCTCACAGTTGAAGTGTACCTATGATAAAAATTACAGACCTCTACATGCTTTGTAAGTAGGAAAACCTGCAAAATCAGCAGTGTATCAAATACTTGTTCTCCCCACTGTATATAGATATAGAGGTAGAGAGGATATATATAGATATAGAGGTAGAGAGGATAGATATAGAGGTAGAGAGGATATATATAGATATAGATATAGAGGTAGAGAGGATAGATACAGTGAGGGAAAAAAGTATTTGATCCCCTGCTGATTTTGTACGTTTGCCCACTGACAAAGACATGATCAGTCTGTAATTTTAATGGTAGGTTTATTTGAACAGTGAGAGACAGAATAACAACAAAAAAATCCAGAAAACGCATGTCAAAAATGTTATAAATTGATTTGCATTTTAATGAGGGAAATAAGTATTTGACCCCCTCTCAATCAGAAAGACTTCTGTCTCCCAAGTGTCTTTTATACAGGTAATAAACTGAGATTAGGAGCACACTCTTAAAGGGAGTGCTCCTAATCTCAGTTTGTTACCTGTATAAAAGACACCTGTCCACAGAAGCAATCAATCAATCCGATTCCAAACTCTCCACCATGGCCAAGACCAAAGAGCTATCCAAGGATGTCAGGGACAAGATTGTAGACCTACACAAGGCTGGAATGGGCTACAAGACCATCGCCAAGCAGCTTGGTGAGAAGGTGACAACAGTTGGTGCGATTATTCGCAAATGGAAGAAACACAAAATAACTGTCAATCTCCCTCGGCCTGGGGGTCCATGCAAGATCTCACCTCGTAGAGTTGCAATGATTATGAGAACGGTGAGGAATCAGCCCAGAACTACAAGGGAGGATCTTCTCAATTATCTCAAGGCAGCTGGGACCATAGTCACCAAGAAAACAATTGGTAACACACTACGCCGTGAAGGACTGACATCCTGCAGCGTCCGCAAGGTCCCCCTGCTCAAGAAATCACATATACAGGCTCGTCTGAAGTTTGCCAATGAACATCTGAATGATTCAGAGGAGAACTGGCTGAAAGTGTTGTGGTCAGATGAGACCAAAATCGAGCTCTTTGGTATCAACTCAACTCGCCGTGTTTGGAGGAGGAGGAATGCTGCCTATGACCCCAAGAACACCATCCCCATCGTCAAACATGGAGGTGGAAACATTATGCTTTGGGGGTGTTTTTCTGCTAAGGGGACAGGACAACTTCACCGCATCAAAGGGACGATGGACGGGGCCATGTACCGTCACATCTTGGGTGAGAACCTCCTTCCCTCAGCCAGGGCATTGAAAATGGGTCGTGGATGGATATTCCAGCATGACAATGACCCAAAACACACGGCCAAGGCAACAAAGGAGTGGCTCAAGAAGGAGCACATTAAGGTCCTGGAGTGGCCTAGCCAGTCTCCATACCTTAATCCCATAGAAAATCTGTGGAGGGAGCTGAAGGTTCGAGTTGCCAAACGTCAGCCTCGAAACCTTAATGACTTGGAGAAGATCTGCAAAGAGGAGTGGGACAAAATCACTCCTGAGATGTGTGCAAAACTGGTGGCCAACTACAAGAAACGTCTGACCTCTGTGATTGCCAACAAGGGTTTTGCCACCAAGTACTAAGTCATGTTTTGCAGAGGGGTCAAATACTTATTTCCCTCATTAAAATGCAAATCAATTCATAAATTTTTTGACATGCGTTTTTCTGGATTGTTTTGTTGTTATTCTGTCTCTCACTGTTCAAATAAACCTACCATTAAAATTATAGACTGATCATGTCTTTGTCAGTGTGCAAATGTACAAAATCAGCAGGGGATCAAATACTTTTTTCCCTCACTGTATAGATAGAGAGGTAGAGAGGATAGATATATTATAGAGGTAGAGAGGATATATTTAGATATAGAGGTAGAGAGGATATATATATATATAGAGGTAGAGATATATATATAGATATAGAGGTAGAGAGGATATATATAGATAGAGGTAGAGAGGATATATATAGATATAGAGGTAGAGATATATATATAGATATAGAGGTAGAGAGGATATATATAGATAGAGGTAGAGAGGATATATATAGATATAGAGGTAGAGAGGATAGATATAGGTATAGAGGTAGAGAGGATAGATATAGATATATAGGTAGAGAGGATAGATATAGAGGTAGAGAGGATAGATATAGATATAGAGGTAGAGAGGATATATATAGATATAGAGGTAGAGAGGATAGATATAGATATAGAGAGGATATATATAGATATAGTGGTAGAGAGGATATAGATATAGAGGTAGAGAGGATATATATAGATATAGAGGTAGAGAGGATATATATAGATATAGAGGTAGAGAGGATATATATAGATATAGAGGTAGAGAGGATATATATAGATATAGAGGTAGAGAGGATATATATAGATATAGAGGTAGAGAGGATAGATATAGATATAGAGGTAGAGAGGATATATATAGATATAGAGGTAGAGAGGATATATATAGATATAGAGGTAGAGAGGATATATATAGATATAGAGGTAGAGAGGATATATATAGATATAGAGGTAGAGGTAGAGAGGATATATATAGATATAGAGGTAGAGAGGATATATATAGATATAGAGGTAGAGAGGATATATATAGATATAGAGGTAGAGAGGATAAATATAGAGGTAGAGAGGATAGATATAGAGGTAGAGAGAAGGGAGTCGTAGTACCTGATGTGAGGACACAGTCCACATCTCTGCTTTCCAGTAGACTGTTGTAGAACTCCTCTCTGACCGCCTCCAGTTTCTTATCAAAGCACGGGGCCACCACGATATGGTACAGCTTGTCTGGGCTCAGCTTCTACAAGCACACAAATAAAACACTATTCACCTGAGTTGATATAACACTGTTATAACACATGAGTAGTGTGGGATCAATCACTATTCACATGTTGTTATGAGTTTCATTGAATCGTATGGGATGGGTTGTTATAACACATGAAAGTGTCGACCTGTTGTTTGGTGAAGTACTCTTTAACCAGACAACCCATGATCTGTTGAGGAGACCTGGCCGTACAGATGTGAGGAGTGACCAGACTACCCAGAACACGCTCAGCGTACCGGATCCACCCTGGAAGAAATAGAATAATGTTAAAGCCTTCTGAAATTAATTTGAGACCTCATGGTTTCCTAAAGGGTAAAGACGTAGAGCAAGACTAAAACAACATTAGAACATGAGAATGAGTCAGCGAATGAGAGAGCAGGAAAGGAAGAGCAACGCCCTTCCTGCAGGTCCTATCTCCAGGTGTCAGGCTGTCTCTCCCTCCCTCCCAGCTCTGTCAATTCAATTCAATTCAATTTAAGGGCTTTATTGGCATGGGAAACGTATGTTAACATTGCCAAAGCAAGTGAAGTAGATAGTAAACAAAAGTGAAATAAACAATAAATATTAACAGTAAACATTACACTCAGAAGTTCCAAAAGAATAAAGACATTTCAAATGTCATATTATGTATATATACAGTGTTGTAACAATGTGCAAATAGTTAAAGTACAAATGGGAAAATAAATGAACATAAATATGGGTTGTATTTACAATGGTGTTTGTTCTTCACTGGTTGCCCTTTTCTTGTGGCAACAGGTCACAAATCTTGCAGCTGTGATGGCACACTGTGGTTTTTCACCCAGTAGATAAGGGAGTTTATCAAAATTGGATTTGTTTTCGAATTCTGTCTCTCTCTCTCCCTCCCAGCACTCAATTCAATTCAATTTAAGGGCTTTATTGGCATGGGAAACGTGTGTTAACATTGCCAAAGCAAGTGAAGTAGATAGTAAACAAAAGTGAAATAAACAATCAATATTAACAGTAAACATTACACTCAGAAGTTTCAAAAGAATAAAGACATTTCAAATGTCATATTATGTATATATACAGTGTTGTAACAATGTGCAAATAGTTAAAGTACAAATGGGAAAATAAATAAACATAAATATGGGTTGTATTTACAATGGTGTTTGTTCTTCACTGGTTGCCCTTTTCTTGTGGCAACAGGTCACAAATCTTGCAGCTGTGATGGCACACTGTGGTTTTTCACCCAGTAGATAAGGGAGTTTATCAAAATTGGGTTTGTTTTCGAATTCTTTGTGGATCGCTGTAATCTGAGGGAAATATGTGTCTCTAATATGGTCATACATTTGGCAGGAGGTTAGGAAGTGCAGCTCAGTTTCCACTTCATTTTGTGGGCAGTGTGCACATAGCCTGTCTTCTCTTGAGAGCCAGGTCTGCCTACGGCGGCCTTTCTCAATAGCAAGGCTATGCTCTCTGAGTCTGTACATAGTCAAAGCTTTCCTTAAGTTTGGGTCAGTCACTCTCTGTTTAGGGCCAAATAGCATTCTAGTTTGCTCTGTTTTTTTGTTTGTTCTTTCCAATGTGTCAAGAAATTATCTTTTTGTTTTCTCATGATTTGGTTGGGTCTAGTTGTGTTGTTGTTGTTGTTGTCCTGGGGCTGTGTGGGGTCTGTTTGTGTTTGTGAACAGAGCCCCAGGACAAGCTTACTTAGGGGACTCTTCTCCAAGTTCATCTCTCTGTAGGTGATGGCTTTGTTATGGAAGGTTTGGGAATCGCTTCCTTTTAAGTGGTTATAGAATTTAACGGCTCTTTTCTGGATTTTGATAATTAGCGGGTATTGGCCTAATTCTGCTCTGCATGCATTATTTGGTGTTTTACGTTGTACACGGAGGATGTTTTTGCAGAATTCTGCATGCAGAGTCTCAATTTGGTGTTTGTCCCATTTTGTGAATTCTTGGTTGGTGAGCGGACCCCAGACCTCAGAACCATAAAGGGCAATGGGTTCTATAACTGATTCAAGTATTTTTAGCCAGATCCTAATTGGTATGTCAAATTTTATGTTCCTTTTGATGGCATAGAAGGCCCTTCTTGCCTTGTCTCTCAGATCGTTCACAGCTTTGTGGAAGTTACCTGTGGCGCTGATGTTTAGGCCGAGGTATGTATAGTTTTTTGTGTGCTCTAGGGCAACGGTGTCTAGATGGAATTTGTATTTGTGGTCCTGGCAACTGGACCTTTTTTGGAACACCATTATTTTTGTCTTACTGAGATTTACTGTCAGGGCCCAGGTCTGACAGAATCTGTGCAGAAGATCTAAGTGCTGCTGTAGGCCCTCCTTGGTTGGTGACAGAAGCACCAGATCATCAGCAAACAGAAGACATTTTACTTCAGATTCTAGTAGGATGAGGCCGGGTGCTGCAGACTGTTCTAGTGCCCTCGCCAATTCGTTGATATATATGTTGAAGAGGGTGGGGCTTAAACTGAATCCCTGTCTCACCTCACGGCCCTGTGGAAAGAAATGTGTGTGTTTTTTGCCAATTTTAACCGCACACTTGTTGTTTGTGTACATGGATTTTATAATGTCGTATGTTTTTCCCCCAACCCCACTTTCCATCAATTTGTATAGCAGACCCTCATGCCAAATTGAGTTAAAAGCTTTTTTGAAATCAACAAAGCATGAGAAGACTTTGCCTTTGTTTTTGGTTTGTTTGTTTGTCAATTAGGGTGTGCAGGGTGAATACGTAGTCTGTCGTACGGTAATTTGGTAAAAAGCCAATTTGACATTTGCTCAGTACATTGTTTTCACTGAGGAAATGAACTAGTCTGCTGTTAATGATAATGCAGAGGATTTTCCCAAGGTTGCTGTTGACGCATATCCCACGGTAGTTATTGGGGTCAAATTTGTCTCCACTTTTGTGGATTGGGGTGATCAGTCCTCGGTTCCAAATATTGGGGAAGATGCCAGAGCTAAGGATGATGTTAAAGAGTTTAAGTATAGCTAATTGAAATTTGTGGTCTGTATATTTTATCATTTCATTGAGGATACCATCAACACCACAGGACTTTTTGGGTTGGAGGGTTTGTATTTTGTCCTGTAGTTCATTCAATGTAATTGGAGAATCCAGTGGCTTCTGGTAGTCTTTAATAGTTGATTCTAAGATTTGCATTTGATCATGTATATTTTTTTGCTGTTTGTTCTCTGTTATAGGGCCAAAAAGATTGGAGAAGTGGTTTACCCATACATCTCCGTTTTGGATAGATAGCTCTTCGTGTTGTTGTTTGTTTAGTGTTTTCCAATTTTCCCAGAAGTGGTTAGAGTCTATGGATTCTTCAATTACATTGAGTTGATTTCTGACATGCTGTTCCTTCTTTTTCCGTAGTGTATTTCTGTATTGTTTTAGTGATTCACCATAGTGAAGGCATAGGCTCAGGTTTTCTGGGTCTCTATGTTTTTGGTTGGATAGGTTTCTCAATTTCTTTCTTAGGTTTTTGCATTCTTCATCAAACCATTTATCACTGTTATTACTTTTCTTTGGTTTTCTGTTAGAGATTTTTAGATTTGATAGGGAAGCTGAGAGGTCAAATATACTGTTTAGGTTTTCTACTGCCAAGTTTACACCTTCACTATTAAAGTGGAACGTTTTGTCCAGGAAGTTGTCTAGAATGGATTGAATTTGTTGTTTCCTAATTGTTTTTTGGTAGGTTTCAACACTACTTTCCTTCCATCTATAGCATTTCTTAATATTATTCAGTTCCTTTGGCTTTGATGCCTCATGATTGAGTATTGCTCTGTTCAAGTAGACTGTGATTTTGCTGTGGTCTGATAGGGGTGTCAGTGGGCTGACTGTGAACGCTCTGAGAGACTCTGGGTTGAGGTCAGTGATAAAGTAGTCTACAGTACTACTGCCAAGAGATGAGCTATAGGTGTACCTACCATAGGAGTCCCCTCGAAGCCTACCATTGACTATGTACATACCCAGTGTGCGACAGAGCTGCAGGAGTCGTGACCCGTTTTTGTTGGTTATGTTGTCGTAGTTGTGCCTAGGGGGGCATATGGGGGAGGGAATGCTGTCACCTCCAGGTAGGTGTTTGTCCCCCTGTGTGCTGAGGGTGTCAGGTTCTTGTCCAGTTCTGGCATTTAGGTCGCCACAGACTAGTACATATCCCTGGGTCTGGAAATGATTGATTTCCCCCTCCAGGATGGAGAAACTGTCTTCATTAAAGTATGGGGATTATAGTGGGGGGATATAGGTAGCACACAGGAGGACATTTTTCTCAGTGGAGATAATTTCCTTTTGAATTTCTAACCAAATGTAAAATGTTCCTGTTTTGATTAATTTAATAGAGTGAGTTAGGTCTGCTCTATACCAAATTAGCATACCCCCTGAGTCCCTTCCCTGTTTCACACCTGGTAGTTTGGTGGATGGGACTACCAGCTCTCTGTAACCTAGAGGGCAACCAGTGGGTCCGTCTCCTCTATACCATGTTTCTTGTAGGATGACAATGTCTGTATTTCCGATTTCTTTGGTGAAGTCCAGATTCCTGCTCTTTAGGCCAAAGGCAGATGACCTCAGGCCTTGGATATTCCAGGATGAAATAGTGAAGGCTTTGTGTTCCATAAAGTGTCTAATGTTGTTGGTTGTGTGGTTTGGCCTCAGGCCAGTAATTGTGAGCAGAGCCTGCTGAGCATCTGGTACATGCCATTGGCTTGGGCTAGTGTAAGAGTGGGTGTTGGGCCTGTTTGCCTGCTCACGGCCTGGGCGTATGTGTGACTTTCATGTTGAGGCCCTCTTTGTGGGAGTGGGGGGCATAGGTCTGATCTGAGGGGGCCTAAATGGGGTGTGGGCATGGTTGACTTGGGGGGGAGTTAATTGGTGGGGGTGGGGGTGTAGGTGTGGTTGATGGTGCTGTGGTCTGGATGTAGGTCCTCTCTGCGGGGGTCCTCTATGTGTAGGTCCGGGGGGGGGGGGGGGGTCCCGCAGGTCTGGGAGAGTGTCTCGCTGGTCTGGGCGGGGTGTCTGTTGATCCTGTGTGAGGTGTTGGGTCTGCGGTTGAGGGCGATATCCTTTAGGGTCCGGGCGAAGGTGGGCACTGCTGCCTTGTATAGGTGGACCTGGTCATAAAGGCTGTTCACGTCCAGGGTGGAGTGGTGGGCCAGGAAGACATTTGGTTTTGATGTACAGTCACGGGAAATACTTGCGTTTACCCGCTGTATGGTAGCAGGGTGGAAGTCTTTTCGTGGTAACAGGGTTGAGATAACCACTTGTGCGTTGGGAAAAGTAGAATAAGCTTTTTCTATCACTCCCTTGAGTGATGTGGCCACCCTTTCCTGCTGTGTTCTCAGGTCGTTTGTGCCTGTGTGTATTATTATGTGGCTGGGTGATCCTAGTCGGTCCTCAGACAGAAGGTCTAGGGCGCGCTGGGTGTTTGGACACCAGAGTTTAGACACTGTGTGTTTTGGAAAAAGTTTATTTTCTTGTATGTATTTCCCGTTTGAGTCCATAAGGAGTACAATCTGTGGCTTGTGTATGTCCTCAGTGGGTGTGGGGGGGTCGTCATGAGGGCTATCAGGGTGTCTGACTGGGGGGTTGCTCAGAGGGGTTGGGGTCCCCAGGGCTTGGGGTTCTTCATTTGTTTGTCTGGGTGTGATGTCGAGGCTATGGTCAGGGTCTAGGGTGTACTGTTCTGCTGCGGTGTCGAGACTTTGGCCAGGATCTGAGGTGGGCTGTTCTCTAATGGGTTGTTCTATGTCACCCGTCATCGTTCTCACCTTCTCCTCCAGCACTCTGATCCTCTCCTCTAGTGCTCTGTTCTTCTCCTGCTCCTGCTCTTTCTCCTGTTGATGTTGTCTCACCACAGTCCAGAGTGCAGACATGTCTCTCTCTACCTGCAGCTCTCCAGGTCTAGTTAAGGGGGTGTTGTTGTGCTGGACTGTTGTCTGGGTCTGTGCTGACTGGAGTGTGTTCACCTGCTGTTCCAGCTCCACCTGCCTTACCTCCAGCTGGGTGAATTTATCCTTCATTTCAATTAGGGAGTAGTACTCTGTGCTGGGAAGTTGACTTTCTGCTTGGGGTTGCTCTGTGGGGTTATTTAATGAAGAGGTCTGGTCTGACCCGCTCGGGGTAGGGGTATCTTTCTCAAGGGAGAGCTTCTCCTGCTGAGCTATTTCTTTGATTAGGTGAAAGTCCAGCTGGAACTGTTTGGTGTTGCCTTGAACCGAAACGGTTCCAGATTTATAGAGATTAATATTAGACGACTCAGAGTCCTCGTTGTCCAGTATCCTGAGTTTCCACCCGTCGCTAACACCCCCCCCTCTTAACAGAGGGGTAGTGTGCTAGTATAGCACTGTGCCATGCCAGGGGATGGTCTGTGTGGAAGATAAGGTTGCTTATGTTCCCATTTTTATACAAATCAGCAAAAAGTGTCTCGTGCTTCCCCAAAATAAGTTTAAATTTGTACTCTTTTCGTGTCTTGTCGTTTTTTACATTTAGAGGGTACTGTATTTTAATGACCTCTGAACAGTGGGGGGGTGCTTCTAAGGCCTCTCCATTTAGTTGGGGTAGACTGTACGACTCTCCTGCCATTGTTGGGCTCAAGGGCTTTGACACCTCTCACGTCAGTGCTAATTGAAATTGTATCTCTTTGTGGCAAGCTTAAGCTTGGTAGCCTTAGCATTCAGTCCTTATAAAATAAAAGATATCATTGTAATGTATTTTTCTTCTTGGTTTTTGAAAGTGAAAAATAGCTTCATACTAAACATTACTCACTCAGTTCCAGGTTGGATGGTGTTTTCAGGTTTCTGTTTGTTTGCCAGAGCATTTGCTGTATAGTTTGAGAATAGTAATCCTTGGTAGTAGAAAGCTTTCCAGGTAATTCCGTCCAAAATCAAGTTGCAGAGTTTTGGTTTGGAATGAAGGTTATGTTGTGGAGGGTAGCATCCTGTATATGTCCCTGCCAAAAAATCCTACTTTATCTAACTCTAAATCTATATTTTTTGTTAAAAATGCAGGAGCAATGTCTTTGAGCTCTCTCTCTCTCTGTACCTCTCTCCCTCCCTCCTCCCTTCCAGCTGTCTCTCTCTCTCCCAGCTCAGTCTCTCTCCCTCCCTCCCTCTCTCCCTCCCAGCTCTGTCTCTCTCCCTCCCTCCCAGCTCAGTCTCTCTCTCCCTCCCTCCCTCCCTCCCAGCTCAGTCTCTCTCTCTCCCTCCCTCCCAGCTCAGTCTCTCTCTCTCCCTCCCTCCCTCCTCAGTCTCTCTCTCTCCCTCCCAGCTCAGTCTCTCTCCCTCCCTCCCAGCTCAGTCTCTCTCTCCATCCCTCCCAGCTGTCTCCCTCCCTCCCTCCCAGCTGTTTCTGTCTCTCTCCCTCCCAGCTGTTTCTGTCTCTCTCCCTCCCTCTCGTCTCTGTCTTTCCTTCCCAGCTCTTTCTCTCTCCCTCCCTTCGGGCTATGTCTCCCTCCCAGCTCTTTCTCTCTCCCTCCCTTCGGGCTCTGTCTCCCTCCCAGCTCTTTCTCTCTCCCTCCCTTCGGGCTCTGTCTCCCTCCCAGCTCTTTCTCTCTCCCTCCCTTCGGGCTCTGTCTCCCTACCAGCTCAGTCTCTCTCTCTCCCTCCCAGCTCTGTCTCTCTCCCGCCCTCCCAGCTCTGTCTCCCTCCCTCCCTCCCTCCCAGCTCTGTCTCTCTCCCTCCCTCCCAGCTCTGTCTCCCTCCCGCCCTCCCAGCTCTGTCTCCCTCCCTCCCTCCCAGCTCTGTCTCCCTCCCTCCCTCCCAGCTCTGTCTCCCTCCCTCCCGCCCTCCCAGCTCTGTCTCCCTCCCTCCCAGCTCTGTCTCTCTCCCTCCCTCCCTCCATCCCTCCCTCCCTCCCAGCTCTGTCTTCCTCTCTCCCTCCCAGCTCTGTCTCCCTCTCTCCCTCCCAGCTCTGTCTCTCTCCCTCCCTCCCAGCTCTGTCTCCCTCCCTCCCTCCCAGCTCTGTCTCTCTCTCTCCCTCCCAGCTCTGTCTCTCTCTCTCCCTCCCAGCTCTGTCTCCCTCCCTCCCTCCCAGCTCTGTCTCTCTCTCTCCCTCCCAGCTCTGTCTCTCTCTCTCCCTCCCAGCTCTGTCTCCCTCCCTCCATCCCTCCCTCCCAGCTCTGTCTCCCTCCCTCCCTCCCAGCTCTCTCTCTCTCTCCCTCCCAGCTCTGTCTCTCTCTCTCCCTCCCAGCTCTGTCTCCCTCCCTCCATCCCTCCCTCCCAGCTCTGTCTCCCTCTCTCCCTCCCAGCTCTGTCTCCCTCTCTCCCTCCCTCCCAGCTCTGTCTCTCTCCCTCCCTCCCAGCTCTGTCTCTCTCCCTCCCTCCCAGCTCTGTCTCCCTCCCTCCCTCCCTCCCAGCTCCGTCTCCCTCTCTCCCTCCCAGCTCTGTCTCTCTCCCTCCCTCCCAGCTCTGTCTCTCTCCCTCCCTCCCAGCTCTGTCTCTCTCCCTCCCTCCCAGCTCTGTCTCCCTCCCTCCCTCCCTCCCTCCCTCCCAGCTCTGTCTCTCTCTCTCTCCCTCCCAGCTCTGTCTCTCTCCCTCCCTCCCAGCTCTGTCTCTCTCCCTCCCTCCCAGCTCTGTCTCTCTCTCTCCCTCCCAGCTCTGTCTCTCTCCCTCCCTCCCAGCTCTGTCTGCCTCCCTCCATCCCTCCCTCCCTCCCTCCCTCCATCCATCCCTCCCTCCCTCCCAGCTCTGTCTCCCTCCCTCCCTCCCAGCTCTGTCTCTCTCCCTCCCTCCCTCCCAGCTCTGTCTCTCTCCCTCCCTCCCAGCTCTGTCTCCCTCCCTCCCTCCCAGCTCTGTCTCTCTCCCTCCCTCCCAGCTCTGTCTCTCTCCCTCCCTCCCAGCTCTGTCTCTCTCCCTCCCTCCCAGCTCTGTCTCTCTCTCTCCCTCCCAGCTCTGTCTCTCTCCCTCCCTCCCAGCTCTGTCTGCCTCCCTCCATCCCTCCCTCCCTCCCTCCCTCCCTCCCTCCATCCATCCCTCCCTCCCTCCCAGCTCTGTCTCCCTCCCTCCCTCCCAGCTCTGTCTCTCTCCCTCCCGCCCTCCCAGCTCTGTCTCTCTCCCGCCCTCCCAGCTCTGTCTCTCTCCCGCCCGACTTTCAAATGGGAGCTGGGTCCAACCATTATGTAAAAAACTATCGGCCTATATCGAATCTCACATTCCTCAAAAAATAAATAGTAATATAATAACGTTGCTCAGCAACTCACTGCCTTCCTGAAGACAAAATAATGTTTACGAAACGCATCATAGCACTGAGACTGCACTCATGAACGTGGTAAATGACCATTTAATGGCATCAGACCAAGGCTCTGCATCTGTCCTCTTGCTCCTAGACCTTAGTGCTGCTTTTGACACCATCGATCACCTCATTCTTTTGGAGAGATTGGAAACCCTAATTGGTCTACACGGACAAGTTCTTGCCTGGTTTAGACCTTATCTGTCGGAAAGATGTCAGTTCGTCTCTGTGGATGGTTTGTCCTCAACGTTCCGTTTTAGGACCACTATTTGTTTTCACTATATATTCAACCTTTTGGTGATGTCATTTGGAAACACAATGTCAACTTTCACTGCTATTCGGACGACACACAGCTGTACATTTCGATGAAAAATTGTGAAGACGCAAAATTGCCTATCCTGGAAGCCTGTGTTTCAGATATATGGAAGTGGACGGTGGCAGATTTTTTACTTTTAAACTCGGACAAAACAGAGATGCTAGTTCTAGGTCCCAAGAAACAAAGAGATCTGCTGTTGGATCTGACAATTCATCTTGATGGTTGTACAGTCGTCTCAAATAAAACTGTGAAGGACCTCAGTGTTACTCTGGATCCTGATCTCTCTTTTGACGAACATATCAAGAATATTTCAAATCGAAAACGTTTTGTCCAGAAATGACGCAGAAAAGCTAATCCACGCTTTTGTCACTTCTAGATTAGACTACTGCAATGCTCTACTCTACGGCTACCCGGATAAAGCACTAAATAAACTTCAGTTAGTGCTAAACACGGCTACTAGAATCATGACTAGAACCAAAAATGTGATAATAATATAATAATAATATGCCATTTAGCAGACGCTTTTATCCAAAGCGACTTACAGTCATGCGTGCATACATTTTTGTGTATGGGTGGTCCCGGGGATCGAACCCACTACCTTGGCGTTACAAGCGCCGTGCTCTAACAGCTGATCATATTACCCCAGTGCTAGCCTCTCTACATTGGCTTCCTGTTAAAGCTAGGTCTGATTTCAAGGTTTTACTGCTAACCTACAAAGCATTACATGGGCTTGCTCCTACCTTTCTCTCTGATTTGGTCCTGCTGTACATACCTACACGTACGCTACGGTCACAAGACGCAGGCCTCCTTATTGTCCCTAGAATTTCTAATCAAACAGCTGGAGGCAGGGCTTTCTCCTATAGAGCTCAATTGTTATGGAATGATCTGCCTATCCATGTGAGAGACTCAGACTCGGTCTCGACCTTTAAGTCTTTACTGAAGACTCATCTCTTCAGTAGGTCCTATGATTGAGCGTAGTCTGGCCCATCGGTGCGAAGGTGAACGGCAAGGCACTGGAGCGACGAACCGCCCTTGCTGTCTCTGCCTGGCCGGCTCCCCTCTCTCCACTGGGATTCTCTGCCTCTGACCCTATTACGGGGGCTGAGTCACTGGCTTACTGGTGCTTTCCATGCCATCCCTAGGAGGGGTGCATCACTTGAGTGGGTTGAGTCACTGACGTGATCTTCCTGTCCAGTTTGTCGCCCCCTCGGGCTCGTGCAGTGGAAGAGATCTTCGTGGGCTATACTCAGCCTTGTCTCAGGGTAGTAGGTTGGTGGTCTGTTGATATCCCTCTGGTGGTGTGGGGGCTGTGCTTTGGTAAAGTGGGTGGGGTTATATCCTGCCTGGTTGGCCCTGTCCGGGGATATCGTCGGACGGGGCCACAGTGTCCACCGACCTCCCCTGTCTCAGCCTTCAGTATCTATGCTGCAATAGTCTATGTGCCGGGAGGCTAGGGTCAGTCTGTTATATCTGGTGTAATTCTCCTGTCTTATCTGGTGTCCTATGTGAATTTAAGTTTGCTCCCTCTAATTCTCTCTCTCCTCCCGGAGGATCATGCCTCAGGACTACCTGGCCTGATGACTCCTGGCTGTCCCCAGTCCACCTGGTCGTGCTGCTGCTCCAGTTTCAACTGTTCTGCCTGCGGCTATGGAACCCTGACCTGTTCACAGCAGGTGCTACCTTGTCCCGGACCTGCTGTTTTTGACTCTCTCTCTCGCTCTACCGCACCTGCTGTCTCGAACTCTGAATGCTCAGCTTTGAAAACCAAATGACATTTACTCCTGAGGTGCTGACCTGTTGCACCCTCTACAACCACTGTGATTATTATTTGACCATGCTGGTCATCTATGAACGTTTGAACATCTTGAAGAACAATCTGGCCTTAAAGGCCATTTACTCTTAAAATCTCCACCCGGCACAGCCAGAAGAGGACTGGCCACCCCTCAGAACCTGGTTCCTCTCTAGGTTTCTTCCTAGGTTCCTGCCTTTCTAGGGCGTTTTTCCAAGCCATCATGCTTCTACATCTGCATTGCTTGTTGTTTGGGGTTTTAGGCTGTATAGCACTTTGTGACATCTGCTGCTGTAAAAAGGGCTTTATAAATGCATTTGATTTGATGAATACCCATAGCCTAAAGCTGCAATACGTAACTTTTTGACCTGACCAAATTCACGAACTATTAGAATTTTAGCAACTTTTTCTTTAGCTATTTTAGCGCATGTTTAATACTAATCACACTTACCTCAAACAGCACACACAAATGTTACACTGAGACACAACAAAGCCGTTTAACATTTTATACTCAGGGAGTGGTGTGTGTGTGTGTGTGTGCAGAGAGGGAGGTGGAAGAGGAGGAGGAGGAGGAGGAGGAGGAGGAAGGGCAGGAAGAGGAGAGAGGAGGGACAATGTGTTAATATTACCTGGACAGGAGGAGGTGAACATGGGTAGGGCGTGGTTATCATGGTTCCTCCTGCGGTACCTCTGGACAAACTCTCTCTGGCTCTCCAGAATACTGAACCCTGCTGCTAGAGTAGTATCAAACACATACTGCACTCCTACAGGAGGAAGAGGAAGAGGAAGATTCATCTGGTATGGTAGATGCCTATGAATGTACTGCACGTATAGTTCACATACACACGCTGTGTTGTACTAAGTCATACACACTGTGTTCTAAGTCACACACACACACACGTTTGTTTTACTATACTTGTGAGGACTTTTTGGGGACCATCAATTGATTCACATTCAAAATCATTTTCCCCCTAACCCCAACTCCTAATGTCTAGAGTGTGCAAAGCTGTCATCAAGGCAAAGGGTGGCTATTTGAATAATCTCAAATATAAAATATGTTTTGATTTGTTTAACACTTTTTTGGTTACTACAGTGCCTTGCAAAAGCATTCATCCCCCTTGGCGTTTTTCCTATTTTGTTGCATTACAACCTGTAATATAAATTGATTTTTATTTGGATTTCATGTAATGGACATACACAAAATAGTCTGAATTGGTGAAGTGAAAGGAAAAAAATTAATAACAGAAAAGTGGTGCGTGCATATGTATTCACCCCCTTTGCTATAAAGCCCCTAAATAAGATCTGGTGCAACCAATTACCTTCAGAAGTCACATAATTAGTTATATAAAGTCCACCTGTATGCAATCTAAGTGTCACATGATCTTAGTATATATATATATATATATATATATATATATATATATATATATATATATATATATATATATATATATATATATATATATATATATATATATATATATATATATATATATATATATATATATACACACACACACACCTGTTCTGAAAGGCCCCAGAGTCTGCAACACCACTAAGCAAGGGGCACCACCAAGCAAGCGGCACCATGAAGACCAAGGAGCTCTCCAAACAGGTCAGGGACAAAGTTGTGGAGAAGTACAGATCAGGGTTGGGTTATAAAAAAAATATCCCAAACTTTGAACATCCCACGGAGCACCATTAAATCCATTATAAAAAAATGGAAAGAATATGACAACACAACAAAACTCACTGACCAGGCAAGCAGGGCATTAATCAGAGGCAACAAAAAGACCAAAGATAACCCTGAAGGAGCTGCAAAGCTCCACAGCGATTGGAGTATCTGTCCATAGGACCACTTTAAGCCGTACACTCCACAGAGCTGGGCTTTACGGAAGAGTGGCCAGAAAAAAGCCATTGCTTAAAGAAAAAAATAAGCAAACACGTTTGGTGTTCGCCAAAAGGCATGTGGGAGACTGCCCAAACATATTGAAGAATGTACTCTGGTCAGATGAGACAAAAATTGAGCTTTTTGGCCATAAAGGAAAACGCTTTGTCTGGCGCAAACCCAACAGGCCGAGAACACCATGTTTTTCATCGGCAGGGACTAGGAAACTGGTCAGAATTTAAGGAATGATGGATGGCTCTAAATACAGGGAAATGATTGAGGGAAACCTGTTTTAGTCTTCCGGAGATTTGAGACTGGGACGTAGGTTCACCTTCCAGCTGAAGCAACACTCGAGTAGGTTTAAGGGGAAACATTTAAATGTCTTGGAATGGCCTAGTCAAAGCTCAGACCTCAATCCAATTGAAAATCTGTAGTATGACTTTGCTGTACACCAGCGGAACCCATCCAACTTGAAGGAGCTGGAGCAGTTTTGCCTTGAAGAATGGGCAAAAATCGAATTGCTGCAAAAGATGGCACTACAAAGTATTGACTTGGGGGGAATAGTTATGCACGCTCAAATTCTGTTTTTTTGTCTTATTTCTTGTTTCTTTCACAATAACAAATATTTTGCATCTTCAAAGCGGTAGGCATGTTGTGTAAATCAAATGACACAACATCCTCCAAAATCAATTTTAATTCCAAGTTGTAAGGCTACAAAATAGGAAAAATGCCAAGGGGGGTGAATACTTTCGCAAGCCACTGTACATGATTCCATATGTGTTATTTCATAGTTTTGATGTCTTCACTATTATTCTACAATGTAGAAAATAGTAAAAATAAAGAAAAACCCTGGAATGAGTAGGTGTGTCCAAATTTTGACTGGTACTGTACTTCCGTAAATTTTTTCAACTGGTACCGGAGGACTTGTGACTCGTCTGAAGGTTCGGACGCTACAGACGATTTGATGAGAAGACCGAGAGACACAGATACACACTCACTTACCCAGGCTCTTGAGGAAGCCACAGAGTTTGTGTGTAGCCTCAGGAATGTCCAGACCAAACTTTACAGCAAAGAAAGGCAGAGACTGGGGACACACCGACACCACCAGGACCTTGTGTTTGGACACATCACACTTCTGCAATGATAAACAGAGGGAGAGAGACATGTCACACTTTGACCAGGAAGAGAGAGACCATTTGCCTGGCATCCACATTGAATGCCCCATACATTTCAGTGAAGTGAAACAAAGTTTAACCAAACAATCAGTCCGCATGGCAGGCAAAAAGACCAGCAATAAGAACATATATCAAAACTCACCTGACATGAGGTGATCTGGAAAGTACAGCAGATAACCCAATATACCCTTGTCTCTTTAGCTACCATTGAAGCATTGACATCACAAAACCTCTCAGATCTCCACAAGCGCTTGGCTTCCACTAGATAGCATAGCCACAATGCCATTCTCATTGAAAGTAAGTCTAAAAAGCGGTAGATCTGTTCTATAATAATAATAATAATAATAATAATAATAATATGCCATTTAGCAGACGCTTTTATCCAAAGCGACTTACAGTCATGCGTGCATACATTTTTGTGTATGGGTGGTCCCGGGGATCGAACCCACTACCTTGGCGTTACAAGCGCCGTGCTCTACCAGCTGAGCTACAGAGGACCACTGTTCTATGTGTGCTATTTCTATGCTTCCATTCTTAAGATTCATTTTTGCATCTTTTACTTTCAGTTTTGTAAACCAGCTTCAAAGAGATGAAAATACTATATTTAGGGGTTTTGAAAATATATTTTACAGCAGTTAAATAGTACAATGATTCTCTACACATAAACTGAAATTAGGCGAACTATTAGAATTTTAGCAACCAGGAAATGGCAGAGCGATTTCTGCATATTGCACCTTTAAGGTTAGGTTTAAAATACAATTTTAAGAAGCAAAGAGAAATTGGCGAGGTTTATGACTTTGTGGCTGTGGTAACTAATGACGACCCAAGTGCTTAGGAAGGCTAATCATGTGAGGTGTCCAGGGTCATATTCATTAGGGACCACCTCACAACACATTTAGTAAAAAATGTGGTTCTTATAAGGTAGTCCCTCTCTGTTTCAGCCTGTTCTTATTGGATAAGTCCAGATAGTCCCTCCCTGTTTCAGCCTGTTCTTATTGGATAAATCCAGGTAGTCCCTCCCTGTTTCAGCCTGTTCTTATTGGATAAGTCCAGGTAGTCCCTCCCTGTTTCAGCCTGTTCTTATTGGATAAGTCCAGGTAGTCCCTCCCTGTTTCAGCCTGTTCTTATTGGATAAGTCCAGGTAGTCCCTCCCTGTTTCAGCCTATGGAATACGTCCCAGGTAGCCTGGCGGTCCAGTAGTACCTTGTTGAGGCCCAGGACGCGGGCCACCTCCTCCAGGTTCTGTTGGGAGATCTTTAGGCTCTCCTCCTCGGACACACAGCCCTCACAGGACAGACAGGCACTCAGCAACACCTGCTGCTGGAGGGGAGGCGAGGAGGAAGGGACCTCTCCGTTGGCTCCATCTTTCTCCAGAAGGGAGCTAATGCCTTCACTACTCTGTTTCTTGTTGCACTGGAAATGACAAATCAATACATCAATCGAGGTTAGAATTGGACACAGTATAAAATGTTTGACTATCATATGCTAAAAGTCACGCACTCAAACAACTGGGACAGATACGATTGGATGGACTATTTCTGTTGCAGAGAGCCACTTCCACACTGCATAGTGAAACCACAGACATTCCACAGGCTTACCTGTTTAGTGCAATTCTCACACTTCTCCTTGCGTCTTCCCATGTTCACTTCTGACATGTTTATGTGAAATGGCTGTTGGATTTCATACGAACACAAGAGCAAGGTCAGTGAGCCATCCAACTCCACAGTAGACCAAACTCTGCATTAGCCATCCAACACAACAGTAGACCTGGAATCTTCACAACACTTCTACACATTCTCCTTGGACAACTGTCATGCCAACTACTAAGATCCAAACTAAATTGCTAGTATTTGTGTGTGTGTGTGTGTGTGTGTGTGTGTGAGAGAGACTCAACTCCACCCAACTTTTACATCGTTAACCATATCCTAACCAATCAGGATCATTTTTATCTCAACAGTAGCATATTATAATGATTTTAAACTGCCTATGGCGACAAAACAGTGTCCTGTCATCACAAAATAGCACACATAATTGCACCAAGTGTGTGTGAATAGGCAGGCAATAAAGCCTTATTCTGATATGCTATTACATATGTACATTATGATAACTATGTTGATGAAGACCCAAAAAATTGACCCAAAGCTCAAATCATCTGTGCTCAGAGTCGCCTACTCAACAACTACAACAAAATGAGTAGCTCGCCACATGTTTAATTTATTTTTAAAGTAGCTCTCATGCTAGAAAAGGTTGGAGACCCCTGGGCTATTGTATTCAATATTGGCTTACATATCATACAGTAACTAAAGACACAAATAACATAGTAGATTATTATTATATATCATCATCATAATTGTCTGATATATTATGTAATAAATACTAAACAACGGATGAAGCCTCTGTGAGAACATATAGGCCTATTATCCGGACCAAATAGAACAAGCAATTATGGTGGAAATTGCTATTTATATCCTGGTAATATGGTTAAATTATCTATTATTACGCTTTCTCTAACTAAACAGTAATTGGAGGCAGGAGAAAAATGTTCCCTTCTTACCATCAAATGTGCAATTTCTTGTTTGCCTCAGACAACCTTGCACTCC
The DNA here is from genome assembly GCF_964263955.1 of Coregonus lavaretus. Classification (NCBI taxonomy): domain Eukaryota; kingdom Metazoa; phylum Chordata; class Actinopteri; order Salmoniformes; family Salmonidae; genus Coregonus; species Coregonus lavaretus. The sequence goes on along the minus strand of NC_139988.1, from coordinate 87,587,710 downwards.
AGAACCCTAGCGTCTATGAACGCAGCACGGGCTACAGCTATGACGTCTATACCAGGGTCCATCGTCAGCCACGTATTAGTCAAATTAAATATTTCAATAAATACGTGTATATTATATCAGTGCACTCACCGGTTGGACGTTTTCTACTGTTCTGCCTTTAAATAAAATACTTCAAACACATCTCAAGAAGAAAGGGGGAGTTTGAGCAGGGGTAATATGCTACGTTCTGGATAGCATGTGATCTCATACAGCTTGCTCAGCAATATCTGGAGTGATTACGATACAGCAGAACGGCAACAATGGTCAATATGCGACGGTTTCGGTCACAAGACCAGCTACTGTTGAAATTAGTCGGGCGTTCCAGACAAGTTTTCACGACGACTTGACTTCAGAATACGTGACTCCATTGTGTTCACCAGTCTTTGAAGGGCGCATGCGTAAAACCCTCCCCGCCTCGACAGACATCGTCATTGCGTTAGCCTTGCAGCATTGCTTTGCAGAGGCAGTTGCAGCGCGTTCTGTGTGTTGGACGTTGGATTTATCCAACGAATGCATCAAATTGTATGTGTAGACTTGACAGAAATAGTAGAAAAATAGACGATGCGTTTCTATGTGTTTGTGTTATTATTAAAATATCAGAGACACAAGGTGTTTGAAATATTGGGCGGATTCGATTATGCTGAGCCGCGGCAACGGTCTTTGGCCCGTGATGTGAACGGTCAAAAGCGGTGAGGGAGGAGCGCCACAGTTTCAAACCCAGAGGCGCAACATTGCGAGACTTCGGGGAACGCTTGCGAAACGATCCAAACAGACCAGGCCGGGGTTTGGCGTTTGAGAAGTCAATGAGAGAAGTGACACATTATTCCTTAGTTAATTTTCTCGAAATCTAAAGGTACGACCTAGATTCGAACCTATGTCTTAAGTAGGTGAACATGTCATTACGCGACTCTCGTGAAAGTGATAAACTGACACGTTTTCATTTTTTGGCAAAAACAACTTTTTATGAAGGAGTGCCTTTGAGTTGAAGGCTTGCATATGCGCACTTTGGCGCGAGACGACCGTTTAAACGTGTAGATGGCCTACGCATGAGTTTAGTTTGCCAACGTCCCCAACAAGTGTGGTTGGAGAAGCAGTTTTAGCCTATTTTCATACTGTACTGTCTTTGGGAGCTCCCTGCTCAAATCGAACAGTAATCTGCCTTGCTCGGTCATGTTGTCAACAAGGCAGCATTGTGCACTGTTTAGGAACATACAACGTCTCTTTTCCATAAAATATATGTTAGAATTTTAAAACTAGTTTCACTGGGAAGGCAGTTGAAGCGTTTTTATCAAACGCAATACATTTTGCACCTGAAAACACATAATCCTACGCATTACTCCACGTGCTTAATTACGTCACTTTGGTTTTGGGCCGACTTCGCCTTCACTTTGAACCGGGCACCTGGCTCACGCCCGGCAGGCAGCCCGGTTCCAAAACTAACGCAATCAATTTTCACCCGGTGCAAGACACGCCTACCCGGGCACCCAGGAAATACTAATCGAATCCCCTCATTGCAACAGTTTTAAACTGCTCATGTCATCATCCAATCAGTGAAGACTTACCCCGGAAGGAAGCAACACCCCACCCACTGTGTGTTTTTGCTGTAAAATGAAATGAACTGAAACTTCTCTAAAAATTGTAAATGTAAGTTTCACTATCATCAAGCCGATTTGTCACATTGTTTCCTGTGTGTATCATTTTGTGGAGTTTCGTTGAAGAGTGTAAGGTAAGACAGAAATGAATAGATACGGATACAAATTATTTAATTCAAAGTATCATATAGGCGAGATTATGGGTGATCGTAAATAGTCTACCATATGGTACTTGGATGCTCTGGGGTTGGGTTGTCTCTTAGGCACACAAAAAAAAAATGATATTACCCGCTGGGTAAATAGGTTCAATAATAAGTTAGTGATCCTGAGTGGCGCAGCGGTCTAAGGCACTGCATCGCAGTTCGATCCCGGGCTGTATCACTACGGACAGTGATCGGGAGTCGCATAGGGGAGGGTTTGGCCAGGGTAGGTCGTCATTGTAAATAAGAATTAGTTCTTAACTGACTTGCCTAGTTAAATACAATTTAAAAAATGGTCACTGATGAATGCAAAGCCGGATGTTTGAACCGGGAAATAGTTAGAGATGAGGGAATGGGGAAGCAGATCTGAAATACAGAAGGCCTTGTAACGTCACTACTTCTGCCACACATCCTCCCTGTTTCCTTGGAAGTAAACATTGACCTACCATAGAATTACAAGTGTAAGCACCGGTTCTTCTATATTACATAGCTTTTGACTTTACTGTCTGTCTGTCTGTCTGTCAGATGGGGTATATGCAGGTAGAGGAGCACACCTCCAACATGTTACACCTGAAGAGATCACCTGGCATCCGCTCCTGGTCGCTGCTTGTAGGTAGGATCATTTGTGTGTGTGTGTGTGTGTGTGTGTGTGTGTGTATGTACATTCAGTGTAAATATGTATTTATTTGAATGCAATGTCAAAATAAATTGACCCAGCATTTAGTCCTTTTTCTGATTACAGGTATTGCGTCCATTGGCCTGGCTGCTGCATACTACACCTCAGGTATAACCCGATTTACAACCGTCACCATACTACACCTCAGGTATAACCCGATTTAAAACCGTCACCATACTACACCTCAGGTATAACCCGATTTACAGGCGTCACCATACTACACCTCAGGTATAACCCGATTTAAAACCGTCACCATACTACACCTCAGGTATAACCCGATTTACAGGCGTCACCATACTACACCTCAGGTATAACCCGATTTACAACCGTCACCATACTACACCTCAGGTATAACCCGATTTACAGGCGTCACCATACTACACCTCAGGTATAACCCGATTTACAACCGTCACCATACTACACCTCAGGTATAACCTGATTTACAGGCGTCACCATACTACACCTCAGGTATAACCTGATTTACAGGCGTCACCATACTACACCTCAGGTATAACCAGATTTACAGGCGTCACCATACTACACCTCAGGTATAACCCGATTTACAACCGTCACCATACTACACCTCAGGTATAACCCGATTTATAGGCGTCACCATACTACACCTCAGGTATAACCCGATTTACAGGCGTCACCATACTACAGCACTGCTTTAGTTGAGTACAGAAACAGTCTGGTACCTAGGCCAGTCATCATTGACATAATTAAGACATAAAAATACCTGTCTCTCTTCCCTCTTTTTTCCTGTCTTTCCAGACAGTATCCTGTGGAAGCTGTTCTACGTGACGGGCTGTCTGTTCGTGGCCATGCAGAACATGGAGGAGTGGGAGGAGGCAGTGTTTGATAAAACCAAGAATGTGATTGAGCTGAAGTCCTTCAGTCTGTACGCCCTGATTCTCACCATGTGGAGGAGAGGCCAGGAGAAAGGTGAGGAACATCATCACCTAATGTGTCCTGTACTTTCACATTGACTCTCCTTTAACAATAAGGGTAGGATGATGGGATGAGTTTTCAAATCCAGTAAACGCAGGGGTCTTCAACCGTGGTCTTGGAGAGCTACAGGAATTTTGCTCCACAAACTCACCCTCTCTCCTCCTGTCTCCCATCTCCCTCCCGTCTCCCTCCCGTCCCCCTCCCGTCTCCATCCCATCCCCTGCCTCTCTCTCCCGTCCCCCTCCCGTCTCCCTCCCATCTCTCTCCCGTCCCCCTCCCATCTCCCTCCCATCCCCCGTCTCCCTCCCATCTCTCTCCCGTCTCCCTCCCGTCTCCCTCCCGTCCCCCTCCCGTCTCCCTCCCATCCCCTGCCTCTCTCTCCCATCTCCCTCTCGTCTCCCTCCCATCTCCCTCCCATCCCCCGTCTCCCTCCCATCTCCCTCCCATCCCCCGTCTCCCTCCCATCTCCCGCCTCTCTCTCCCGTCTCCCTCCCATCCCCCGTCTCCTTCCCATCTCTCTCCCGTCTCCCTCCCGTCCCCATCCCGTCTCCCTCCCATCCCCCGTCTCCCTCCCATCTCTCTCCCATCTCCCTCCCGTCTCCCTCCCGTCCCCCTCCCGTCTCCCTCCCATCCCCTGCCTCTCTCTCGCCTCTCTCCCGTCTCCCTCCCATCCCCTGCCTCTCTCCCGTCTCCCTCCCATCTCCCTCCCATCCCCTGCCTCTCTCCCGTCTCCCTCCCGTCTCCCTCCCATCCCCTGCCTCTCTCCCATCTCCGTCCCGTCTCCCTCCCATCTCCCTCCCATCCCCTGCCTCTCTCCCGTCTCCCTCCCATCTCCCTCCCTCCCATCCCCTGCCCCTCTCCCGTCTCCCTCCCATCCCCTGCCTCTCTCCCGTCTCCCTCCCATCCCCTGCCTCTCTCCCGTCTCCCTCCCGTCCCCTGCCTCTCTCCCGTCTCCCTCCCATCCCCTGCCTCTCTCCCGTCTCCCTCCCATCCCCTGCCTCTCTCCTGTCTCCCTCCCATCCCCTGCCTCTCTCCCGTCTCCCTCCCATCCCCTGCCTCTCTCCCGTCTCCCTCCCATCCCCTGCCTCTCTCCCGTCCCCCTCCCGTCTCCCTCCCGTCCCCTGTCTCTGTCTCTCAGTGGTGCTGGACATGAGGCACCTGCGTGACGTGTGTGTTCAGGAGGAGAAGGTGCGCTATCTGGGGAAGGGCTACCTGCTGGTTCTGCGGCTGACAACAGGTTTTTCCTACCCCCTCACACAGAGCGCCACCATGGGCGGACGCAGGTACGACTGGGGTCTGGAGGGGGAAGAGATAGGGTCTTATAATAGACAGAACATGGAAGATGTTGTGTTAAAGGATCAGATCACAGGTCTCCCAGGATAGGAGAATATTGTAGAATATTCAGCAGTATATTGTAGAATATTTAGTGGTATGGAACAGAAGTCAAATCAGCCATGCTGTCTAGTCTTAATCACAACTAGTTGTTTGATCATTTTCTTTCCCCCGCTCCGTCAGTGATGTGGAGGCGGTGGCTTCGTTGCTCAAGCGCTTCCTGGGTCTGGAGGAGCTCCAGTGTCGTTGGGAGCAGGAGGAAGAGGATGAGGAAGAGGAGGAAGAGGACCCAAGCACTGACTCAGAAGAAGAGGGGGACTATGAACCCTCAGTGCAGTAGAGATGAGGAGAGGAAGCCACTGTAGACATGAAATGCACACAAATATATTTTACAGCATTTCATAGTATTATCCCTGATACTGTAAATTGCCTTAAATACTCTCTAGAATGGTAGTTTTCCACAAAATATTTAAACTAAATCATAGTTTGGTGTGTGGCCTGTTCTTAAAGACCAATGATCATTACTGTATAACTGCATTACAGACTAATACTTATAATTACAGTGCCTTTCTATTTAAATGTCATCAGTATTTGTGTGGAAAAACTCATTCAAACATGCCCACAGAATAGGGAACACATTTAGTGTGTTTGAGACCACTCAAGTGAGAATCTTCTATGCATGACTCTACTCACTACAACCATTCATCTGAGTGCATGTGACCGTAAACTATAATCAAGCATGAAGGATTTCCAGGGATCAGTTAAGAATGTATGCCTGTTTTTATGTGAAAGTTAA
>NC_139988.1:87466183-87581924 GCF_964263955.1 Coregonus lavaretus | reverse complement strand
ATGATGGATGGGAGACAGAAGGAGATTGAGGGAGACTGAGGGAGCCTGAGGGAGCAGGATGGGAGACAGATGGGAGACTGAGGAAGACTGAGGGAGATGGATGGGAGACGGATGGAAGACTGAGGGAGACTGAGGGAGACTGAGTAAGCGGTGTGGGAGCATACTGTCTGTATGTCTGAACAACAGTGGAAAGACAGAGGCAAACTCAGACAGACAGACAGAGGACGTGAGGGAAGGAAGGAAGGAAGGAAGGAAGGAAGGAAGGAAGGAAGGAGAGGGAGGGAGGGAGGGAGGGAAGGAGGGAGGGAAGGAAGGAAGGAAGGAAGGAAGGAAGGAAGGAAGGAAGGAAGGAAGGAATGAAGGAAGGAAGGAAGGAAGGAAGGAAGGAAGGAAGGAAGGAAGGAAGGAAGGAAGGAAGGAAGGAAGGAAGGAAGGAAGGAAGGAAGGAAGGAAGGAAGGAAGGAAGGAAGGAAGGAAGGAAGGAAGGAAGGAAGGAAGGAAGGAAGGAAGGAAGGAAGGAAGGACGGACGGGAGGGAGGGAGGGAGGGAGGGAGGGAGGGAGGGAGGGAGGAAGGAAGGGAAGGAAGGAAGGAAGGAAGGAAGGAAGGAAGGAAGGAAGGAAGGAAGGAAGGAAGGAAGGAAGGAAGGAAGGAAGGAAGGAAGGAAGGAAGGAAGATAAAAGTTGGAGAGAATAATAAGGTCAAAGAAGTCTCTGAGGTTGTTACCGGTCCAGAGACTGCTCCTACATACACACACACACACACACACACACAGGTCCACAGCCGACATTACAGTGTGTGTGAGCCAACACACACACACACACGCCAAACCAGCATTCTTTCCCCTTCAGGAGACTGCTGCTCAAAGACCATCTACCTAAACACTGTAGTCTGGCAACACACACACACACACACACACACATACCGCCACTGTAACACAAAGAACACAAGGTAGGCTAGGTATGGTCCACATATATACCATAATACACACACACACACACCAAGCTAGTTATATCTCTTCTCTCCTCCTCTCTGGGGTGAAGTAAAGGGGCTGTGCTCCTATGAATGATTTAATAAAGGGCTCAGACACAGACACACAACCCAGAGCTAGCAGTTAATAATCAACCACACAGGTACAGTATGTAACAATTCATGAGTTAAAACATAACCCCTCTCGTGTTTAGGGTCATTAAATATTGTGTGGATGAAGGGTAGGTGGGTGGCGGACGGGTTGAATAAAGAAAAAAACAATGCATACGAAATCTATAAATGCATTCTTGTGCAATTCATATCAATAGACTACATTGAGTTTTTTTTTTTTTTCATTATTTATATCTTCCGTTAGTGCGTAGCCTAAGACTAAGCTTTAGAGCCTAACTGTAGGCGCCAAATAAATCCCAATTCACAAATGCTTTTAGAAACTTGGGCAGAAAAAGTTCACGGCTATTCACAGAGGGAAAAGGGACAATGTCGGAAATTAATTCAATAAGAGAAAAGCTGAGGAATGGAGAGTTAAAATAAAGAGAAGGGAGGGCCAGAACAGTAGTCTAATGTTTGGGAAAGATTTGGTGAAGTGGTAAAAGTGCCAGCTAAATTCGACAGTCACGGCACGTCAAGGGAACTGCACTGTTCAGAAGGGTTGAATGGAATACTAGCCTAACTGAAATCTGGACACTGACTGTAGGTCTACAACTTCTCACATAGCCTAATATAATATAAATTAAGCATTTCTTGCAGTAAAATTATACACCAAATGTACATTTTTACTCGGGAACAGCATCTTGAGAGAATGAATGTGCGGTTAAGGACCGTCTATAAAGGTGGCAGTGCTTTCTTTTTCAGCATCTTAGAAGATGATAGTATTTCAACCATGTAATATGCATCCAAGCCTGAACTGAAATCTTATTAAAAACATATTTGGTCGTTTAACAGCTTTACATTTCCTTAAAACTGGTCAAACTGATGTCATTTGGAAATTTTGCACGGAAAATCGTTCTAATTTTTTTTATTGCATTTCACCCCGGTCCCTAAACGTCTTTGCTGTGCAAGAGAAGTAGAGATGAACCAATAAAGAGAAAATTAACTTTACTGACGTCAACTAGCGTGCGTGTGTGTGTGTGTGTGTGAGTGCTTGTGTGCGTGCGTGCGTGCGTGTGTGCGTGTGTGTGTATGTATGTATGTGGATGGCCATTGATTTCCACCGCCTACTGTAATTATGATTAATCAATCAATTCTAATCAAGAAAATGGCACAAATATAAAATAAAGCAGCTGCAACAAAATAGGAAAAGTGAAATGAAAAGTTATAGTGCTGCAACCCTTGAGAAACAGCAAATCAATGATGGCCTCCGTCCAACACAAGGCCTTACAACACCTTATTGCTCATATTGAAGTGCAATATTCATACTCAGTCATTCCTGACCTCATTTTCATGAGGTCACCAGATATCCAGCAGGACAAATAAATCTATAGGTGCAAGCCATGAATTGACCTCTGAAAGCCATGAATTGACCTCTGAACTAAGGCCTGATGTCAGTTGAACTCTCAGATATAGGATCAGTTTAGCCAGCTAAGCTTCTAGGGGCAAATGTATCCAACTCCTTTGGCAGCAATGACATCAACAGAAATGAGGTATAATTTCCACACCAAGGTCTCCATAAACCCTTACAGGCCTATACATATTCTCTGCATCCCAAATCAACCTCAAGGCTTAACCCAACACACTTGTGTCCATCTGAGGGGATTGAATAGGCACATAAGCAGAACCAGGTGCGTCTTACCTTCACCGATGTGTGTGGGCTTATGGATATGTAAGAGATGCGTGTACCCGCGATCCAAGCAGAGCGCACCTGAGTGAAATAATAGCTATTATTTCTAAGTAAAAGGATATGGGTTGCAGACCATCTTCAGACACCAGCTCCTCGGAGGGGTGGTTTGTTTCAGGTAGAAAAACACGACGGGAGCCAGGGTGGGGTGTGGCAGATCATCTTCCCCGCCTGCTGAGGCCTCCTCCCCGGTCGTAAAGGCTCCATCAGGTCCCGGTGACACCGGCTCCATTTCGCTGCGTTCCACGCCTCCTCCCCCGGCCCCAGACAGGTCGTTGAGCCGTATGAAAGTTCTGGGGAGAGAGGAGCGCCCTTCTGCGTCCATGGCGCCGGGGTCCCCGGAGAGATTTCCCCCATCCTCGGCCATCATTTACCCCCTGATATGGAGGAATATAGGTTAAATAAACCAATGGTTTTATAAACATCACCTACATAGAAATGCTTAAACTTTAGGCTATTACGTCGTTTATAGGCGCTCAACATAATTACTTGTTTATGTCCATACAATTGGACAAACCGGCAAAACGTTCATGTGTAAACATATTTTAGGAATGACAGATGGATTACATACAACAAAACGACTTGTCTACATATTAAAGCATCATTAAAGTGTGTGCAGGGCGATTATATTTAGGAGGGCTATTGTTATTGTTGATGGATAAAATAATATTCGTTGCGTAATTGGGAAGTTTCAAATAGATTAAATTATATTTGGGGAGAAACGAAAAATGTATTGTTAAGATTTAATAACATTCTTTATAAGGGTTTCTGGTCTCCAAGACATATGCTTACAATTACATCCAAATATTTGACGGAAATACTGTGGTGAGCAGCGAGATCGGTTATTAGATTTCCCCAAAATATGCATTCAGCTCCCAATGCGTTTATTCCAACGGAGAGGTCTGTTTTAAAGAAAAATCTTAAGTTATTTTGACACTATTCTCCTGTATTTTTGTGACTAAAGGTCAAGTCTTGTTTCTAATTCTATGTCACATAAATTTGTCACAAAATTTTGCAAAATAGGGGTCCAATTTAGCAGCAGTGCGTCTACATTTTGGATAGAGGGATTCCCGTCCCCATGCATTCTCTCTCCCAAACTGTCTCGCATGCACTGCATCATGTAGATACAACAAATAATTAATATTCTTGTTTTCCAAACTTCAGCCATGCGTTTTTGCAACATCAATGGAGCGTCAAACTAAATTCGTTTGCTTTTGGAATTGTGTAAACCAGCCATAGCCTATAACAAAATCGATAACAAAACCAGGCGTTTTTTGTCATCGTTGATTTATTACCTGTTATAGACTCAGTAGATATTCCCAAAGCACGCTCGGTCATCGCATGATCGGTTCGCGTGGCAAAAGTGCAGCCATAATCGCGCGTGCAGGGAAGAAGGGATGAGAGAAGAGCGAGGAGGAGAGGATAAGTGGAGGGGCTCTGTAGGTCGGTAAGTAAAGGTTCCAAGTGGCCGTTACAGCGGATTTATGGGCATCAAGAGCCAGACATGGTATTCTAGTCTCAAGCCCCCTCGGAACTCCACGAACGCTAGAACCTTTCCTTTTGGAATAATTCAGTCCAAATCTCGGTCAGTTTCCAGACACAAATCCTTGTCTGGCGTTTATAGTCGAATCCCCACCGTTGGCTCTCCTATTCCGTCCTTCTCCCCTCCTTTCCCACATCACACAAAACAATTATAATCAATAAAATAAACTATCAACAGACAATTCGTTTTCCCCTCGTTTTCTTCCTCGGTTTTAGTAACCAAAGATGTTCACTCCATTCATCCACACACAGGGTGTTTTAGCGCCAGTATGTACCACAGCCTAAAATTGTTTCATAATTTAAATACAGTACTCAATATTTCCGCTCTAATAACACATCCATGGAGCATCCTTTGCGTACACGAGGGGTCAGGGTGCAACGCCTGTGAAAGGATGTAGCAGCTTTTGATGTGTCTGGGTAAGGTTCCGTCCCATTATTGCCGACAGCACCACACAAGTATCTGCCTCCGTTTCTGTTTCTCTTTCTCAATAATATTTTCGGTCCGCGAGGCTGCCCACGCCAAGAATCCGCCAAGAACGCAAGCACAGCAGGAATAGGATTTAACTTCTCCTCCTGCCTCCCTAACCGCCCATTCACCAACCAAAAACGGACGATATCTAATTATACTATTCTATTGGCATAGAAATGTATCAGTCTCAAGTTTATCAGGAGGGAGGGGGTAACAGCTGGAATCCAATTGTCAACTATTGGCCAATGAGAAGCGAGGTAGTCTTGGTATCTAACTAACTTAAGTTAGCAGTATCTAACCAAAGCTACTTGATGATTAGGGAACAGGTTTATTATGGGAAGTTTAAGAAGAAAATGAGTTGCCATATGTTTATAATAGATGCCTTCCGTTTCCACCATCACCTTTATACATGTGTCATACATTATTTCTGACCCAATAGTCTATTAGTCATTATAAACTGGGTGGTTAGAGCACTGAATGCTGATTGGCTGACAGCCGTGGTATATCAAAACATTTATTTTTACTGCTCTAATTACATTGGTAACCAGTTTATAATAGCAATAAGACACCTCAGGGGTTTGTGGTATATGGCCAATATACCACGGCTAAGGGCTGTGTCCAGGCACTCCACATTGCACGTTCATAAGAACAGCCCGTAGCCGTGGTATATTGGCCATATTGGCCATATGCCACACCCCCTCGGGCCTTATTGTTTAAATATAACACTTTCAAGTTCTTTTTTTCCCTTCTTTGTAGTTTGAATGTGCTCATGTGTGCTGGCTGGGATGCACAGTCTAACGTCAGAATTAGACCTTCATCCATGTTTCTCAAACGTCAATTTTCAAAGTTGTTCCAAATGTCAAATTTCGAAGGGTTTAAGGTTAAATTTAGGCATTAACTCCAAAATCTTAAGGTTTGGGATTAATTCTGAATGGTTAAGGTAAGGGTTAAGGTTTGGGATAGGCTTAAAAAATTATTCCAAAAACAACTTTCTATTGCTGGATTCGAACATGCGCCCTTTTGTACCAGATGCTTAGACCCATCCACCATCCCCAACGCCCTAGCAAAAGTGAAACCTTCGTGAAGGTAACATCACTCACTGTTGCCCCTAGTGGCCGGTTTCCACATAATCTCCTGATGTCCTCAGACATGGATGGATGTCTAATACTGACTTCTATCACAGGTGACCTGGCTGGTGTTCCAAGTCTGTTCTTGTGAAATGTGCACTTCCGTGCGTAAAAACGTGCGCACATTTCCATAACTCGTATTGATTATTTCCTTCTTATGTATATGATAATATCCTGACTCCATAACCTGTATATAATTAATGTAATTTATCAAATAGAGATTTTCAGGAGGAATCCTCCACATCAGAAGCAGCCAACTGAGAAGAATAGGCCAGGGTTCCCCAACTGGTGGCTGTTTTCTGAGTTGAAATAACACACATGGAATCGTATAGTAACAAAAAAAGTGTTAAACAAATCAAAATATATTTTATATTTGAAATTCTTGAAAGTAGCCACCCTTTGCCTTGATGACAGCTTTGCACACTCTTGGCATTCTCTCAACCAGCTTCACCTGGAATGCTTTTCCAACACTCTTGAAGGAGTTCCCACATATGTGAGCACTTGTTGGCTGCTTTTCCTTCACTCTGCGGTCCGACTCATCCCAAACCATCACAATTGGGTTGAGGTCGGGGGATTGTGGAGGCCAGGTCATCTGATGCAGCACTCCATCACTCTCCTTCTTTGTAAAATAGCCCGTACACAGCCTGGAGGTGTGTTGGGTCATTGTCTTGTTGAAAAACAAATGATTGTCCCACTAAGCCCAAACCAGATGGGATGGCGTATCGCTGCAGAATGCTGTGGTAGCCATGCTGGTTAAGTGTGCCTTGAATTCTAAATAAATCACAGACAGTGTCCCCAGCAAAGCACCCCCACACCATAACACCTCCTCCTCCATGCTTTACAGTAGGAAAAACACATGAGGAGATCATCCGTTCACCCACACCGCATCTCCCAAAGACACAGCGGTTTGAACCAAAAATCTCAAATTTGGACTCAAGACCAAATGACACATTTCCACTGGTCTAATGTCCAATGCTCATGTTTCTTGGCCCAAGCAGGTCTCTTCTTATTATTGGTGTCCTTTAATAGTGGTTTATTTGCAGCAATTCAACCATGAAGGCCTGATTCATACAGTCCCCTCTGAACAGTTGATGTTGAGATGTGTCTGTTTCTTGAACTCTGTGAAGCATTTATTTGGGCTGCAATTTCTGAGGCTGCTAACTCTAATGAACTTATCCTCTGCAGCAGAGGTAACTCTCGGTCTTCCATTCCTGTGGCGGTCCTCATGAGAGCCAGTTTCATCATAGCACTTGATGTTTTTTGCGACTGCAGTTGAAGAAACTTTCAAAGTTCTTGAAATTTTCCGTATTGACTGACCTTCATGTCTTAAAGTAATGATGGACTGTCGTTTCTCTTTGCTTATTTGAGCTGTTCTTGCCATAATATGGACTTGGTCTTTTACCAAATAGGGCTATCTTCTGTATACCCTCCTACCTTGTCACAACACAACTGATTGGCTCAACCGCATTAAGAAAATACATTCCACAAATTAACTTTTAAGAAGGCACACCTGTTAATTGAAATGCATTCCATGTGACTACTTCATGAAGCTGGTTGAGAGAATGCCAAGAGTGTACAAAGCTGTCATCAAGGCAAAGGGTGGCTATTTGCAGAATCTCAAATATAAAATATATTTTGATTTGTTCAACACTTTTTTGGTTACTACATGATTCCATATGTGTTATTTCATAGTTTTGATGTCTTCACTATTATTCTACAATGTCCCCCCACATTCTAAAATTGCATTTTTGTTCCCCCCAGTTTTAAAGTGCAAGTCTCTCCAACTCTACTCTCTTGAAATTACATCTAGAATATTGGCTGATATAGTGCCATGTGAGAATCTCTGGTAATTTAACCTATTTCTTAAGTTATATTTGCGCATTTGACATTACCTATAGGGCGCAAAATTGCTGGGACCATGGCTGAAAATTTAGCTGCATCACATACGCCTAAAATTCCATTGCGGGACTGCGGTTGGGTTTGGGACCAGTTCTTGCGGTAGCGGGTGGGAGTCGGACAGAATGCCAGCGGGTGCGTGCGGGAGCGGGATGAAGAGATCGGTCCCTCCCAGACCTCTAGTGCTACCTTTAGAGCACCATGACAGTGAAGCCTTTAACGTTAGAGCTGATTATTACTGTGTCAGTGTGAAAATGTGGGAATTAGCTATGGAAACTGACAGATCAATAACGTACATTAACATACTGACTAATAAAACTCACGTTGCACTGAAAAAAACATCAGAACATCAATCTTCACTCATTTGGCCAATTGTTTCAGCGTTTGATTCAGGTCCAGTTTGATTGAGGCAAAAATAATAGCTAATGTAAGCCACATTTTGGCCAGCTCTCTCTCTAACGGTACATCAACTAGCGAAAGCTTGCCAATTTCATTTACTTCTGAAATGTGACAAAACAAAAGCTACAGAACAAACAATTGCTGTTAGATAGTAATAATAGCCACCTCATATCGCTATCTGACAGATAACTAGAGGCTAGAGCTGACCTGGCTGTGGTAGCTATTCACTAGCGTAGCTTATTCATTCACCTCAGTCGAGAGGGGATGAAACATTAGCTAACGTTATATGTCAGTAACAATACTAGTTAATTAACACTAGTTAATTTTTTTTTTTTGTTAAGTTAAACAGCAGTTACCTTGCCAGCTACATCAGTCAACTAAAGAGTAGCCAGTTTCTGTTCCTTTCACAAATCGAGTCGGATAAACACTCCAAACAGCCTACCCGACCGCTCAGAGGCATCCACATGGTCCTAAAGCACACTGTTGTCTTGTTTAGTATCACATTCCAATTACAAAACTGGGGGGGGGGGGGGGGGGGGGACAAAAATGCAATTTCAGAATGTGGAGGGGGACATGTCCCCGTCCCCAGTGAATGTTGCGCCCCTGCAACTGACAATCTCTTAGGAAAAAAATATAAACTATTGGAACCAAGACTTAAAAAGAACTGATGTTGGCACAAGATGAAGTGAAAGTCGGAGCATAACTAACGGAATTACAGTTAACGAAAATGTACACTTAATCCAGTATAAACTAATGAATATAATGTATTATACGAGAGACAACATTTACAAATTCTACAGCACAACGGCAGTCATGTCTTAAGTGTAAAACTAATAATGACTCAATAATCCATGCTCTCTGGGAATCTATGAAGGCCAGAAGTATTACAATGTAAACGTACTTTTAATCCGTCTGTCTGTGTTTCAAGACATGGCATATGGGGGTGTGGTGCAATAACCAATGGGCTGGACGATTGCCTTCTCATCACTCATCTTGAAAAAACGTGCACTACAAAAGTGGAAATCAATCAATCCTCCATCATTAACAAGATGGAAAAATCGTATGTTTTATGACTGAAATATTGAAATAGCATAGGCGACTGATATAATATAAGGCAATGTGGCAAACAATAATGCAGGAGGTAGGGATGGGGGTGTGAGCATGTTGGTCTGGGCAGATGAGATGTAGTCGTTGTTTGTGTGCATCTCTAAGTTGTTGTTCATTTGTATAAGTTTGTATATGGAGTATTACAAAAATAATAATTATATGGTATCTGCTAGCATGCTAGTATACTGAACAAAAATATAAACGCAACATAAAACAATTTCAACGATTTTATCGAGTTACAGTTCATATAAAGAAATCAATCAATTGAAATACATTAATTAGGCCCTAATCTATGGATTTCACATGACTGGGCAGGGGCGCAGCCATGGGGAGACAGGCCCACCCACTGGGGAGCCAGGCCCAGAGTTTTTCCCCACAAAAGGGCTTTATTACAGACAGAAATACTCCTCAGTTTCATCAGCTGTCCGGGGGGCTGGTATTAAAGGACCCCACAGGTGAAGAAGCGGGATGTGTAGGTCCTGGGTTGGCGTGGTTACACGTGGTCTGCCGGTTGGACGTACTGCCAAATTCTCTAAAACGACGTTGGAGACACCTTATGGTAGAGAAATTAACATTCAATTATCTGGCAACAGCTCTGGTCGACATTCCTGGAGTCAACATGTCAATTGCATCTCCCTCAAAACTTGAGACATCTGTAGCATTGTGTTGTGTGACAACACTGCCTTTTATTGTCCCCAGCACAAGGTGCATCTGTGTAATGATAATGCTGTTTTAATCAGCTCCTTGATATTCCACACATGTCAGGTGGATGGATTATCTTGGCAAAGAAGAAATGCTCACTAACAGGGATGTAAACTAATTTGTGCACAGAATTTTTGCGAAATAAGGTTTTTGTGCATATTGAACATTTCTGGGACATTTTATTTCAGCTCATGAAACATGGGACCAACACTTTACATTTTGCGTTTATATTTTTTGCTCAGTGTAGATGCCATAGATATAGGCTTCCAGTCATTGCGCTAACGCCAGTTAGCAATTGTGCTAGCGCTAGTTAGCAACTTCCTTCAAACTGCACGCAGAGACATGAAAAATGGTATCCAAGAGTTCATCTGACTCTTGGGAAGAACATAAAGGGCAAAATCATTGCCAACATCCCAAAGTATCCCATTAACTCAGAGTGCAGTCACACAGCCTGGGAAAAGGTCATGACTGGTTACAGTACTGACATGATGCAACACAGGATGATACCTGTTTGGAAGATGTGTAACCACAAGACATACGTTAGCACCCAGATAACTGACTGAATGCACACTAATCATGACATCTGACATTACATTGCATAATCAGTTTAGTGTATATCTGTACTGTCATGCACTGTAAAACACACAAGTGTAAGCCTGCATTAGTGTGAGAATAAAGTGATTTCACGCCTGACCATGTTTTCAAATGTTGTACCAGTGAGATGGCTGGTCTGGTCTGCTCTGGGCTCATCTGGTCTGTGCACTACACGATCTGTCTGTCAATATATCACTACAAACCCTAGAGGACAGGCAGACTGCTGGCTAACAACAAAGCCTGTATCAATCTTAACTCTTAATACCTTCAATTGAGCAATTACACAGTAATACCAATGTATGTTATTAAATGGTGATAAACATTATACTACATATGTTAATAAAATGTATGATACTTTCCTTAGATATATTGTATGGCTATAGGGTAAAGGACATTGACACGTGCCCAGCCAGCAGCAAGAACTCCCCATAACCTAGGACACAGAACATTGACATATGCCCAGCAAGCAGCAAGAACTCCCCGTAACCTAGGATACAGAACATTGACATATGCCCAGCAAGCAGCCAGAACTCCCCGTAACCTAGGATACAGAACATTGTCTGTCTGAAACTGGAACATTTGAGTTGTGTATTATTTATACTGCGGTAATGACATGGTACTAAAGCTCACTACTAACTCAACTCAAGAGCGCTCTGGCATGGATCAGATCACTAATAGATCACCTCGGAGACAGGATAACTCTCTTCCTCTCCTTCCTCTCCTCCTTGCTTCCTCTGTTTTCTTTTATTCTCTCCCCAATTAGCACAAATTCTTCACAAAGAAAAATTGATAAAAAAGAAGTTGTTATTGAAGGGGAGAAACAGAGGGAGGAAATAGAGAAAGAGGGAAAAAGAGAAAGTGGGATGAGGAAAATGAAAGAGATGGAAAGGGCCCCTCAGAGCTGACTTTCTCTTCTTTCATCTGTTTCTTTGAGTCTACTCCAGCTCTGTGATTTCTGGCTCCGGTAGAGCTCCAGGAACCTTCAGGGGCCTCTGAGAGAGAGAGTAACCCCAGGACGAGCTGCCCTCCCTGGGGCGAACGGGTGCTGTGTGGGTTCCCCTGATCTGGAGCTTCAGTAACTGTGACTCAGGGAGAATCATAGCCGAGGGGAGAAGGTCTCTGTGTGGCATTGCGGTGCGCTGCAAAGGAAATACAGTGGTAGTTTAGATTGCTCCTGAGGAAGTGGATTTGACGTGTGTGTGTGTTCTTACGTTTTAGTCATTTAGCAGACGCTCTTATCCAGAGCGACTTACAGTTAGTGAGTGCATGGATTTTTCATACTGATGCGCGACAAATGCCAATATCGGTCAAATGACTTGAATGAGACTTGTGCCACAAATGCCAAAACGCTACCATTTGACAACAGTGCAAGGGAAACCAAACCAAAGCACGTTATTGTCATACCTTGTCCATAGACTGGCTTACAGGGCAAGGAAACCAATGTCATTGTAATTTGGGTGAACTAACTGGCCAAGAAATACACCTATACTAATGTAAAGCTTATGGGAGGGTCAGAATTCCAGTAGGGATCAGAACAAATGAATTGACAGCCAGAATTCCAGACTCCTAAAAGATGTTGAGCAGATGGTGGTCCTGGGGAAGAATAGCAACACACACACAGAGAGATCCGCTCAACTGAGTCTCCTACACAGACACTGTCACTAACAACAACTGACTCTGCTCGATAGCTCATTTTCACCCTTCATACAATATAGAAATGTGTTTAGATATATTTATATTCAGAGAGATGTATCCCGTTCTCAGTTTATTGTCGATTCATTTAGTTTGTTCCTAAAACCGACAATTTTGGTCACACAGAAGGAATCTCTGCAGCACTTAGACAGAAAACGACAGGAACCACAGATAAAAAAATCTTCATGATTATATCTGTGTCAATAGAGGAATCATGACACCAACAGCTATTGGAAATAGTAGAGGAGTGTGTAACGTTTGTGTGTAACGTGTGTGTAACGTTTCTGTCTGTGTGCAAGTGTGTGCAAGTGTGTGCAAGTGTGTGTGCATGTGTGTGTCTGTGCCAACAAGTTTTCACAGTCTCACTGCAGAATCAGACGTCCAAACCCATAAATGTCAAATTAATTCTGAATGGTTAAGGAAAGAGTTAAGGTTTGGGATAGGGTTCAAACAAAACAACTCCACGGTTAAGTTTAGGCATTAATTTCAAGTGGTTAAGATAAAGGTTAAGGTTTGGGATATACAGTACCAGTCAAAAGTTTGGACACACCTACCAAGACTGTGCAAAGCTGTCATCAAGGCAAAGGGTGGCTACTTTGAAGATTCTGAAATATAAAATATATTTTGATTTGTTTAATACAATAGTAAAAATAAAGAAAAAACCCTTGAATGAGTAGTTGTGTCCAAACTTTTGACTGGTATTGTAATATACACTACGTAGGCCTATCGATACCTGGCACAGTACCTAGCACTGGGATTGAACACGTGACCGTCGGCGCCGGTGCTCGCGGCTAAAGCAAAACCCAAGCGTAGCTAAACCCAAGCCTACTTGAAGGTAATAGTACTCACCGTTGCCCTTAGTGGCTGTCATCTCCTTACGTCGTGCTTATGTAGGACGGCCCAGCCCCCGAAGTGACTCTTCTCAACACTTTATGCAGAAGGTTTTATTGTCTTCTCAGGAATTCAGCCTCCTTCGTGTTGATCTCACCAACCCCCTCTCGTCTCACCTCTGGGTAGCAGAGGTTCTGTTTTCTTTACTTCCTGTAGGTCTGATATCTGATTGGAGGTTAACTCAACAGTAATGCTATTGGTCAACAACTCAGATTTAGAATCCAAACAACTCAGATTTAGAATCTAAACAACTCAGATTTAGAATCCAAAAAACTCAGATTTAGAATCCAAACAACTCAGATTTAGAATCCAAACAACTCAGACTTAGAATCTAAACAACTCAGATTTAGAATCCAAACAACTCAGATTTAGAATCCAAACAACTCAGTTGGTTATAAAAGGGTCTCAGATTCATTGTCTCTCTCTCTTTCTTTGGTCATGACCTGCACTGGTGAGATACCTACACTTTCTTTCTTTCTCTATCCACCCCAGGGACTCTTGGATTCCTATCCTCTCTCTCCCTGTCTGATCATGCCCAGAATAATGCCTTGTAATGCTTATTAATGCTTTGTAACTTGAACTTTATGCCTTGTATGCGAATTCATAAACTAGCTCCCACAGTCTCACGTCAGAATGAGACGTTCATCCATGTTTCTCAAACGTCAAATTTCGATGTTGTTCCAAACATCACATTTCAAATTGTTTAAGGTTAAGTTTAGGCATTAACTCTGAATTTTTAAGGTTAGGTTTAGGCATTAACTCTGAATGGTAATGGTTAAGGTTTGCGATAGGCTTTAAACAAAAATCTCAAAAACTACTTTCTATCGCTAGATTTGAACATGCAACCTTTATCACCAGAGGCAGATGCTTACACCCTAACAAAACCGAAACCTACTTGAAGATAACAGAGCTTACTGTTGTTGCCGCTAGTGCCAGTTTCAACGTCATCTCCCGATGTCTTCAGGCATGGATTGATGTTAAATATTGACTTGTATCATGGGTGACCTGGCTGCAATTCACAGTGGTGTAAAGTACTTAAGTAAAAATACTTTAAAGTACTACTTAAGTAGTTTTGGGGGGTATTGAAACTTTTACTTTTAATTCACTCCATTCCTAAAGAAAATCATTTTTACTCCATACATTTTCTCTGACACCCAAAAGTACTAGTTACATTTTGAATACTTAGCAGGACAGGAAAATGGTCCAATTCACACACTTATCAAGAGAATATCCCTGGTCATCCCTACTGCCTCTGATCTAGCGGACTCACTAAAGTCACATGCTTCGTTTGTAAATTATGTGTTGGAGTGTGCCCCTGGCTATCCATAAATAAATAAAAAACAGAAAATGGTGCTGTTTGGTTTGCATAATATAAAGAATTTGAAATTATTTATACTTTGACTTTAATTTTTGTTACTTAAGTATATTTGAAAACACAAATATTTTTAGATTTCAAGCAGTATTTTACTGGGGGACTTTTACTTGAGTCATTTTCTATTACAGTATCTTTACTTTTACTCAAGTATGTCAATTGGGTACTTTTTCCACCACTGTGAATTCATTCATTTTCAAATGTGAATTAAATATTTGCCTTTGATCTAAAATTCTCAGACCTTCCTTTATAGTCTATTCCTGTAGCTCTTCAAGAGTATTGGTTGCATATTCCTGTTTATCCTTTGTCTTTATGGAGTCAAATGTAAAAACATTATAATTGCTTAGTCTTATTATGGGTTGCATGCGAGGTAAATATATAATTCATCAATATAAAATATTACCCCACTACACTTACATGAACAGACATCTAATTTCGCAGTGGATCTTGAGCGACCTGGCAGGTGTGCGCATGTGTTTGTGTGTGACTGTGTGTGTGTGTGTTTGTGTGTGACTGTGTGTGTGTGTGTGTGTTTGTGTGTGACTGTGTGTGTGTGTGTGTGTGTGTTTGTGTGTGACTGTGTGTGTGTGTGTGTGTGTGTGTGTGTTTGTGTGTGACTGTGTGTGTGTGTGTTTGTGTGTGACTGTGTGTGTGTTTTTTTGTGTGTGACTGTGTGTGTGTGTGTTTGTGTGTGACTGTGTGCGTGTGTGTGTTTGTGTGTGACTGTGTGTGTGTGACTGTGTGTGTGTGACTGTGTGTGTGTGTGTGACTGTGTGTGTGTGTGTGTGTTTGTGTGTGACTGTGTGTGTGTGTGTGTGTGTGTGTGTGTGTGTGTTTGTGTGTGACTGTGTGTGTGTGTGTTTGTGTGTGACTGTGTGTGTGTGTGTGTTTGTGTGTGACTGTGTGTGTGTGTGTGTGACTGTGTGTGTGTGTGTGTGTGTATGTGTGTGTGACTGTGTGTGTGTGTGTGTGTGTGACTGTGTGTGTGTGTGTGTTTGTGTGTGACTGTGTGTGTGTGTGTGTGTGTGTTTGTGTGTGACTGTGTGTGTGTGTGTGTGTGTGTGTGTTTGTGTGTGACTGTGTGTGTGTGTGTGTGTGTGTGTGTGTGTGTGTGTGTGTGACTGTGTGTGTGTGTGACTGTGTGTGTGTGTGTGTGTTTGTGTGTGACTGTGTGTGTGTCTATATGCCCTAATTTCCTAAATTCCACTTTTCAAAAACAAAAGTTACTCTAACAGACAACAACATCTAGACTGCAAAATCAACAAACGCTTTGGCTCCTAACTACTCTCCCACAGCATGAGAACACTGAGATCCATTCTGTCTTTGGTGCCTGCCTGCCAGATCCACATGTGACCGACCGCGTCGATTCGGTCTTATGTAGCAACATTTGCAATGGTGTTTTTTACATTGGATAAAAGTAGAGACTCAGAGCTAGAAAATGGTATATCATACAGTGCAGTTGAGGAACAATGGAAAAATAATTCTGCTTTGAAAGTTGATAAACTTGTAACCCCACTTTTGAGGAAATGGCCCTTGAATGTTTTGGGATACCTACTGGAGAGCTCTTCTTTGTATACACCCATTCAGCATCGTTCACACCCTCTTAAGCCTTAGCCCCACCCATCTCTTTAAGGATTCACATGTGAGGCCATGTGCTAAACAGAGCGAGAAGTGTAGTATACAACCAAATATTTCAAGACTATAAGTTGTAAAAGTAGTAGCCTACAATAAGGAAAAACTTTATCTAGACCTTGGACTATATCCTAATCTGACTGGTGCAAGTCATGTTGTTCTTCACATTACCATCTCTGGTAAACACACACTATATCAAATAAAATCTATGTTTATTTGTCACATGCACAGGATACAGAAGGTGTAAACGGTACAGTGAAAGGGTTACTTGCGGTTGGATGCCGAGCAGTTGCCATACCCACCGGTGATGCAATCAGTCAGGATGCTCTCAATGATGCAGCTGTAAAACATTTTGAGGATCTGAAGACCCATGCCAAATCTTTTCAGTGTCCTGAGAGGGAATAGGCATTGTCGTGCCCTCTTCTTGACTATCAACACATACTGAACAGCTCACGTTATAGACAGAAGCATGCTACATGGCAGACCAATCCAAACTCATCTCCCGGCATGTCCAGTCCATCCATTATCAGCCAAGCTAGTGGGAATGTTCCTGTCTTTTTCCGTGGCTCATAATTTAACAATTTTATTCGTATTTACAGATGAAATTCAATTTTGTTATTAAGGCACATGAAAGTTCATATGTTCCAGAAGGCATTTCTGCCAAAACAGTGCATTTAGATAAAAAATAAATGTTTACGTTCAAATGCCTCTCCTGTGAAGTAGTGATGTGCGACATATGCCTAATTTCCTGAAACGAGTCACATATGGTTAAAAGGTGTCCACTCTCTATGGCAGCAAAAGGAAGAGTGATTATAGGGATTGTTGTCTCCCTCAGGGCAGCAGTATTGACAACCTGGCCGTGTACATCAAACTCTCTCAATATACTGAACCACTGCTGGTGTCCTTGTTGCTTTCAGCTCAGCCTGATCTGGTGGGAAAACATTTTTTCTCTCCCTGCAAAAAACACAAATTACTTTATTTCTTTCAGAGGATTCCCATTTTAGGTGCCTTGGGGGGGGGGTTAAGACGAAGGGCTTGCTGACCCGGCAAGACATCAAAACTATAACCGATTTAAAGTGTGTGTGTGAGTGTGTGTGTGAGCATTTGTGTCAGCGCATGTGTTTGTGCATATTTGTGTGTGTGTGCATGTCTGTGTGTGTGTGTTTATGTCGGTGTGTGCTGTATGTGTCTACGTAGGTGCATGTGCATGTGAGTGAGCAGGTATTCGTGTGTGTTCAGGCAGAGCTTGCAGGTGTGGTTCGAAGGCAATTTGCCATGAACAAGAGACTGCCATATGAGCATATGAATATGTCTTGGTGATTTACCCCTCTCATCACTCACACTGTAAAGGGGTTGCTGTGAATTTGACAGCAACTTCAAGCCAAATTGTATTTGTCACATGCGGCGAACACAGTAAGTAAGAAAATGTGTGCTAAAAAAAATATAAAATAACAATGGTGAGGCTATATACAAGGGGTACCGAGTCAATGTGTGGGGGTACAGGTTAGTCGAGGTAATTGGGCTGGGGCGACAATGCAAATAGTCCATGTAGCCATTTGATGAACTGCTTAGCAGTCTAATGGCTTGGGGGTAGAAGCTGTTAAGGAGCCTTTTGGACCTAGACTTTGCTCTCTGGTACCGCTTTCCGTGCGGTAGCAGAGAGAACAGTCAATGACTAGGGTTGCTGGAGTCTTTGACAATTTTTAGGGCCTTCCTCTGACACCGCCTGGTATATAGGTCCTGGATAGCAGGAAGCTTGGCCCCAGTGATGTACTTGTCCGTATGCACTACCCTCTGTAGTGCCTTGCAGTTGGATGCCGAGCAGTTGCCATACCAACCGGTGATGCAACCAGGATGCTCTCGATGGTGCAGCTGTAGAACTTTTTGAGGATCTGAAGACCCATGCCAAATCTTTTCAGTGTCCTGAGAGGAAATAGGCATTGTCGTGGCCTCTTTACGACTGTCTTGGTGTGTTTGGACCATGATAGTTTGTTAGTGATGTGGACACCAAGGAACTTGAAGCTCTCGACCCACTCCACTACGGCCCTGTCGATGTGGATGGGGGCGTGCTCGGCTTCCCTTTTCCTGTAGTCCACGATCAGCTCATTTGTCTTGCTCACGTTGAGGGAGAGGTTGTTATCCTGGCACCACACTGCCAGGTCTCTGACTACCTCTCTGTAGGCTGTCTCATTGTTGTTGGTAATCAGGCCTACCACCGTTGTGTTGTCGGCAAACTTAATGATGGTGTTGGAGTTGTGCGTGGCCACACAGTCGTGGGTGAACAGGGAGTACAGGAGGGACTAAGCATGCACCACCGAGGGGCCCCGTGTTGAGGATCAGCGTGGCAGATGTGTTGTTACGTACCCTTACCACCTGGGGGCGGCCCGTCAGGAATTCCAGGAACCAGTTGCAGAGGGACGTGTTTAGTCCCAGGGTCCTTAGCTTAGTGATGAGCTTTGAGGGCACTATGCTGTTGAACGCTAAACTGTAGTCAACGAACAGCATTCTGACTTAGGTGTTCCTTTTGTCCAGTTGGGAAAGGGCAGTGTGGAGTGCAATGGAGATTGAATGATCTGTGAATCTGTTGGGGCTGTATGTGAATTGTAGTGGGTCTAGGGTTTCTGGGATGATGGTGTTGGTGTGAGCCATGACCAGCCATTCAAAGCACTTCATGGCTACAGACGTGAGTGCTACAGTGCGGTAGTTATTTAGGCAGGTTACCTTGGCGTTCTTGGGCACAGGGACTATGGTGGTATGCTTGAAACATGTAGGTATTACAGACTGGGTCAGGGAGAGGCTGAACATGTCAGTGTTCCGCGTCATCAGACCATTTCCAAATTGAGCGAGTCACTGGTACTTCCTGCTTGAGTTTTTTCTTGTAAGCTGGAATCAGGAGGATAGAATTATGGTCAGATTTGCCAAATGGAGGGCGAGGGAGAGCTTTGTGCACGTCTCCATGTGTGGAGTAAAGGTAATCTAGAGGTTAATTTCCTCTGGTTGCACGTGACATGCTGGTAGAAATTAGGGACAATGGATAAAAGTTTTCCTGCATTAAAGTACCAGCCCACTAGGAGCGCCGCTTCTGGAAGAGAATGATCTTGTTTGCTTATTACCTTATGCAGCTTTTTGAGTGCAGTCTTAGTGCCTGCATCCGTTTGTGGTGGTAAATAGACATCTATGAAAAATATAGATGAAAACTCTCTTGGTAAATAGTTTGGTCTACAGCTTATCATGATGTACTCTACCTCAGGCGAGCAAAACCTTGAGACTTCCTTAATGTTAGAGATCGCGCACCAGCTGTTGTTGACAAATAGACACAGATCACCACCCCTCGTCTTACCGGAGGTTGCTGTTCTGTCTTGCTGATGCATGGAAAACCCAGCCAACTGTATATTATCCATGTCCTTGTTCAGCCACGACACAGTGAAACATAAGATATTACAGTTTTTGTCCAGTGATTGCACGTTCACCAGTAGGACGGATGGTAAAGGCGGATTATCCACTCGCCAACAAATTCTCACCAAGCACCCGGATCTGAGCCCCCTGTATCGGCGTCTCCTCTTCATAGTCGCCTGTAGCTCAGTTGGTAGAGCATGGCGCTTGCAATGCCAGGGTTATGGGTTTGTTGCCTGTATGGAAATGTATGCACTCACTAACTGTAAGTCGCTCTGGATAAGAGCGTCTGCTAAATGACTAAAAATGTTTTAAAAATTACGGGGATTTGGGCCTGGTCCGGGAGGAGCTGTAAGTCTTTTGCCTCCGATTAGTTAAATAAAAAATCTTTGTCCAGTCCTAGGTGAGTAATGGCTGCTCTGATGTCCAGAAGCTCTTTTCGGTCATAAGAGATTGTGGCAGAAATTATGTACAAAAAAAGTTACAAACAAAGCGAAAAAACACACAAAATAGCATGATTGGTTAGGAGCCCATAAAACAGCAGACATCCCCTCCGGTGCCATTCATTACTTGCAGCTAGTGGTAAGTAAGTTATTGTATTTCATATTGCAGTATACCTGTGGGGAGTCATTCTACGCCTCCAGAGAAGGCCCAAGGATTTATAAAGAAATTGTATTTTTTAAATATAAATGTCGATTTAATCTTTTCAGTTTGTGTTGGAAAGGAAAGGGTTAAAACTGAGGAGAAAAAAAGATCCAATCAGAATTTTTCTTCAGTGATCTCTGGGGAGATAAATCCAGCTATAAATCCAGCACTCTTACTAACAGGTACAACACATACAGCCTCTTGCAAGGCACGCATCAAAATATGTTAATGAGCTATGAACAACAATACCATGCACCCACTAGAGGTCAAAGGGTTTTTGGCGCTCCAAAAATGCAGTACGGTGATATATTCTGTGGGATGAAATTAAAGTACCATTCGAAATACAGTAATTATTTCTGCGCCCACAACATTTTCTCACAATGCACCATCATTTAAAAGTCTGTCACAGTAAAAAGTTTCACAGAATTTTACTGTTGATAATACATTAACATTTTTTACATTTTAGTCATTTAGCAGACGCTCTTATCCAGAGCGACTTACAGTTAGTGAGTGCATACATTATTTTTAAAAAAATCATACCCCCCGTGGGAATCGAACCCACAACCCTGGCGTTGCAAACGCCATGCTCTACCAACTGAGCTACATCCCTGCCGGCCAGTCCCTCCCTTACACTGGACGATGCTGGGCCAATTGTGCGCCGCCCCATGGGTCTCCCGGTCGCGGCCGGCTATGACAGAGCTTGGATTCGAACCAGGATCTCTAGTGGCACAGCTAGCACTGCGATGCAGCTTATCATGATGTACTCTACCTCAGGCGAGCAAGACCTTGAGACTTCCTTAATGTTAGAGATCGCGCACCAGCTGTTGTTGACAAATAGACACAGATCATCACCCCTCGTCTTACCGGAGGTTGCCGTTCTGTCTTGCCGATGCACGGAAAACCCAGCCAACTGTATATTATCCACATCCTTGTTCAGCCACGACTCAGTGAAACATAAGATATTACAGTTTTTAATGTCCCGTTGGTAGGATTGACTCGAGCTCATCCAGATCTACTTTACTTTGACATGATGGCTGCCATGTGAGGAATGTTTGAATGAAAGGCAATGAATGATTTACCAGCCCCATGCAAGATTGAGTGAGAGAGTTGGAGAGTGATAGAGAGAGTGAGAGAGAAAGAGAGAGAGAGAGAGAGAGAGAGAGAGAGAGAGAGAGAGAGAGAGAGAGAGAGAGAGAGAGAGAGAGAGAGAGAGAGAGAGAGAGAGAGAGAGAGAGAGAGAGTGAGTGAGAGAGAGAGAAGTGAATATCTAGAATCCTAAATTAACATTGGTTCTGTGGCATCGACATGGCACCTTGTTAGTGGTAGGGCTGAACTTACCTTGCATGGTACTTACCTTGTGAACTTTTCTCTTCAGTTGAACTTAACCTAACTTACCTGGTTCCTTTTCGGCTTTACAACGTTTTTGAAATATTCCTGCATAGCCAGTAGCATAGCCAGTAGCTAGAATACATTTTCTCTGTCAGTAACAACCTTTTCATCCACTGTTTTTATGCGAGTAAAGTCATACCGTATTTTAAAAAATCATGACGGCTGTGATGGAAACAGGACATTTCAGTACAATTGTATAAACGCCAACATATAATTTGTTTGTTCGACATGGTGGGATCGTTTTGTCTCGCTAAAATGTATTATGCGAGAAACCTTTATGTTCAAATATTTATATAATAACCATCATATCGAAGTAAACTTGGAGTCGCGCGGTGATATGGTATGTGATCCTCCCACTACGACTCGGGAAACCATGCAGTTTATTAGTCTACAAATGAAATAAGTTATGATGAACTTCACAGGGGTGGTGAAAGTGCACGGTAATCTTGAAGCTCCTTTCCAATAAATATCGAGGGTCTGATTCTGGTGACATGCTTGACTGCCATTTGACAAATTAAAATATTCTTGCTCTTATCCATAATAATGTCATCATGTAGAATAGCCAACACATACAGCCTCCCGCACTGTATCTGGGAGCTGTTGGCCAGAGCCAGAGTGGGCACATTTGCTATTTAATGCAACAGTTTTTGTGACAAAACTATCGGTAGAGTTGAAAATGCGATGGAAACAAATGGAACTTTAGATTTTTATTCGGTACAATCACGCACTGATTTTTAGCAATTTGGTGGAAACACACAACAGGTGGGGAAAAAACGCATATATTTTTTTAAATGTGGAATTTTGAATATTCTCATTAAAATCTGTCGCCAATTGGATGGAAACCTAACTTGAAAAAGTACTCTTTTTTTCACCCAAACCTTTTCTGCTAGTGCCATGCTATCAACTTTGTGTGATTGTGTTGTCAAGGTAAAAAAATTGTGTTGTCAAGGCCAGAAAGGGTGTCTGCATTCACTGTATTCATCGGATCTGAGTTATTCACCACCAAACAGTCTTGCTAGGAGTTTCTGTGGAAGAATGTAGAATTCCACTCTGCACTCTAATTCAATCTCACCAAATAGAGAAGGTTTCTCTACTCTATTACCCTAGTGCACTATCTTGATCTCATCACACTAACCTAATCTAATATCATGCCACCGCTGAGAAAATAACCTGCCGCTACCGCCCACACCCATTAACCCCCTAAGGTCGATGTCACGCGGAAATCGCCATCAAAATCTCTGTTTAAGCTAGAGACTTTGTTTTTTGCGTAGGCTGTG
Source organism: Coregonus lavaretus (assembly GCF_964263955.1). Lineage (NCBI taxonomy): Eukaryota > Metazoa > Chordata > Actinopteri > Salmoniformes > Salmonidae > Coregonus > Coregonus lavaretus. Next base: position 87,558,974 of record NC_139988.1, on the reverse strand, counting down.
TCTCAATCTATCGCATCCATCAATGTCGGCCTTCCACATCTGCGGTGAAAGGTGGCAGAGCTACAGCGGTGTTTGTCAGACCAGAACACATACCGAAAATCGGTCTACAAAAAGTTATATGTAGTGTCTGAACGGCCAGAAACTATTTACAGTTCTAGAAAGCTGAGACTCTGAAGAACACGAATGTGTTCTCCGTTTTCCTCTACGACATCCACAAGCTCACGGGACTCGTCTCAAGTCGCTGACGCCAACGTCTGAACCCGAACAGGCCTTCTCAGAGAAAACTTCTGTCAAGTTCAAACGGTTTGAGCTACAAACTAAAATGAAAGCTGACAATCTCATGAACACACTCCATTTTAATATACAATGCCCACAAGCTTCATGAGACTCGTCTCAAGGTAACCCGGTACCGACCGGTAAAAAAAATATGAAAATGAATTTTCTGGGACCAGGTTTACATGTAAAGAAAAATTGGGGGGGGCTTGTTCCTGATGCTTTCCTATATCGCTCAGATGCATTTCAGAAACCTTAAACCATACTTCCTTCTGATACATTTTTTGACTGTTTTGCCATGTGTGACTGTGTTATTCAATGCATTTCTATGGACTAATAGCAGTAATCTTTAAATTTACACTGAACAAAAATATAAATCCAACACGCACCAATTTCAGTTACAGTTCATATAACGAAATCAGTCAATTGAAAAAAATGCATTAGGCCCTAATCTATGGATTTCACAACATTATCTTTATCTTTGTTTCACTCTCTCTCTTTTCCCCTAAATTACTCCCTCTATCTTTTCAACACCTCCCTTTTATCACCAACCTCTCTGTTATCGTTTTTTTTTCCCTCTCCATTTTCTTCATCTGACAAAACTGTGGTGAGTCTTTAAACCTTGTCAGGTAACTTTTTTCCATCTCAGTTTTTTCCATTTTTGTCCAGCAGACCAGCCTGGTCTCAGAGCATTTTGTATTATTCTGTATGTAAATTCGAGACACTCCATTTAGTATGATATGGTATGTTACGTTTGGTATGGTTACATACGACAGATAGATGGTTACTTAGAGCAAAAACGAAAGTAGGGTGATTGGTCAGGGTGTATAGGTGGGCGTTTAAGGTGAATGTCTAGCAACCCAGAGGTTGCAAGTTTGATCTTATCATGGACAACATTAGCATTTTAGCTAATTAGCAACTTTTCAACTGCTTACTACTTTTCATCTACAGTACTTTGCAACTACTTAGCATGTTAGCTAACCCTTCCCCTAAATCTAACCTTAACCCTTTTAGCTAACCCTTCCCCTAACCCTAACCCTAACCTTAACCCATAGCCTAACCCTAACGTTAGCCACCTTGCTTGAATACATACCATGCGAAATGTAACATATCATACAAAATGGAGGGTCTCGTATTTATGTACAGAATAATACTAAATGCTCTGAGACCAGGTTGAGCAGACAGCTATCTGGAAGACTGGAGACAGATCCATTCCATTTCAGCTCTCAGACCCCCAGTCCCTTTTTAGGTCGACACGACATTGTTACTTCTGACGGCTGAGGGTGGGACGTGGTGTGAGGGAGCGGAGGGAGGAGGAGGGGTGCACGGTGCATCTGACCTCTGACCTAAGCAGGCATTACCCGTTCCTGTGAGGGAGACATGAGAGGAAGGAGAGGGGGGGGAGAAGGGGAGGAAACAGGAAGGAGAGTCGAGACACTGCTGCTACCCCCCAAATGAGAGCAAAGAGTCTATGACCTGTAAACATACACCTGACAACCACACACACACGTTCTACACTCTTTCCACAGAGGGTTCTACATGGAACCCAAAAGGGTTGAACCAAGAAGGTTCTACCTGGAACTAAAAAGGGTTATTCTATGGAGACAGCCGAAGAACTGTTTTGAAACCCTATAGTACATGGAACTGAAAAGGGTTCTACCTTGAACCAAAAAGGGTTCTTCAAAGCGTTCCCCTATGGGGACAGCCAGAGAACCCCTTAAGGTTCTAGATAGCACCTTTTTTTTTTCTAAAAGTGTACATGACGGGACCAGCATACAGCAGCACAAGAAAGAAAGTGACTTTATTCTCAAAAGTCTGAAAAACTCTGGCATGCTTCTCTCAACAGAAGTCTGTTCCAACATAGTGTCTCACATCAGCACTCATATCATCAAAATCAAAAAGAACATAAATGAATATTTATTCCTGTGATTGAACACCCAATCTCCATAATTATGCATTGAACACACACACACACACACACACACACACACACACACACACACACACACACACACACACACACACACAAACACACACACACCAACAACCACACACACACACACACACACACACACACATTCAGTTTGACAGGGCGCCTGCTTTTCCATCAGGGGCATCAGTAACAGAAGTTGTGTTCTAAATGAAGATTAAATAAATGATTCATGTCTTCTAGTTAGCAGAGGAGAGGGAGATCAATACTTCCATTCCTGTTACGGAGGAGCGAGAGTGTTTCAAACTATTCGGATGATGGAAAAGTTTTAGAGGGTGTGGACACTGGGTGGGAGTGGGCGTAGTTGGGAGAGAGTGTGTGTCTGTGCCTGGAAGTGGTTGTGCGTTTCTAGCGTGTCACCTGTCTCTGTGCTGCTTGGCTACCTGCCAAACCGGAACATTAACACTATGCCATCTAATTGCAGTCGTTGTATTCATAATATACAGGAGAACTATCGCCTTATGGTGAGGAGAGCCGTGCTGCAAGCCCAGCTTCAGACGCAATCGTTAGGCAAGGGCAATGTAAGTGTAAGAAAGGATGAAACGGCGTCTCTGCCACCAGAAGTACAGATAGAAGTATAAATCCCCTCGCACAGTCCCCGGAGGTGGAGGTGTTGCTAACATTTCCGATAGCAAGAATAAATGTACCCCCCCAAAAATGACTGCATTTTCGTCTTTTGAGCTTCTAGTTATGAAATATATGCAGCCTACTCAATCACTTTTTATTGCTACTGTTTACAGGCCTCCTGGGCCATATACAGAGTTCCTCACTGTTCCCTGAATTCCTATCGGACCTTGTAGTCATGGCAGATAATATTCAAATTTTTGGTGACTTTAATAATCACATGGAAAAGTCCACAGACCCACTCCAAAAGGCTTTCAGAGCCATCATCAACTCAGTGGATTTTGTCCAACATGTCTCCGGACCTACTCATTGCCACAGTCATACCCTGGATCTAGTTTTGTCCCGTGGAATAAATATTGTGGATCTAAATGTTTTTCCTCATAACCCTGGACTATCGGATCACCATCGTATTACATTTTCAATTGCAACAAATAATCTGCTCAGACCCCAACCAAGGACCATCAAAAGCTGTGCTATAAATTCTCTGACAACCCAAAGATTCCTAGAGGCCCTTCCAGACTCCCTCCACTTACACAAGGACATCGGAGTACAAAAATCAGTTAATGAACTAACTGAGGATCTAAAGTTAACCTTACGTAATACCCTAGATGCAGTCTCACACCTAAAAACTAAAAACATTTATCACAAGCAACTAGCTCCCTGGTATACAGAAAATAACCGAGCCCTGAAGCAAGCTTCCAAACTTCCAGAAAATTGGAACGGAAATGGTGCTCCACCAAACTGGAAGTCTTCCTACTAGCTTGGAAAGAAAGTACAGTGCAATATCGAAGAGCCCTCACTGCTGCTCGATCAGCCTATTTTTCCAACCTAATTGAGGAGAATAAGAACAATCCAACATTTCTATTTGATACTGTAGCAAAGCTAACTAAAAAGCAGCATTCCCCAAGAGAGGATGCCTTTCACTTCAGCAGTGATGAATTCATGAACATCTTCGAAGAAAAGATCATGATTATTAGAAAGCAAATTACGGACTCCTCTTTGAATCTACGTATTTCTCCAAAGCTCAGCTGTCCTGAGTCTGCACAAAACTGCCAGGAGCTAGGATCAATGGAGACACTCAAGTTTGTTTATCCCTAATCTCTTGACACATTCATGAAAACAGTCATGGCCTCTAAACCTTCAAGCTGCATACTGGACCCTATTCCAACTAAACTACTGAAAGAGCTACTTCCTGTGCTTGGTCCTCCTATGTTGAACATAATAAATGGCTCCCTATCCACTGGATGTTTACCAAACTCACTAAAAGTGGCAGTAATAAAGCCTCTCTTGTAAAAGCCAAACACTGACAAAGAAAATGTACAAAACTATCGGCCTATATTGAATCTCCCATTCCTCTCGAAATGTTTAGAAAAAGCTGTGGCACAGCAACTCACTGCCTTCCTGAAGACAAATAATGTACACGAAATGCTTCAGTCTGGTTTTAGACCCCATCATAGCACTGAGACTGCACTCATGGTAAAATGACCTTTTAATGGCGTCAGACCAAGGCTCTGCATCTGTCCTCTTGCTCCTAGACCTTAGTGCTGCTTTTGACACCATCGATCACCACATTCTTTTGGAGAGATTGGAAACCCTAATTGGTCTACACGGACAAGTTCTTGCCTGGTTTAGACCTTTTCTGTCGGAAATATATCAGTGCGTCTCTGTGGATGGTTTGTCCTCTGACAAATCAATTGTAAGTTTCGGTGTTCCTCAAGGTTCCATTTTAGAACCACTATTCTTTTCACTAAATATTTTACCTCTTCCATTCGGAAACACAATGTTAACTTTCATTGCTATGCGGACGACACACAGCTGTACATTTCGTTGAAACATGGTGAAGCCCCATATTTGCCTACCCTGGAAGCCTGTGTTTGGTTGTTGATGCTGGGTTATTGAGATTTTGATATGTGACCGAGCGGGTCAGATCAGAAGACTGGAGGTGTGGCTTAGTAGTGGCATGGCTTTCAGGACGTTAATTTTGGCCACCCGTGAGAGTAAATATAATTCCGGTTAATCTGTTCTGTTGTACTGTTATCACGTTTGTGGCTTTAATGAGGTTTACACAAGTGTACAGTGGGGGAAAAAAGTATTTAGTCAGCCACCAATTGTGCAAGTTCTCCCACTTAAAAAGATGAGAGAGGCCTGTAATTTTCATCATAGGTACAAGTCAACTATGACAGACAAAATGAGATTTTTTTTCTCCAGAAAATCACATTGTAGGATTTTTAATGAATTTATTAGCAAATTATTGTGGAAAATAAGTATTTGGTCAATAACAAAAGTTTCTCAATACTTTGTTATATACCCTTTGTTGGCAATGACACAGGTCAAACGTTTTCTGTAAGTCTTCACAAGGTTTTCACACACTGTTGCTGGTATTTTGGCCCATTCCTCCATGCAGATCTCAGTGATGTTTTCGGGCTGTTGCTGGGCAACACGGACTTTCAACTCCCTCCAAAGATTTTCTATGGGGTTGAGATCTGGAGACTGGCTAGGCCACTCCAGGACCTTGAAATGCTTCTTACGAAGCCACTCCTTCGTTAGCCCGGGCGGTGTGTTTGGGATCATTGTCATGCTGAAAGACCCAGCCACGTTTCATCTTCAATGCCCTTGCTGATGGAAGGAGGTTTTCACTCAAAATCTCACGATACATGGCCCCATTCATTCTTTCCTTTACACGGATCAGTCGTCCTGGTCCCTTTGCAGAAAAACAGCCCCAAAGCATGATGTTTCCACCCCCATGCTTCACAGTAGGTATGGTGTTCTCAGCATTCTTTGTCCTCCAAACACGACGAGTTGAGTTTTTACCAAAAAGTTCTATTTTGGTTTCATCTGACCATATGACATTCTCCCAATTCTCTTCTGGATCATCCAAATGCACTCTAGCAAACTTCAGACGGGACATGTACTGGCTTAAGCAGGGGGACACGTCTGGCACTGCAGGATTTGAGTCCCTGGCGGCGTAGTGTGTTACTGATTGTAGGCTTTGTTACTTTGGTCCCAGCTCTCTGCAGGTCATTCACTAGGTCCCCCGGTGTGGTTTTCGGATTTTTGCTCACCGTTCTTGTGATCATTTTGACCCCACGGGTTGAGATCTTGCGTGGAGCCCCAGATCGAGGGAGATTATCAGTGGTCTTGTATGTCTTCCATTTCCTAATAATTGCTCCCACAGTTGATTTCTTCAAACCAAGCTGCTTATCTATTGCATATTCAGTCTTCCCAGCCTGGTGCAGGTCTACAATTTTGTTTCTGGTGTCCTTTGACAGCTCTTTGGTCTTGGCCATAGTGGAGTTTGGAGTGTGACTGTTTGAGGTTGTGGACAGGTGTCTTTTATACTGATAACAAGTTCTAACAGGTGCCATTAATACAGGTAACGAGTGGAGGACAGAGGAGCCTCTTAAAGAAGAAGTTACAGGTCTGTGAGAGCCAGAAATCTTGCTTGTTTGTAGGTGACCAAATACTTATTTTCCTCCATAATTTGCAAATAAATTCATTAAAAATCCTACAATGTGATTTTCTGGATTTTTTTCCCTCAATTTGTCTGTCATAGTTGACGTGTACCTATGATGAAAATTACAGGACTCTCTCATCTTTTTAAGTGGGAGAACTTGCACAATTGGTGGCTGACTAAATACTTTTTTCCCCACTGTACCTACACGTACGCTATGGTCACAAGACGCAGGAATTGAATTTCTAAGCAAACAGCTGGAGGCAGGGCTTTTTCCTATAGAGCTAAATTTTTATGGAATGGTCTGCCTATCCATGTGAGAGACGCAGACTCGGTCTCGACATTTAAGTCTTTACTGAAGACTCATTTCTTCAGTAGGTCCTGTGATTGAGTGTAGTCTGGCCCAGGGGTGCGAAGGTGAACGGAAAGGCACTGGAGCGACAAACCGCCCTTGCTGTCTCTGCCTGGTCTGTTCCTTTCTCTCCATTGGGATTCTCTGCCTCTGACCCTATTACGGGGGCTGAGTCACTGGCTTACTGGTGCTTTCCATGCCATCCCTAGGAGGGGTGCGTCACTTGAGTGGGTTGAGTCACTGACATGATCTTCCTGTCCAGTTTGTCGCCCCCTCGGGCTCGTGCAGTGGAGGAGATCTTCGTGGGCTATACTCAGCCTTGTCTCAGAGTAGTAGGTTGGTGGTCTGTTGATATCCCTCTGGTGGTGTGGGGGCTGTGCTTTGGCAAAGTGGATGGGGTTATATCCTGCCTGGTTGGCCCTGTCCAGGGGTATTGTTGGACGGGGCCACAGTGTCTCCCAACCCCCCCTGTCTCAGCCTCCAGTATTTATGTTGCAATAGACTATGTGCCGGGGGGCTAGGGTCAGTCTGTTATATCTGGTGTTATTCTCCTGTCTTATCCGGTGTCCTGTGTGAATTTATGTATGCTCCCTCTAATTCTCTCTCTCCCTCCCCTCCCAGAGGACCTGAGCCCTAGGACCATGCCTCAGGACTACCTGGCCTGATGACTCCTTGCTGTCCCGAGTCCACCTGGTCGTGCTGCCTCTCCAGTTTCAACTTTTCTGCCTGCGGCTATGGAACCCTGACCGGTTCACCGGATGTGCTACCTTGTCCCAGACCTGCTGTTTTCAACTCTCTCTCTCTACCGCACCTGCTATTTCAACCTCTAAATGCCCGGCTATGAAAAGCCAAGTGACGTTTACTCCTGATGTACTGACAACCACTGTGATTATTATTTGACCCTGCTGGTCATCTATGAACGTTTGAACATCTTGGAGAAAGATCTGGCCTTAATTGTCATGTACTGTTATAATCTTCACCAGGCACAGCCAGAAGGGGACTGACCACCCCTCAGAGCCTGGTTCCTCTCTGGGTTTCTTCCTAGGTTTCTGCTTTTCTAGGGAGTTTTTCCAAGCCATCGTGCTTCTACATCTGCATTGCTTGCTGTTTGGGGTTTTAGGGTGGGTTTCTGTATAGCACTTTGTGACATTTGCTGATGTAAAAAGGGCTTCATAAATACATTTGATTGGTTGATTGATTTGGGGTTGCGTACTATTTGTCCATACCCCTCTTCCTCTGCTTTTCCTCCCCTGTTCTCCATCCCCTCTTCCCTCTCTTTTCTCATTTCTTCCCAACCCTATTTTTCCACCTGCCTTTCATTCAAGGGACTCAAATTAGGGACTGATATTTTGAATCATACTTCACCTACCTATGCTTATTCTCTGCACCCCCCGCCTCTTTGCATGCGTTCATGTGTATGCATGTGTGCGCGTGTCTGCGTTCGTTGGTGCATGTATCACTGCGTAAAATGGCCTGTTTCCGAGTGTCTACATGTAAGTTACCTCAGCAGGCAATCTACTCCAAACATTTATTTAGTATGCCTATAACCCATTTCATCAATTTTTCAAACGTATTCATACAATCATCAATTACAGAGTCAATATCAAATCAAACTGCATTTAAAATAAACCTTTATTTTATTTTACGGCAAACAAAAAATACATAAAATGTTATCAAAGAACATAAAACACAAAGGCGTCATTGATTAAAGGCAAAGCTAAAATGACTGATTGACAAATGGGATTTCAACACCTCAAGCAGTTTCACAGTACAATGCAAAGTTAAGTTCCATATTTTAAAAAAAACGGATTATAAAAAGTATGATACACTTCATGAAATAAACACAAACCGCTACAATTTAAGAAATAAATAGTAGCGTTGCTCTCAAATTCCAAATGCTCGGCCCCTTTATTTCTCCTAGTTTCACATCCAAGCCTGATGCCTAAAAGCTTGAAACTGGTACTACAACAGATAGTCTCTGTAGTCCTGGCAAACTACGTTTTATACTGGCAATAAGGGTTTCATAATTCTCTGAACCGAAATTAGCCTTTGATACAGAGTCCAATGTCTTGCCCTAAAAACTAAACAGGGGGGCTAGAAATGATTTTGATTCGGATGTTTCTGGAACCAATTTATACGAGCCATGACATGAGAAATGTGTGTGTTTTCATGCCTGGTGTTAGCTCTGCATCTGGTTGAATACGTGGTAGGCCCGTCTGTCTGTAAGTGGAGAACCGCTTTACAGGAACCCATGATATTAACCTCTCCCAGCATGTCTACCTTATCAAGTTGCTCTGTCAGATGTACAATGGTGAGATCCTTGTTGGAATGCATTCATGTGAAGACACTGTACAGATCATTCCGATCTTCACTTGCTATGACAGACAGCTGTTAAGAGTTAAGGTTACGTCACCGACTGTTTGTACAGTCCGTACCGTGCAGGGCAACCGCTATGTAAATTGTGCAGTCTGATTCGCTGTGGGTCTTTGATAGGAGTGGCCAGTTAGGAATGTCATCTGGAGGCAGAGCAAGGGGAAACCTGATGTTAGAGGTGTACAGTAATCTCCGTAACACCTCAAAGCTTGTCCCAATCCTGTCCTCACACACTTTAGGGACATGTTGGAGCAGAAAGGTGTTACGAGGTGAGAGTCTGTGTGTGTGTGTGTGTGTGTGTGTGTGTGTGTGTGCGCGTGCGTGTGTGTAAATGTTATCCCTGATATATGGGCTGACTGGCCTGGTCTCTAGTGGAGTTTCCAGTTTGGTCTTTCCCCCTGTCAGCTGGGTAACACATCATTACTCTGAGAGAGAGAGAGAGAGAGAGAGAGAGAGAGAGAGAGAGAGAGAGAGAGAGAGAGAGAGAGAGAGAGAGGAGAGAGAGAGAGAGAGAGAGAGAGAGAGAGGAGAGAGAGAGAGAGAGAGAGAGAGAGAGAGAGAGAGAGAGAGAGAGAGAGAGAGAAAGTCCACAGTTTGGCCGATCATCAGTTATTGCCCAGCGATCTGGGAAGAGTTACAGCCACAATAGCAAGGAGCTACGCAAATATTCGCTTTCCACTGCAAAATGTCCTGATGAAAAATTATCCCCAGCTTTCATCCATGTTCTCTGTGGTCACAGCCCTGTTTAGATTTTAAACATTTCATCAAAAAGGAATTTGACTTGCAGTTTATCAATCCTTTTCATGGGGCTCATACTCTTGCAGTTTGAGGTCTTAAAGATGACCACAGATCTAGGATCAGGGTACACCCTAGCTTCATGTCCACACCCTGGTTCAACCCTGACCCTAACCACAAACATTATCCTAACCATAGCTTGATGTCCACATCCCGGTTTCAACCCTAGCCTGAAATCTAATCCTAATCCTAACCCTAGTTTGATGTCCATATCACGGTTCAACCCTAACCCTAGCCTCAAATCTAACCCTAAACCTAACTTGATGTTCACATCCCACTTCAACCCTAGCCTCAAATCTAACCCTAACCCTAGCCTTAACTCTATCCCTAGCCTCAAATCTAACCCTAACACTAGATTCAAATCCAACCCTAACCGTCACCTCAAATCTAACCCTAAACCTCCTAGTGGTGTATCTATCACTTTGGCAAATTTTTCTGAACTGATAACACTTGTAACGCTCCCTATCTTGTGTTCAGAACCTTTGATTGTGCATTAATTGGGGTGGCAGATAGCCTAGCGGTTAAGCGTGTTGGGCCTGCAACCCTTGAGCAAGGCACTTAACCAAAAGGTTGCTGGTTTGAATCCCCGAGCTGACTAGGTGAAAAAAATCTGTCAATGTGTCCTTAAGCAAGGCACTTAACCCTCGTTGCTCTGGATAAATGTAAATCTTTCATTCATGCAAAATTGCAGCTTTCTGCGAAATACCATGAGAATGTCTTGTTTAGTCACCAGATAATGAGAGGCCATTTAGTCATTTTAACTATCACAAAAAATACAAGATACACATTTCAAAACCGTTCTTCTTGAAGTGATGAATAGAAAGAATAACAGATGGTAAATATAATTTTCCATACAGCATTTGACTATAACTTGACATGCACCATTTATTTTATGTTGAGAATTGTGTCTTCCAGTTTCAGTATCCTTATACAGTACATACATAGGAGAAATCATCAGAAATAGGGGTACTGTAAAGCAGTCGGCTACTGTAAAAACGTAGCACGGTGTTGTATGCCGTTTCTGGCCCATGCAACATTGTAGATCGCCTTTTCTACGTGACGTCAACTGATACAGCATCGCCCGTCTCTCTGCTTGAAATTCATCAGCTTACAGTATCAATGACATTCAGATAATGAGTGGAATATATTGTTATCTACAACCCAGCTTTTTCAGCAGTGCATTGTACACTACACTATAATTCCAAATGGTTAACACATCGAGTGACTCTTTCCACTCTGTCCTATTGAAGCACACTGGCTGATAAAGAATACTGATGAAGTATTTAAAGCCACATCCAAATATGACTTGCTTTTACCTTCCAGTAAAAAGCATGAGCTGGCACACACCCAGAGACAATTATTTAGTTTAGAGGTGCTGACTAAAAACAAAGTGAGTTGCACACTCTATATATATGAACTCGCTGTAATTTATTGGGTAAAACACCAACATAAATGTATGTGAAATTGATATATATACAGTGAGGGAACAAAGTATTTGATCCCCTGCTGATTTTGTACGTTTGCCCACTGACAAAGACATGATCAGTCTATAATTTTAATGGTAGGTTTATTTGAACAGTGAGAGACAGAATAACAACAAAAAAATCCAGAAAAACGCATGTCAAAAATGTTATGAATTGATATAAATATATTTGACCCCTCTGCAAAACATGACTTAGTACTTGGTGGCAAAACCCTTGTTGGCAATCACAGAGGTCAGACGTTTCTTGTAGTTGGCCACCAGGTTTGCACACATCTCAGGAGGGATTTTGTCCCACTCCTCTTTGCAGATCTTCTCCAAGTCATTGAGGTTTCGAGGCTGATGTTTGGTAACTCGAACCTTCAGCTCCCTCCATAGATTTTCTATGGGATTAAGGTCTGGAGACTGGCTAGGCCACTCCAGGAACTTAATGTGCTTCTTCTTGAGCCATTCCTTTGTTGCCTTGGCCGTGTGTTTTGGGTCATTGTCATGCTGGAATACCCATCCACGACCCATTTTCAATGCCCTGGCTGAGGGAAGGAGGTTCTCACCCAAGATTTTACTGTACATAGCCCCGTCCATTGTCCCTTTGATGCAGTGAAGTTGTCCTGTCCCCTTAGCAGAAAAACACCCCCAAAGCATAATGTTTCCACCTCCATGTTTGACAGTGGGGATGGTGTTCTTGGGGTCATAGGCAGCATTTCTCCTCCTCCAAACACGGCGAGTTGAGTTGAAGCCAAAGACCTCGATTTTGGTCTCATCTGACCACAACACTTTGAATCATTCAGATGTTCATTGGCAAACTTCAGACGGGCCTGTATATGTGCTTTCTTGAACAGGGGGACCTTGCGGCCGCTGCAGGATTTCAGTCCTTCACGGCGTAGTGTGTTACCAATTGCTTTCTTGGTGACTATGGTCCCAGCTGCCTTGAGATCATTGACAAGATCCTCCCGTGTAGTTCTGGGCTGATTCCTCACCGTTCTCATGATCATTGCAACTCCACAAGGTGAGATCTTGCATGGAGCCCCAGGCCGAGGGAGATTGACAGTTCTTGTGTGTTTCTTCCATTTGCGAATAATCGCACCAACTGTTGTCACCTTCTCACCAAGCTGCTTGGCGATGGTCTTGTAGCCCATTCCAGCCTTGTGTAGTTCTACAATCTTGTCCCTGACATCCTTGGAGAGCTCTTTGGTCTTGACCATGGTGGAGAGTTTGGAATCTGATTGATTGATTGCTTCTGTGGACAGGTATCTTTTATACAGGTAACAAGCTGAGATTAGGAGCACTCCCTTTAAGAGTGTGCTCCTAATCTCAGCTCGTTACCTGTATTAAAGACACCTGGGAGCCAGAAATCTTTCTGATTGAGAGGGGGTCAAATACTTACTTACTTACTTACTTTTGTTGTTATTCTGTCTCTCACTGTTCAAATAAACCTACCATAAAAATTATAGACTGATCATTTCTTTGTCAGTGGGCAAACGTACAAAATCAGCAGGTGATCAAATACTTTTTTCCCTCACTGTAGTTGGAAAGATTACTTGTGTCATGCGCAAAGTAGATGTCCTAACCGACTTGCCAAAACTATAGTTTGTTAACAAGAAATTTGTGGAGTGGTTGAAAAACGAGGTTTAATGACTCCAACCTAAGTGTATGCAAACTATATATATATATATATATATATATATATATATAGAGAGAGAGAGAGAGAGAGAGAGAGAGAGAGAGAGAGAGAAGAGAGAGAGAGAGAGAGAGAGAGAGAGAGAGAGAGAGAGAGAGAGAGAGAGAGAGAGAGAGAGAGAGAGAGAGAGAGAGAGGGAGAGAGAGACTTAACAAATGACAAGAAATGTAATATCAAAAGTAAAGTGAATATTTCATTTTGAAATGCAGATACTGAAAGAGTGTTTTGGTATTGTAAACAAGTGAGTTTTTGAATGTGTTTGTTGTATTCAGTCAATTGGAAATGTGCTTAGAGTGTTTTAGTCATTTTGATGATCTGTTTTGATTGTTGTGCTTAGAGTTTATGAAAATGTACCACATACTTAAGTGTAGCACATTCACATCAGAAGGCTTTTCCTCCATTCAAAACAGAGTGTCCAATCCAAAATGCATCTTTTGACCAATGGGTAAACTAATATGTTAATTGTGTAAATAAACCTCTAAGAAAACCAATGGTCCAAACCTCATGTCTCTATCACAATCTGTTCAAAACTTATTGGAGTTTTTACCCTTGTAGGATGGCCAGAATTAGGGTGACTAAATCAATGGAGGCCTGAGAAAAAAAGTGTTAAAAAATCTGGAAAATAGCATTGTTGTGTGAGAATGAAGGCGACCTGACAGGCTCACTATTGAACTCGTCATCTTTCTTCTCAAACCCAGAGGACATAAAACAATATAGAGAGAGGTAAGATCGATATCGATTTTGTGACATTACGTATTATTTTCATATTTTAGTATACACTTTTCATATTAATGCGAAATCAAGTGTATCTCTGTGAAATGTCAACGGAGCCCTGAGCGTACCCCAAACTTTTTATTTTGAAAGTTTTTTACATTTAATTCAGCTCTTGTAATGTTAATTTTGCTTTTTGTGACCCACGGAAATAACATTGCAGAGGATGTCCAATCCATGTCAAATCCTCAAAATTCACTGTGAGAAGCAACGCCGCTCTGTCAACAGAGCTCAGTGCTTATTATCGGATGTATTAGGTTACGAAATATGACTTTTAATGATATGTTAGAGAACGACCCCACTAAACGATTCAGGACATGAAGAATCATACTTGTCTTGGTGAAATGTATTTTATCATGTAAGGTGAAATTTCATCACCAAAGCAGAGTGGGTGGACACCCTAAGTAGAGTGCTTTCACATGACTCCCACTTTGACATTTGCAATAAAGCTGAGTGGAAAAGAAAACTGATCACACAATGTAAAGTATACTGGGTATAGAGCCAATAAGATGAATCCATCTACGACAGAGTAGCCAATAAGATTAATCCATCTACGACAGAGTAGCCAATAAGATGATGTCACGAATGTCTGTGGAATGCGGTAGGCCAGAGTCAAGCGCAGGACACAGAATGAAATGAAAATCCACTTTACTAAATAGTAAAGATACAAGCAAAACCTCCAAACACAGGGAGGAGCAAACCCGCTCACAAATGACACTCGTACAAGCAACAAACACGCACAACACACAGTGGGGGCGAACAGGTTAAATAGGGATAATACTATAATGGAAAACAGGTGCGCAACAATCAGGTGAACATAGAAACATAAAACATAGATTGGCAGCAGCTAGAATTCCGGTGAGGACGAACGCCGTAGCCCGCCCCAACCAGACAGTAGCCAATAAGATGAATCCATCTACGACAGAGTAGCCAATAAGATGAATCCATCTACGACAGAGTAGTCAATAAGATGAATCCATCTACGACAGAGTAGTCAATAAGATGAATCCATCTACGACAGAGTAGTCAATAAGATGAATCCATCTACGACAGAGTAGCCAATAAGATGAATCCATCTACGACAGAGTAGCCAATAAGATGAATCCATATACGACAGAGTAGCCAGTAAGATGAATCCATCTACAACAGAGTAGCCAATAAGACGAATCCATCTATGTCACCTTCCTGTGTCTTGTCCTTATGGGCATCATCCCAGGCCAGGATTCTGCCATGACAGCCAGTCAACGAACACAGTCATCATGCATCACGAATCTCCCTCTGTTTTAAGACCAGGGGTTAAGTAAATAACTAAATCTGCGTGTGCAGTAGAGAACATTTACCCCATAGATCACACAAGTGGGTTTTATTAGAAGCGTTTGTTAGCCTTGTCTTCATTGGGTTAACAAGAGGGCAAGCCTACACATCACTGAGTCACTGTGTGTGTGTGTGTGTGTGTGTGTGTGTGTGTGTGTGTGTGTGTGTGTGTGTGTGTGTGTGTGTGTGTGTGTGTGTGTGTGTGTGTGTGTGTGTGTGTGTGTGTGTGTGTGTGTGTGTGTGTGTGTGTGTGTATTTGTGCATGTGTGTATGTGTGTGTGTTAACTGATTAACACTAATGTTGATGCATCATTCTTTTTATTGTTGGTGAAGATGAGGTTGTTGATATCGATTTGAAAAACAATTAATAGTCACATTTGAATGATGATACAATTAGCCAACATAAACACAAATAAACAAATTAAAAAAGGCAAGACTAACAGAAAAGTCCTCAAAATCTGAAAAACAGAATTCAGCCAAAATGTATTCATTTATTATTTTTCAGACTTTGACTTCACTCTCTCAGTGTACTTGAAAACTTGTCCTGTTCCTTCTAAGCCAAACATCATTCTAGTTTTCTCCCCTAATCTCATCTCTCTGTTCTCTTCTCATCTCTCTCTCTCTCTCTCTCTCTCTCTCTCTCTCTCTCTCTCTCTCTCTCTCTCTCTCTCTCTCTCTTCTGAAGATGGAGGGATAGATATTAGATTATCGTTTTGGGGACTGTGGGAGATCTATACATCTATGCAGTCAATCTGGTCTTCTCCTACAGAGAGAGTGACTCATGCATTACCAAATGCTACCAATAACAGTCCGGCCTGGCCCAACTTCTGAAGATACAATTCCTTCATATAATTTCCATCTGAAGGCTAGCTAGCTGGTCATAATTTCACTGACGTAATATGAATGAAGAGAACATGACCATTTCCTGGTGATATTACTGTAAACTCTGCTTTGTATGCTGTCACCACTCACCACAATATTATTTCAAGCAGGCTTTACTGTAATAGCTAAGTACCTGTCATCTCAAAGACACATTGCACTGCAAGTTGGACGGAGATGGGTGAGCGCAGGTGAGACCATATCAAGCCGACCATATCAAGCCGACCACATCAAGTCGACCACATCAAGCCAACCACATCAAGCCGACCACATCAAGCCGACCACATCAAGTCGACCACATCAGGCCGACCACATCAAGTCGACCACATCAAGCCGACCACATCAGGCCGACCACATCAAGCCGACCACATCAAGTCGACCACATCAAGCCGACCACATCAAGTCGACCACATCAAGCCGACCACTTCAAATCTCATTCAACCGTCATTAAAAATCCAATCACTGATAGCCCATTGATGATAATCATGACCAGCCAATCAGAATGACCGTATAATGGCCACAGCGACTCCAGTCCTTCGCCTCTGTAACTGGGCCACACACCAAATGGGCAGTGCCTGGTGACATTTGGTCATCAGTATTCTCAGACCACTTTGATGAACTCACGGTTAGTTCCTCTGTTTACACGGCTCTGCAACAAATTAGAAATGTCGACAAATGTCAAGAAAATGTCAAGGTCTAGCTGACATAGACACACAGCAATTGCAAATCAAATCAAAATCAATACTTATTTGTAACATGCACCGAATACAACAGGTTTAGACCTTACAGTGAAATGCTTACTTACAAGCTCTTTCCAAATGATGCAGAGTTAAAGAAAAATCCACTAACACTTGAGAAATAAAACACACAAGAATTAGGCTATGTACCAGCAGTACATGTAGGCAGAGGTAAAGTGACAAGGCATCAGGATATATATGTATGTGTGTGTGTGGCATCAGTACGTGTGAGTGTGTGAGTGTGTTATGTGTGTGTGTGCGTATGTGTGTGCATGTGTGTGTTTGTATCAGTGGAGGCTCCTCAGAGGAGGAAGGGGAGGACCATCCTCCTCAGTGAATTTCATTAAAATGTAAATTATAAAACATTAAAAAAGTTATCATTTTTAGATAAAACCATACTAAATATAATCACGTCACCAAATATTTGATTAAAACACACTATTTTGCAAAAAAGGTCTTCAGTAGCCTCAACAGCCCTCTGTAGGGTAGCACCATGGTGTAGCCGGAGGACAGTTAGCTTCCGTCCTCCTCTGGGTACATTGACTTCAATACAGTGCCTTGCAAAAATATTCATCCCCATTAGCATTTTTCCTATTTTGTTGCATTACAACCTGTAATTTAAATTGATTTGTATTTGGATTTCATGTAATGGACATACACAAAAATAGTCAAAATTGGTGAAGTGAAATGAATTACTTGTTTCAAAAAATTCAAAATAATTAATGACGGAAAAGTGGTGTGTGCATATGTATTCAGCCCCTTTGCTATGAATCCCCTAAATAAGATCTGGTGCAATCAATTACCTTCAGAAGTCACATAATTAGTTAAATAAAGTCCACCTGTGTGCAATCTAAGTGTCACATGATCTGTCACATGATCTCAGTTTATATAAACCTGTTCTGAAAGGCCCCAGAGTCTGCAACACCACTAAGCAAGGGGCACCACCAAGCAAGCGGCACCATGAAGACCAAGGAGCTCTCCAAACAGATCAGGGACAAAGTTGTGGAGAAGTACAGATCAGGGTTGGGTTATAAAAAAATATCAGAAACTTTGAACATCCCACAGAGCATTAAATCCATTATAAAAAATTGAAAGAATATTGTACCACAACAAACCTGCCAAGAGAGGGCCGCCCACTAAAACTCACAGACCAGGCAAGGAGGGCATTAATCAGAGAGGCAACAAAGACACCAAAGATAACCCTGAAGGAGCTGCAAAGCTCCACAGCGGAGATTGGAGTATCTGTCCGTAGGACCACTTTAAGCCGTACACTCCACAGAGCTGGGCTTTACGGAAGAGTGGCCAGAAAAAAAGCCATTGCTTAAAGAAAATAATAAGCAAACACTATTGGTGTTCACCAAAAGGCATGTGGGAGACTCCCCAAACATATGGAAGAAGGTACTCTGGTCAGATGAGACTAAAATTGAGCTTTTTGGCCATCAAGGAAAACGCTATGTCTGGCGCAAACCCAACACCTCTCATCACCCGAGAACACCATCCCCACAGTGAAGCATGGTGGTGGCAGCATCATGCTGTGGGGATGTTTTTCATCGGCAGGGACTAGGAAACTGGTCAGAATTGAATGAATGATGGATGGCGCTAAATACAGGGAAATTCTTGAGGGAAACCTGTTTCAGTCTTCCAGATATTTGAGACTGGGATTGAGGTTCACCTTCCAGCAGGACAATGACCCTAAGCATACTGCTAAAACAACACTCAAGTGGTTTAAAGGGAAACATTGAAATGTCTTGGAATGGCTTAGTCAAAGCCCAGACCTCAATCCAATTGAGAATCTGTGGTATGACTTATAGATTGCTGTACACTAGCGGAACCCATCCAACTTGAAGGCGCTGGAGCAGTTTTGCCTTGAAGAATGGGCAAAAATCCCAGTGGCTAGATGTGCCAAGCTTATTGAGACTTACCCCAAGAGACTTGCAGCTGTAATTGCTGCAAAAGGTGGCTCTACAATGTATTGACTTTGGGGGGTGAATAGTTATGCATGCTCAAGTTTTCTGTTTTTTTGTCTTATTTCTTGTTTGTTTCACACCAAAAAATATTTTGCATCTTCAAAGTGATAGGCATGTTGTGTAAATCAAATGATACAAACCCCCCAAAAATCTATTTTAATTCCAGGGTGTAAGGCAACAAAATAGGAAAAATGACAAGCGGGGTAAATACTTTCGCAAAGCCACTGTAGCTAGCAAATGCAGCTAGCTAGTTCAGCCTACTGAAACACCCTGCTCAAACAGAGGGATGCTATGTTAGCTAGCTGGCTATGGCTATCCAATACTGGAACTCTTCCAAGTCAAGGTAAGCTTTTGGTTTTACTAATTTATTGCCACCGGGGCCTGCTTGTGTAACTGCTTACTGACTGTACACTGTAACGTTACTGCATGATTGTAGAGGGTTTACTAACGCCTTAGTTCTATTAGCTATGCTGACTATGACATTACTTTAGCTAATATGGTGACAATGATGTAGGCTGTGTGTAGTGGTTTTTCTTTAAAAGGTTTTTTCACCTGGTCACATACAGCTGATGTGTTGTGCATTGAGGTCCACAAGCGAAGGGAAGAGGTGAGAGGAGGAGAGATGCGAGAAGGAATACAACGTGGCTGCTATGAAAGTGAACGGTGTTTACGCGTGATTAGGGTTGTATTCATTCCGCCGATTCTGTTGAAAAACGTTTCTTAAACGGAAGTAAGCGGAACAAAATGGGGATAAACATACGTGAATTTGTCCAATAGAAACTCTCGTTTGCAGCTGTTGGATAAATGATTACACCCTGTATCAGCTAGATGCAGGCAAGAGTATGCAAGGCGGTATTGAATGTCACTGTCTGTCCATGTGTCACTGTCTGTCACTTCAAATTTGTCTCTCGACCTGTGTGCACCTACGTTGTAAACTTTCATTCATATGCTAGGTTGTAGCAACCTCATGATGGGTATAGGGAAAATTAGAGTATCATGTAGTAGCCTAAACCTATCGCTGTTGCATTGAACTGGGTGAATGGAATATGAATGAGAGTCACACCCAATATGCTGTAATAGAAATAAGACCATGCTCATGTAAAATAAATTGTCCTCCCTCATCTTAAACGGCACTGACCGCCACTGGTTTGCATGTGTGGAAGTGTCAGTGTAAGTGTGTGTGTGTTTGTGTGTGTGTGTGTGTGTGTGTGTGTGTGTGTGTGTGTGTGTGTGTGTGTGTGTGTGTGTGTGTGTGTGTGTGTGTGTGTGTGTGTGTGTGTGTGTGTGTGTGTGTGTGTGTGTGTGTGTGTGTGTGTGTGGATAGAGACCTGTGAGTATACATAGCCAGTGCAGGTAGAGTCAGTGCAGATAGTCCATAGTCCGGGTAGTCAGTCGTTAGCTATTCAACAGTCTAATTGCTTTGGCGGTAGAAGTTGTCTCGGAGCCTGTTGGTTCGAGACCTGATGCCCTGGTACCGCTTGCCTGACGGTAGCACAGAGAACAGTCCATGGCTTGGGTGAATGAAGTGTTTGGCAATTTTCTGGGCCTTCCTTAGACACCGCCTGGTATAAAGGTCCTGGATGGCAGGGAGCTTGGCCCCAGACTGGGTAGTCCGCACCACCCTCTGTAGAGCCTTGCGGTCCAGGCAGGTGCAGTTGCCATACCATGCGGTGATGCAGCCAGTCAAGATGCTCTCAATGGTGCAGCTGTATAACTTTTTGAGGATCTGAGAGCCCATGCCAAGTCTTTTCAGCCTCCTGAGGGGGAAGAGGCGCTGCCGTGCCCTCTTCACGACTGTGCAGGTGTGTGTGGACCATGTTAAGTCCTTAGTGATGTGGACACCGAGGAACTTGAAGCTCTCGACCCGCCCCACTACAGCCCTGTCAATGTGGATAGGTGCGTGATCTCCCCTCTTTCTCCTAGTCCACAATCAGCTCCTTGGTCTTGCTGACATTGAGGGAGAGATTGTTGTCCTGACACCACACTGCCAGGTCTCTGACTCGCTCATCGCTGTCAGTGATCAGGCCTACCACCGTCGTGTCATTAGCAAACTTCATGATGCTGTTGGAGTCATGCGTGGCCACACAGTCGTGGGAGTACAGCAGGGGACTAAGCACACACCACTGTGGGGCCCATATGTTGAGGGTCAGCATGGCAGAAGTGTTGTTGCCTACCCTCACCACCTGGGGCAGCCCACCAGAAAGTCTAGGATCCAGTTGCACAGGGAGGTGTACAGTCCCAGGGTCCTGAGCTTAGTGGATGAGACTATGGTGTTGAACGCTGAGCTATAGTCAATGAATAGTACTCTCACATAGGTATTCCTCCTCCAGGTGGGAGAGAGCAATGTGAAGTGCGATTGAAATTGCATCATTTGTGGATCTGTTGGAGCGATATGCAAATTGGAGTGGGTCCAGGGTGTCTGGGATGATGGCGTTGATGTGTGCCTTGACCAGCCTTTCAAAGCACTTCATGATTACAGATCTGAGTGTAATCGGGCAATATGAATTTAGGCATGTTACCTTAGAGTTCTTGTGAACAGTGACAATGGTGGTCAGCTAGAAACATGTTGGTACAGGGAGAGGTTGAAAATGTCAGTGAAGATGCTCGCCCTGGTATTACCTCCAGTCTCGCGGCCTTGCAAGTGTTAACCTGTTTAAAAGCCTCACTCACATCAGCCACGGAGAGCAAGATCACACAGTCGACTGTGTCTGTGTCCCGTCCCTGAAAAGTGGTAGCTTTAGCCTTCAGATGTCACCGGTAATCCATGGCTTCTGGTTTGGTACAGTAATAATAATGATAATAATACATGGGTCATATACAGTTATTTTCCAGGACTCAAAGTCGCTTTACAATTGTAAAACAGGAGTGTGGGTTGGTAGGGGAGAAGGTCTGGCAGTTAAGGGGGGCAAGGTGGTGAAGGGCTTTGTAGGTCAAATGGAGGATCTTGTAATCAATGCATTGGCAGACAGGGAGCCAGTGGAGTTCACGGAGGACAGGGTTGATGTGCTGCCAGGACTTAGTGTGGGTGAGGAGTTGGGCTACAGAGTTTTGAACCATTTGGGGCTTATGGAGGGAGCGTGAGTTGTAGAGTAGTGAGTTGCTGTAGTCAAGACGGGAGGAGATGAATGCATGTATGAGTGTTTCAGCTGCAGGATGGGAGAGGGAGGACCAGACTTTGGCAATGTTGTGGAGGTGGAAAAATGAGGATTTGACAGTCTGTCTTATGTGGTGGTCAAAGGAGAGGGTGGAGTCCAGGATGACTCCAAGGTTGCATGCATGGAGGGAGGGAGAGACAGCAGTGTCCTCAATGGTGAGGGTGAGGTTGCCAGCTTTGGTGAGGGTGGATTTGGTGCCTATGGGGAAGAGTTCTGTTTTATCATTGTTGAGCGTGAGGAATGTTTGTTGCATCCATGTTTTTATTGCAGAGAGGCAGGATTCAATGTGGGTCAGATGTTGGTTGAGGAGGGATTTGATGCTGAGGTAGAACAGGGTGTCATCGGCATAGCAGTGGAAGTCATGGAGGAGCTGACCAAGGGGGGGATGAGATGTCCTGGGGGGGAGGGGGAGTCATTGATCACTTTGAGGAGTGCAGTTTCAGTGCTGAGGAGAGGGTGGAAACCAGACTGGAAAGGCTTGAACAGGAGGTTGATTAGCAGGTCGGTTTGTAATTGGGAGGCAACAGTACGTTCCAGAGTCTTGGCAAGGACGGGGAGGTTGGAAATGGGGCGGAAGTTATTGACGATGGTGGTGTCCAGTCCTGGCTTTTTTAAGATGTGGGTGACTGTTTCGTAGTTGAAGGGGACAGTTCCGTGGGCGAGGGAGAGGTTGACGATGTGTGTGATATATGGACAGAGAGCAGGCAGTCAGGCTTTGATTATAACAGTAGGGAGAAGATCCATGGAGCAAGTTGTAGTCTTGGATGACATGGTGAGTTTTAAGATATAGGGAGAGTCAATGGGGAGCAGATTCGGAGAGCCTCGTTTCAGGGGTGACGGTTGGGAGGTTGACAGGGGGAGGGGCGGATGAGGGAGATTCATCAGTCAGTGATGAGTTTATTTTGGTGATATTGTGCTTGAAAAACTGAAGGGAGGAGTTGCAGAGTTCAGTGGAGGGAGTAGAGAAGGTGTGGTCACAGGACTGAAGTAGTTTGCTGACAGTGGAGAACAGAGTCCGGGTTTTCTTATTGGACCTGTTGATGTTGGAGAAGTAGGTGGACCTGGCAGCACTGAGGCCATCTCTGTAGGTGGAGAGGTGGAGTTTTGGGGCCTCAGCGTGGACAGTGAGCCCAGACTTCCTGCTCAGGTGCTCCAGGCAGCGGCCAGCTTGCTTCAGGGCGCGGAGCTCAGCGTTCAACCAGGGGGAGGAGGAGGAGAAGGAGGAGGAGGGGGAGGAGTAGGAGGAGTCAGGTTTAGTTTGGAGTGGGCCCAGAGAGTTGAGGGAGACAGATAGAGCAGTATTGAATTGGGCAGCTAGTTCATCAGGTGAGTTGGGGGCATGGTCAAGGCAGCGCAGATGGCATCAGAGAGTTGGAGGGGGTCAACAGCTTTGATGTTGCGGAATGAGATGAGGCGTTTGTCAGTGTTGTGGGGTGAGTATGAGGTAAGA
This sequence comes from Coregonus lavaretus, assembly GCF_964263955.1. Lineage (NCBI taxonomy): Eukaryota > Metazoa > Chordata > Actinopteri > Salmoniformes > Salmonidae > Coregonus > Coregonus lavaretus. The sequence goes on along the minus strand of NC_139988.1, from coordinate 87,535,685 downwards.
GAGAAATGAAAGATGTTGTGGTCAGACAGTGGGAACAGGTAGGGGGAAATATGAGTTAGGTTGAGACAAGTATGTATCCCTTGGTCAAGTATGGTCAAGTATGTATCCCTTGCTGTGATTGGGAACACTGACACTATGGGGATGACATCGTTGATGTACTTCCTGATGAAACCTGTGGTTGATGATGTAAACTCCTAGATGCTGTCAGATGAGTCACGAAACATATTCCAGTCTGCACTAGCAAAACAATCCTGTAGCATAGCTTCCGCTTCGTCAGACCATTTCTGCACTGAGCACGACATTGGCACTTCCTGTTTGAGCTTCTGTTATTAGACAAGAAGCAGAAGGATAGCGTCGTGGTCTGATTGGGTGAAGGGAGGTCGGGGAAGGCCTTTTATTCATGTCTTTGGGTTTAATAAAAGTGATCCAGAGTTTTAGCGCCCCTTGTGGTGCAGGAGACGTGCTGGTAAAACTTGGGTAAGACTGATTTTAATCTTCCTGAGTTAAAGTCGCCAGCAACAAGGAATGCAGCCTCTGGTTGTGTGGTTTCTTGTTTGTTTATGGCCCCATACATTATTCGTTGAGTACCAAAGTGGTGTTAGCTTGTGGTGGGATGTAGACAGCAGTGATGATTATAGATGATAACTCTCTCAGGAGATAGAAGGGTCTACAATTTACCATGAGGTATTCAAAAGCTTGAGACTTCCTTCACACTGGAAGCCGGACACCAGTTGTCGTTGACAAATAAGCACACCCCTCCCCTTTTGGATTTACCAGAGTCCATTGTTCGGTCTTGGCGGTGCATGGAGAAACCATAAAGCTGGATATACATCGCCTTGGAGAGCCATGTCTCTGTGAGGCATAGAATGTTGCATGGGAGTGCCAGATGATTTTCTCAGCGTCTCAGTCTAACCAAGATGCCTGCTCTCTCTGCCGGCGACGCTTCTTTGGTAATCCGAAGAGGGGAACTGGGTCTGATGTACACTACCGGTCAAAAGTTTTAGAACACCTATTCATTCAAGGGTTTTTCTTTATTTTCACTATTTTCTACATTGTAAAATAATAATAGTGAAGACATCAAAACTATGAAATAACACATATGGAATCATGTAGTAACCAAAAAAGTGTTAAACAAATCAAAATATATTTTATATTTGAGATTCTTCAAATAGCCACCCTTTGCCTTGATGACAGCTTTGCACACTCCTGGCATTCTCTCAACCAGCGTCATAAGGCAGTCACCTGGAATGCATTTCAATTAACAGGTGTGCCTTCTTAAAAGTAAATTTGTGGAATTTCTTTCCTTCTTAATGTGTTTGAGCCAATCAGTTGTGTTGTTACAAGGTAGGGTGGTATACAGAAGATAGCCCTATTTGGTAAAATAACAAGTCCATATTATGGCAACAACGGCTCAAATAAGCAAAGAGAAACGACAGTCCATCATTACTGTAAAACATGCATAATCTTCTGTTTACTATTCATGGATTAGTCCACTGCACCACCAGGACGGAGCTAGCATGCAATGTTTTATTTCGAATACAAAGCTGTTCATTTTAGTCTATTCAAACAGACCCCATTTTAAAGGAAACAAGCACTCATTTAGATCAGGTGTGGCCAACCTGAATGCACTTAACAACATAGCGGACAAAGAGATTTTTGTTGATTCTGAGAATGGAATGTATATGTTTTTACTAAAGTTACAAAAGTTTTCTTAAAGTTCTGAGAACGGAATGTATGTTTTTAAATAACATTCTTAGAATGTTCTCTGAACATTACTAAAGTTTACTTGTGGTTTTTATGGAAAGTTTTCATTCTGAGAACAATTTGAGAGCATGACTTCAAATAGAACCATGAGGAAACCTCTAGGAAACATTATGCTGAAGTACTGAAATTCCTACAGAAGAACATTGTTTCTTAATGTTCTTGGAATAATTTGAGAACATGACTTTAAATAGAACCATGAGGAAACCTGTAGAAAATGTTATACTGTAGAACTGAAATTCCCACCAAAGAAAGTAGTTTTTTCACATTCTCTGAACAATTTGAGAACATTCCCAATGTCAAACCAGTTGAAGAACGTTCATAGAAAATTACTAACATTTTAATTAAATGTAACCATCTTTGAACTTTTAGGAAACATTCTGTTAAAGTAATGAAATACCAAGAAAATACATTTTTGTCAAGTTCATTAAATGTGCTGAGAATGTTCCAGAGCCAAGCAACTATCAAGCCCCATTCCCAGAAAGTTGTGGGAAAGTGGTATGCAAAAATGCCGATAGGACAACCACTCTCTCACCAACCTCTAAGAAACATATGGTTCTATATCGTGGAGCTCCGCCCCATAGGGGAGCTATGCTCCTAGTGGTTTACCCTCTGCCCTAGGGCAGAACAGCCTGAAGCAAAATTATGCACACACCTACAGCCAATAGGAGTATAAGGAACCCCGTTCCCTCAATCTGTCTCCCATTATCTTCAGCGACTGGACTAGTGAAGAAGCCATAACGAAGACTCTAAGAAGAATTTCGCCGTTGACTGCCAGCCGTCAACGTCTTCTACCATGAGCACACCAGGGATTTTCCCACCCCCAAAGGCCCTTTTTAGGGCCCTGTGTCGGTGTACCACCATGGCTAGCTCGGACCCCCACGACCTTTGCTTCGTGTGTTTGGGACCGCAGCACGCCGAGGATGGTCTCGACAACCCTCCTAATTGCGCCTCCTGCGCCCTCCTTACTATGAAGGAGAGGAAGCAGCGTCGGGCGTTTTTTAAGGAGGACGTCCCTCTGGATGATGTAATGTCCACACTCGCCTCTGCTTCAGAGGCGTCAGAGGACAGTGCGGAGTCAGAGGATGACAAGGAAGGCGCCGAGGCGGATATCCCAGTGGGACAATCCAGACCTCTGGCGCCTACCTTCAAAACCCCCTTTCATTCTGAGAGCGCGAGGTTAGAAGGATCCTTGTGCGATGACGACATGGGCTCTGCTAGGTCAGAAGCCCTGTCCTTCGCGGCAGCCTCTCTGCGCTCAGACTTTCCCGGGCTCATTGAGAAGGCAGCCACACGACTCGAGATTGCGCTGCCCCCAGTTCCCCTTCCTATGGAGGTGGACCTGATGGAGGGCGGCCCTTACTCCAAGCCGAGGAGAGCAGCTGAGCCAATGGCTCCAGCCTTGCCCTCTCTCGGCAAGTATGTCGAGGGTTCGTGGGGAGCACCTCTGGCGGCGCGTTCGCCGGCCAGAGCGTATACTCCCTTCACCAGAGTGAGCGGTTATGAGTGGGCGGCTAGGGGAATCCCCAGGCTCGAAGGCGCCATGACGGCGTTCCTAGTGCCGGGTTCGAGTCCCTGGGCAGCCTCCAAGAAGGCCACTCTGCCAGCCCAAAGGGATAGGTTCACAGCCCAATTGGCTGAGAAATCCTTTACGCTGGGAGCCCAGAGCGTAGCAGCGGCGAATAATATCGCCCTCCTCGCGGCCTCCCTGTCCCGTCTCACAACGGGCAGGTCTGAGATGACCAGTGAGGAAGTGGAGGAGGCCTCCAGAATTTCTGGAGCCATCCTCCACCTGACGCAGGCGGTTGCCATATGTGCGGGCAGGACCATGGCCACCTCGGTGGTCACAGAACGGCACCTCTGGCTATCAATGACAGCCATGAAGGAGACCGACAGGGCATCTTTGCTCAATGCCCCAGTCTCCAGCGAGGGCCTATTCGGTCTCGCAGTGAAGGACGCGACCGAGCGCATTGCCAAGCTGGACGAGGAGAGGAGGCACCTGGCGAAGCATTTGCCGTTGGCAATGAGGACCGGCAAAGCCCCAGCCAACCCGTCCACCTCCAACGCCCCCAGCAGAGCTACAGTGAGGCGTCGGGCCAGGCGACAGACGCACACCACAGACAGCAGGAGAGCGGGCTCGGCCCCTCCAGCAGTGACGGTGGCAGCGACGGTCCCACCGGTGAGGGAGGACGTCACGAGGCCAGCCTGGCAGCACCAGAAGGCCTCCCAGAAGCGCAAGCACCTCTGACGAGGCGAGGGGGAGAGGACGGAGGATGGCCCGGCGAGTTACGCAGAAGGGCCTACTGTTCCCCCCCACCCCACTGTTCAGGGCGTGGAGGGCTGTTTTTTACATTGTGTGAATAAAGAGCTGGTTCTCATTGACATTGTCAAAGAAGGACATTTATTCCATAAGGTACAGAACACTTCACGTTCTACGCCTCTCCCTCACCATCTTGAGTGTAGCTCAACCCACTTAGAGTGTGTAGCTGAGCGCGCTCAAGAGAGGAAAAGGGTAAAGGTAGCAAGGCGCAGCCTTAGCTCACCTAATAAAGATTTCTTACTACAGACTCCTAGGAGCTCTGTAGTAAAGGTCTCACATAGCAGGCAGTTGCCTCTGTCCCAATGTGACATGAAGGCGCAGCCGCTAGCCGGGAATGACGCCTTACTGCAGGCCGATGCCTCAGTCAGCGCAGATCAGACCCGTGCGACGTTCACGGAGAGCAGGGATACCACCAAGGTATGGAAGCCTCCGAATTATTCTGAACGTGTCAATGCTCATGGCTCTGAGCGCAGCTCACCACACATTGAGTGTGTCGTTGAACAGCCGCTTAAGACCAGTAAAGAGGCATTGTGGCACCACCGTGTGGTGTCAGTCAGAGATCACACTTTTCAGATTCAGTTGAGTTCTGTAAAGGATAAGTCTCATGCCAAGCGGCAGTCTCAGTCAGACAATGACATGATGACGCAATCGCTTTCCGGGAAGAGCGCTCTGTCTCAGGCCAGTACCTCAGACAGTGCAGTTCAGACCCGTGCTGCGTTCACGGAGGGCAAGATTACTGGAGTTACGGTCGTAACCAACGTATCAAAGCCCCCGATTCACCCAGAACGAGCTGATGTTTCCTCTCCCTTTCAAGGGGGGCCCGCCTTGGGCTATTCCACCAACCCAGTGCTGGGGAATAGCGGCGGCGAGGGCCATAGAGGAATACAGGTCTTTCCTACTAGACGCACCACAGCTTCGTGCGCGCCCGCTTTCTCAGCATTGCTGGCAGTGGCGTCGAAGCTGTACCCTCTCACGCTGGTTAGAACAGACGTTAGAGAAGGGTTATGCCCTCCAATTCCATCGGACCCCACCCCCGTTCAGGGGAGTAGTGGAAACGGTGATGAAAACGCCGGACAAAGTGGCCGCTCTGAAGTCAGAGATTACGGAACTTTTGGCGAAGGAGGCGGTCACAGTAGTGCCCCGAGAGCAAAGGAACAAGGGGCTGTACTCGCCCTATTTCCTAGTGCCCAAAAGGACGGGGGGAGTGAGGCCGATTTTGGATTTACGCATTCTCAACGAGAGCATAACCAAACGGCCCTTCCGAATGCTAACGACAAAACGCCTACTGGAATGTGTTCAGAAGGGAGATTTATGTACAAGCATAGACCTAAGGGACGCGTACTTTCATGTGCCGATACAATCGCGCCACAGAAAGTTTCTGCGGTTCGCCTTTCAAGGGGTGGCGTACGAGTTCACGAGGATGCCGTTTGGGTATGCCCTGGCACCTCGAATGTTTTCCAAATGTGTGGAGGCGGCATTGGAACCGCTGCGTCGTCAAGGAATAAGGCTATTAGCCTACCTAGACGACCTGCTGATTCTCGCCCCGTCAGCAGAGCTGGCGTTCACACACACGACACAGACAGTGACTCATCTCACGCGTCTGGGGTTTGCTGTGAATTGGAAAAAGAGCGCACCCTGGCCCAGTCATCAGATTGTCTACCTGGGACTACAGCTAGACACTGTAATGATGAGGGCGCGAATTTCGGACCCTCGAAGGGCAGCATTATTACTAGCCCTGAGGAAGTGTCGTCCGAATCACACAGTAACGGCGCTATCGATCATGTCACTTTTGGGTCTCATGTCGGCAGCCCACTCTGTGGTACCGCTAGGGCTTCTGCACATGCGCAGAACACAGCGGTGGTTCGCCCAACTAAGACTAGACCCAGTGCGTCAACGTCATCGGTTGGTGGTGGTTCCTCTCTCGCTAAGAGCAGACCTGGACTATTGGCGGAATCCGTGCGTTCTCACGCACGGAGTCCCGATGGGCAAGGTGTCATCCTACATTCCAGTGTTTACAGATGCCTCTCTGACTGGATGGGGAGGGACATGTCAGTCTCAAGCGATAGGAGGTGCATGGCCTCAATCAGGTCGTCACATCAACCTCCTAGAGTTGGAAACGGTACGACTGGTCTTGACCCACTTCGCGTCTACCCTTCGGGGTCGCGATGTGTTGGTCTGGTCAGACAACCGAACCACAGTGGCTCACATAAACCGCCAGGGAGGGGTCAGGTCTCCTGCCCTTCATCGGGCGGCAATGGAATTGTGGCTGTGGGCTCACAAGCACCTTCGCTCGTTGAGAGCAGCTCACATCCCGGGCTACTTGAACGTAGGGGCAGACCTCATGTCAAGAGGGGGTCCTCGAGACGACGAGTGGTGTCTGCACCCGGACATTGTTCTACAGATTTGGGAACAATTCGGGAGAGCCGAGGTGGACCTGTTCGCGTCACGTGTGAAGGCGCAGTGTCTCCTATGGTTTTCTCTGAGAAACCAGGACGAACCGCCATTGGGAAGGGACGCATTCGCGCACTACCCGTGGCCGAAAGTTCTCCTGTATGCATTCCCTCCGCTGTCTTGCATTCTCCCACTGCTAGCCAGGGTGAGGTCAGAGGAGCTGTCAGTGATACTGATAGCGCCCGATCGCCCGGGGGCTCCGTGGTTTGCAGAGATGAGTCAGATGTTGATTGCGCCACCTTGGCCAATTCCACATCGACGAGACGCGTTGATTCAGGCGGGAGGCTCGATAGGGCAATGGCCCATAATCGGCCAACCACTGAAGGCTTGGTTCCTGAATGGGACAGGTTGAAGCGCCGTGGGTTGTCTGATGCAGTGATCAGAACAATACAGGGCGCAAGAGCCAGTTCCACTTCTAGGATGTATACCAGCAGATGGAACGTTTTCTCACGATGGTGTGACACACAGAACGTGGAACCCATGAGCTGTCAGGTAGAGAGTGTGCTCTCATTCCTGCAGTCTATGTTTGATAAGCAGAAATCGCCCTCCACCATTCGAGTGTTTGTAGCGGCAATTTCAGCTGGTCATGAAGGGTTTAACGGGAAAAGTGTGTTCACTCACCCATTAGTGAAACGTTTCCTTTTGGGAACGCAACGGCTTAGGCCAAGACCTAGAGCTACGCTGCCCAAATGGGATTTGGCACTGGTTCTCGAAGCGCTATGTAAGCCGCCGTTCGAGCCATTGAATCAAATACCCCTCAAGGTGCTGTCTATCAAGACGGCGCTGTTGCTCGCCTTGACTACCGCTAAACGAGTCAGTGATTTGTGTGCACTGTCAACGAGACCCGACTGCCTTGCCATTAATGGCGATCTGAGCAGAGCGGTGTTACGTCCTAACCCGGCATTTGTGCCGAAGGTTATCAACAGTGCATATAGGTCACAGATCGTGGAATTGTGGGCTTTTCATCCCCCTCCCCATGGGGAGAGGAGTGAGGAAAAGCTTCATTGTTTGTGCCCAGTACGCGCTCTGGCGTGTTACGTGAGGCGCACAGCGGCAGTTAGGTCATCACCTCAGCTGTTTGTGTGTCACGGTGCAACTGCATTGGGTAGACCACTTTCAAAACAGCGATTGTCTCATTGGCTTTGTGAAGGCATTGAGACGGCGTACGAGGCGGCGGGGCAACAACCGCCTCAGGGTATTAAAGTGCACTCCACTCGTGGAGTTGCAGCTTCTACTGCCCTCTTCAGGGGAACAGAGGTAGAGGATATTTGTAGAGCGGCGTCATGGTCGACACCGTCTCCTTTTATCCGTTTCTATCTGTTGGATATGTCTTCTAACTCTTTGGCTCAGTCTGTACTCAGTGTGGCTGAGGTGAGATCATGAGATAGAGGAGAGAGAAGCAGGACGATAGACAGGTCTCTATCAGGTCCGCTTTGGATGAAGAGCATATTCTGTGGCATGTCTCCTGGCTGACAGTGTCAGCATGCGGAAACATGTATTGAGTGTTATCTTAGAATATTGAGGCACGGCTATCTGCTAGTTCAGATTAGCAGGACGTCTATTCTATTGATCTGCCCAATAGCCATTGACATTGTCATTGAGCTAGATGGGGCGGGTCTATAACCGATGACGCGGTATATTGTGATGCCCTGATGGGTTTTTAGTCGCATTACTGCGGAAATTGGTTGCAGCCATTGCTGGGCTTGACCTTTTTCATTTTCTAATGGGAAATGTTAGGCTCGGCAGGGAGTACATTTTGGAGCGTTTCGCTCCGCCTTAAACCACTAGGAGCATAGCTCCCCTATGGGGCGGAGCTCCACGATATAGAACGATTAGTTACCGGAGTGTAACTCCAGTTCTATGAGTGGAGCGGAGCCCCATAGGACTTAAGGCCCTACCGACCCTCTCTAGTGTCGCTGAAGATAATATCTCGGGAGACAGATTGAGGGAACGGGGTTCCTTATATAGGGACACCTGTACTCCTATTGGCTGTAGGTGTGTGCATAATTTTGCTTCAGGCTGTTCTGCCCTAGGGCAGAGGGTAAACCACTAGGAGCATAGCTCCCCTATGGGGCTCCGCTCCACTCATAGAACTGGAGTTACACTCCGGTAACTAATCGTTCTCAGAACCTTATGTGCTAGCTGGGTTGGTTCTACATATGAAGAATCTTATATCGCTGAGTATGATGCAAAAGTGTGACACTGAGTGACAGCGAGAGAGAGAGATAGAGAGGGAGAGAGAGAGATGGGAGATGGATTTCTCTTCCTTTCAGATAACTAGGCTAAGATGAGGAACTAGTCTCTCTCTTCCCCAGTAGCCTACATCACTCTAGTTACCCGCCTCTCTCTCTTCCCCAGAAGCTTTAATCACTCTAGTTACCCCCCTCTCTCTCTTCCCCAGTAGCTTTAATACCTATAGTTACCCCCCTCTCTCTCTTCCCCAGTAGCTTTAATACCTATAGTTACCCCCCTCTCTCTCTTCCCCAGTAGCCTACATCACTCTAGTTACCCCCCTCTCTCTCTTCCCCAGTAGCCTACATCACTCTAGTTACCCCACTCTCTCTCTTCCCCAGTAGCCTACATCACTCTAGTTACCCCCCTCTCTCTCTTCCCTAGTAGCCTACATCACACTAGTTACCCCCCCCCCTCCCCAGTAAGCTTCATCACTCTAGTTACCCCCCTCTCTCTCTTCCCCAGAAGCTTTAATCACTCTAGTTACCCCCCTCTCTCTCTTCCCCAGAAGCTTTAATCACTCTAGTTACCCCCCTCTCTCTCTTCCCCAGAAGCTTTAATCACTCTAGTTACCCCCCTCTCTCTCTTCCCCAGAAGCTTTAATCACTCTAGTTACCCCCCTCTCTCTCTTCCCCAGTAGCTTTAATACCTATAGTTACCCCACTCTCTCTCTTCCCCAGTAGCCTACATCACTCTAGTTACCCCCCTCTCTCTCTTCCCCAGAAGCTTTGATCACTCTAGTTACCCCCCTCTCTCTCTTCCCCAGTAGCTTTAATACCTATAGTTACCCCCCTCTCTCTTCCCCAGTAGCCTACATCACTCTAGTTACCCCCCTCTCTCTCTTCCCCAGAAGCTTTGATCACTCTAGTTACCCCCCTCTCTCTCTTCCCCAGTAGCTTTAATACCTATAGTTACCCCACTCTCTCTCTTCCCCAGTAGCCTACATCACTCTAGTTACCCCCCCCCCCCCCCTCTTCCCCAGTAAGCTTCATCACTCTAGTTACCCCCCTCTCGCTCTTCCCCAGAAGCTTTAATCACTATAGTTACCCCCCCCCCCCCCCCCCCTCTTCCCCAGTAACCTGCATCACTCTAGTTACCCTCCTCTCTCTCTCTTCTCCTTCTCCAACATGCAAACTAGCCCTGGAAACACTCATAAATCGTACACATGGGAAAGATAGAAAGAGAAGGAAAGAGAAGGAAAGAGAAGGAAAGAGAAGGAAAGAGAAGGAAAGAGAGGGAAAGAGGGGAAAGAGAGGGAAAGAGAGGGAAAGAGAGGGAAAGAGAAGGAAAGAGAGGGAAAGAAAAGGAAAGAGAAGGAAAGAGAGGGAAAGAGAAGGAAAGAGATGGAAAGAGAGGGAAAGAGAGGGAAAGAGAGGGAAAGAGAAGGAAAGAGAGGGAAAGAGAGGGAAAGAGAGGGAAAGAGAGGGAAAGAGAAAGAAAGAGAGGGAAAGAGAAGGATAGACATAGATATACACATGGTCCACTAAACTCAAGTTCATTCATTCTATCGTCTTTTTCTCTCTTTCCTTCTCTCCTTTTGTTTCTCTCTGGTGAGTTACTAGTACAGCTGTATCAGACACACACACACACACACACACACACACACACACACACACACACACACACACACACAATATGCTAAACCACACGGAACCATGTGATCACGTGAAGTTAGTGTGACAACATGAAACTACACGTGAAAGCGTGAAATTTCACATGCAAAATCATGTAGTTATAATGGAAGGGTCACTCTGTTGTGGGACTGAGAAACGTTTTTCTTCCCGTGGCCAAGAGGGCTTGGTCACGCAGTTTAACGATACTGCTACTGTTACTGTAGTGGATGTCAACTACCGTGTTTATAGCCCAACAGAATAGCAGGCAAAAGACAGTAGAACGCCAGTGGGATTGTGTTAGCATTGTTCACATGTTGATGAAGCCTGTGCCAACACAATACATTCATACTGACTCTACACACCCACTCACACACAAGCTGCTGCTACTCTGTTTATCTTATATCCTGTTGCCTAGTCACCTTACATGTTTACCTCCATCACTCCAGTATCTCTGTCACCGTACCCCTATACATGTCTACCTCCATCACTCCAGTATCCCTGCACATTATATATATGGTATTCAAACTGACCCTGTATATAGTTGCTTACTTACTTATTGTGTTCTTCATATTTCTTCTTATTTCTCTTTTTTTTTAGTGTTAGATTGTTATTGATTATTGCATTGTTGGGTTTTTGAGTTTGCAAGAAAGGCATTTCACTGTGCTTGTGCACGTGACATTAAAAACGTGAAACCTGAAACTTGATGTAGTCTTTTTGTAGTGCACTACTTTTGACCAGAGCTCTATGGGCCCTGGTCAAAAGTAGTGCACCATATAGGGAAAAGGGTGACATTTGGGATGCTACCAGGATGTGTGATCAGAACCTATTGGACCTCTGTCTGCTTCAACATCAGTCTGGGAGGGAAGGAGATGTACAACCGTGTTTTTCATCCTCTGGTCTGTGGAGCAGCACCAGTCCCTTAGTGCAGTGGTGTGAAGTGGGCGTATGTTAGTGGTTGTGTGTGTGTGTGTGTGTTTGTGTGTGTATGTGTGTGTGTGTGTTTGTGGCCCTCTCTCTCTGTGACATTTTCCTCTAAAGCTGATGAATATGGATGGACAGATCTGTCTTCACCTCCGTCTTACCTCTCTCCTCCATGCCTCCATCCCAGAATAATAACCTCTGATCAATCACTCTGGCCAACAATCCGATGTCCCCATATACTGAGACTGCTCTGGATGCCAATGGAAGGTGACAGTAAAGTTATAGAGCATCAGAAAGTGTCACTAAGTGACCAGCCAGGGTGATACTTTGTGAACTCACAAGTTAATTGGAAGTTGTGAGTGAAGAACTTCAGGTGTGTGTGTAGCAAAGCCAGGTGATTGATGTGTCTGCCGCCTGTAATCTGTGTGTGTGTGTGTGTGTGTGTGGCCTTCTTTAGCTCAGTTGGTAGAGCATGGCGCTTGCAACGCCAGGGTTGTGGGTTCGATTCCGACGGCGGGCCAGTATGAAAAATGTATGCACTCACTAACTGTAAGTCGCTCTGGATAAGAGCGTCTGCTAAAATGTAAAAATGCGTGTGTATTTGACTCACTCATTTGGTCCTCTGTAGCTCAGCTGGTAGAGCACAGTGCTTGTAACGCCAGGGTAGTGGGTTCGATCCCCGGGACCACCCATACACAAAAAAAATGTATGCACGCGTGACTGTAAGTCGCTTTGGATAAAAGCATCTGCTAAATGGCATATTATTATATTATATTACATATTATAGATAGCTGATAAGCCCCACAACTTCCAAAGAGGAAACTCAATCCAACCCACTCTTCAATGCTTTCTGGCTCTGTTGTGTGTGTGAGGGAAAAGAGGTCTGATGAGGACTCACAGTGAGAGGAAGGACTCGGGGAACCTTGTCTCATTAACATTCTTGGAAAAGTTTTCATTTAGAGACTGTGAAGCACCCCGAAAACCTTAGGCGAAAACCTCTCTGAGAGAGAGAGACAGAGAGAGATAGAGAGAGAACGAGAGAGATAGAAAGAGAGCGAGACCATGTTCTACTCCACATAGCCAGCAATTTACCATCACTGTCATTTGGCCATGTTCCCTTGAATGGAACATACCTTTCTCTCACTGAAATAAAGACAGACAAAAAAGTCTCATCATAAGATTGGGATATTTGATTTGATTTGATTTATTAGGAGCCCCATTAGCCGACGCCAATGGCGACAGCTAGTCTTTCTGGGGACCTATAATATAACGAAAAAGACATTACAGACAAAAGTCTTTACAATTTATATACATTTAAAAACATGAACATGTAGTGTGTTTGTGCATCTATCAGTTACACATACAAGGTTAGGACACACCTACTCATTCCAGGGTTTTTCTTTATTTTTACTATTTTCTACATTGTAGAATAATAGTGAAGACATCAAAACTATGAAATAGCACATATGGAATCATGTAGAAACCAAAAAAGTGTTAAACAAATCCAAATATATTTTATATTTGAGATTCTTCAAATAGCCACCCTTTGCCTTGATGACAGCTTTGCACACGCTTGGCATTCTCTCAACCAGCTTCATGAGGTAGTCACCTGGAATGCATTTCAATTAACAGGTGTGCCTTCTTAAAAGTTAATTTGTGGAATTGATTTCCTTCTTAATGCGGTTGAGCCAATCAGTTGTGTTGTGACAAGGTAGGGAGGGTATAAAGAAGATAGCCATATTTGGTAAAAGACCAAGTCCATATTATGGCAACAACAGCTCAAATAAGCAAAGAGAAATGACAGTCCATCATTACTTTAAGACATGAAGGTCAGTCAATACGGAACATTTCAAGAACTTTGAAAGTTTCTTCAAGTTCAGTCGCAAAAACCATCAAGCGCTATGATGAAACTGGCTCTCATGAGGACCGCCACAGGAATGGAAGTTCCAGAGTTACCTCTGCTGCAGAGGATAAGTTCATTAGAGTTACCAGCCTCAAAAATTGCAGACCAAATAAATGCTTCACAGAGTTCAAGTAACAGACACATCTCAACATCAACTGTTCAGAGGAGACTGAGTGAATCAGGCCTTCATGGTCGAATTGCTGCAAAGAAACCACTACTAAAGGACACCGATAATAAGAAGAGACCTGCTTGGGCCAAGAAACATGAGCAATGAACATTAGTCCAGTGTAAATTTGTCCTTTGGTTTGGAGTCCAAATTGGAGATTTTTGGTTTGTCTTTGTGAGACGCGGTGTGGGTGAGTGTATGATCTCTGCATGTGTGTTTCCCACCGTAAAGCATGGAGGAGGAGGTGTTATGATGTGGGGGTGCTTTGCTGGTGACAATGTCTGTGATTTATTAAGAAATCAAGGCACACTTAACCAGCATGGTAACACAGCATTCTACAGCGATATGCCATCCCATCTGGTTTGGGCTTAGTGGGACTATCATTTGTTTTTCAACAGGACAATGACCCAACACACCTCCAGGCTGTGTAAGGGCTTTTTTACAAAGAAGGAGAGTGATGGAGTGCTGCATCAGATGACCTGACCTCCACAATCCCCTGACCTCAACCCAATTGAGATGGTTTGGGATGAGACAGACCGCAGAGTGAAGGAAAAGCAGCCAACAAGTGCTCAGCATATGTGGGAACTCCTTCAAGACTGTTGGAAAAGCATTCCAGGTGAAGCTGGTTGAGAGAATTCCAATAGTGTGCAAAGCTGTCATCAAGGCAAAGGGTGGCTATTTGAATAATCTCAAATATAAAATATATTTTGATTTGTCTAACACTTTTTTTGTTACTACATGATTCCATATGTGTTATTTCATAGTTTTGATGTCTTCACTATTATTCTACAATGTAAAAAATAGTAAAATATAAAGAGAAACCCTTGAATGAGTAGGTGTGTCCAAACTTTTGACTGGTAGTGTACACGTCAGTACATACACACAACAAGTAGGTCACAAGGGGTAGATGCGTTGTGCCTATGAGGTGTTTCTTTGTTTGTTTATTGAACGCAAAGTTTGCTGTTCACTTGCGCTATATAAGATGGAAGGGAGTTGCATGCACCCATGGCTCTGTACAATACTCTACGTTTCCTTGAATTTGTTCTGGACCTGAGGACTGTGAAAAGACCCCTGGTGGCATGTCTGGTGGGGTGTGTGTGTGTGTCAGTGCTGTGTGTAAGTTTACTGTGCAAACAATTTGGAATTTCCAACACATTAATGTTTCTTATAGAAACAACACTTGACACAGTCAGTCTTACCTCAACTCTTAGCCAACAGAGACTGGCATGCATAGTATTAAGATTAGCCCTCTGATTACAATGAAGAGCAAGACGTTCCACTCTGTTCTAAGCCAGCTGCAGCTTAACTAGGTCTTTCTTTGCAGCACTTGACCATATGACTGAACAATAATCAAGATAAGATAAAACTAGAGCCTGCAGTACTTGCTTTGTGGAGTGTGGTGTCAAAAATGCAGAGCATTTATTACGGACAGACCTCTCCCCATCTTTACAACCATTGAATCTATATGTTTTGACCATGACAGTTTACAATCTAAGGTAACACCAAGTTATTTAGTCTCCCCAACTTGTTCAACAACCCCAACTTTCATTACCAGATACAATGCTCTTAGTTTTAGAGATGTTCAGGACCAGTTTGTTACTGGCCACCCATTCCGAAACAGACTGCAACTCTTTGTTAAGGGTTTCAGTGACTTCATCAGCTGTGGTTGCTGATGTGTACATGGTTGAATCATCAGCATACATGGGCACACATGCTTTGTTTACCAGTGGCAGGTCATTGGTAAAAATAGAAAAGAGGGTGTCACGGTTTCGGCCGAGGCTGCCTCTCTCCCTTGTTCGGGCAGGCTTCGGCGTTCGTCGTCTCCGGAATTCTAGCTGCCACCGATTGATGTTTCATGTTCGTTTGCTTTTGTCTGTTTGTTTCTACACCTGTTTCTGTTTTGTAGTAATTAGTGTCCTATAAGTTTCTCGTTGTGTTTGTCTTGTGTTGTGTGTGATTGTTACCGTCAGTCTGTGTATTGCTCGGTTGAGCGTTATTTTCTCCACTGTTTGCTGGAGCGTTCGTTGCACTTGTGTGTGCACTTATTTCATCCTGACGCACCTGTTTGTGCGCATTGTCTTTTCGCCTTCGTGCGTATTTTGCTGTCAGGCTTATTTTGTCCTGTTGCCTATGTTTAGGCAGGAATACAGCTTTTTGGAATTCAGTCTGCTTCCTGCGTTTGATTCCTACACCACACCTACAACACGACCTGACAGAATCACACACCACACAGTATGGAATCAGCAGGAGCCGAAGCAGCACATTCAAGACTGGAAACCCAGGTTCGGGAACAGCAAGAGCAGCTCCTGCAGATGGGGGCCGCCCTGCAGGTGGTGATGACCACCCTCCGAGGCTGGGGTCCGCCTCCACCGCCAGCCGCCCTGCCAGCACCATCGGCCAGCCCACCCAGTCCAGCGCCGGAACCTCGCGGAGTCCGACTATCTCTCCCGAGGTCCTACGACGGGACCGCAGCTGGGTGTCAGGGATTCCTGCACCAGGTAGAGCTGTACCTGGCCACAGTACATCCGGCACCTTCAGGGCATGAGAGCGTGTCCGCCCTGATCTCCTGCCTGGCCGGTAAAGCGTTGGAGTGGGCCAACGCGGAGTGGAGGAAGATCGACGCCACGACTATTACATACACCGAGTTCTCCCGCCGCTTTAGGGCGGTGTTCGACCATCCCCCGGAGGGGAAAGCGGCGGGGGAGCGTCTGGTCTTCCTCAGGCAGGGGAGGAGGAGTGCCCAGGAATTCGCACTCGAATTCCGTACTCTAGCGGCAGATGCAGGGTGGAATGAGCGGGCCCTCATCGATCTATACCGATGTAGCCTCAGAGAGGACGTCCGTCGGGAGCTGGCCTGTCGGGACACCAGTCTCACTTTCGACCAGCTGGTCGACATGTCAATCAGGTTAGATAACCTATTGGCTACCCGCGGACGTCCTGAGGGGGGTCCGTCCATTCCATCCTCCAGCGCATCCGAGCCGTGTCCTATGGAGCTCGGGGGCGCTGGCGCTAGAGATAGGAGGAGTCGGCAGACTAGGGGGTCCATCCACTGCACCAACTGTGGTCGGGGAGGACACACCGCGGCTAGGTGCTGGGG
The DNA here is from genome assembly GCF_964263955.1 of Coregonus lavaretus. Taxonomy (NCBI): domain Eukaryota; kingdom Metazoa; phylum Chordata; class Actinopteri; order Salmoniformes; family Salmonidae; genus Coregonus; species Coregonus lavaretus. The sequence continues at coordinate 87,519,221 of NC_139988.1, read as the reverse complement.
ATGGCCTCCTAGGGGAGATGACGACAGGTCCCGCACTGGGGATTCCTTCCAGGTGAGTAGGCGCCCCACTCACCCAGAGCTCTCTGTTGCCCATTTCTGTATGCCTGTATGTTTTCCACAGGTAGCACCTCATGCCCAGCATAAGGCGCTGGTAGATTCAGGCGCAGCTGGGAATTTTATTGATAAAAAGTTTTGTTTAGCGTTAGGGATTCCCCTCATTCCTGTTGATGTTCCTTTTCCCGTTCACGCCCTAGATAGTCGTCCGTTGGGTACGGGCTTGATCAGGGAGGTCACGGCGCCACTTAGGATGTGTGCGCAGGGGGATCATCAGGAGATGATTCAGCTGTTCCTGATTGACTCTCCTGCGTATCCGGTGGTGCTGGGCATGCCCTGGTTGAGTACCCATAACCCAGTGATTTCGTGGCAGGAGAGGGCTCTGATGGAGTGGTCTGCTCAGTGTGTGGGTAGATGTTTGGGCGTTTCCGTAGGGGCTACCTCGGTGGAGAGTCCAAACCAGGTGCCCGCATTGCACATTCCACCTGAGTATGGGGATTTGGCTATCGCGTTTAGTAAGGCGAGGGCGACGCGGTTGCCACCCCATAGGCAGGGGGATTGTGCGATAAACCTTCAGGCAGGAGCTGCGCTCCCACGGAGTCATGTGTATCCTCTGTCTCAGGAGGAGAAGAAAGCTATGGAGATTTACATAGACGAATCGCTGAGACAAGGATACATACGGCCGTCCACTTCCCCCGCGTCCTCGAGTTTCTTTTTCGTGAAGAGGAAGGATGGTGGTTTGCGTCCGTGCATCGATTACCGTGGTCTCAATCAGATTACGGTGAAGTATAGTTATCCACTCCCGCTGATTGCGACCATGACTGAGTCGTTGCATGGGGCGCGTTTCTTCACGAAATTAGATCTCAGGAGCGCGTACAACTTGGTGCGCATCAAGAAGGATGATGAATGGAAAACAGCCTTTAGTACCACCTCGGGCCATTACGAGTATCTAGTCATGCCATACGGGTTGATGAATGCTCCGTCGGTCTTCCAATCATTTGTGGATGAGATCTTCAGGGACATGCAGGGACAGGGAGTCGTTGTGTACATAGATGACATTCTCGTGTACTCACCTACCCGTGTCGAGCATGTGGCCCTGGTGCGCAGAGTGTTGCGGAGGCTGGTGGAGCACGACCTGTATGTGAAGGCAGAGAAGTGTCTGTTTTTCCAGGAGTCTATCTCCTTTTTGGGGTATCAGTTGTCAGCGTCAGGGGTGAAAATGGAGGTAGACCGAGCGTCGGCCGTGCGTAATTGGCAAACACCAACCACTGTGAAAGAGGTGCAGCAGTTTTTGGGGTTTGCGAATTACTACCGGAGGTTTATCCGGGGTTTTGGGCAAGTGGCAGCTCCCATCACGTCTCTCTTGAAGGGGGGTCCGGTGCGTCTGCAGTGGTCAGTCGAGGCGGACAGGGCGTTTGGGAGGCTGAAGGACCTGTTTACCTCGGCTCCGGTGCTGGCGCATCCGGATCCCTCTTTACCATTTCAGGTAGAGGTGGACGCGTCTGAGGCCGGTATTGGCGCCGTGCTTTCACAACGGTCAGGCGCGCCACCTAAACTCCGCCCCTGTGCCTTCTATTCCAAGAAGCTCAGCCCGGCGGAGCGAAATTATGACATAGGGGACAGGGAGCTGTTAGCTGTGGTACAGGCCCTTAAGGTGTGGAGGCACTGGCTTGAGGGGGCTCAACACCCTTTCCTCATTTTGACGGACCACCGTAACCTGGAGTACATCCGGGCAGCGAGGAGGCTGAACCCTCGGCAGGCTAGATGGAGTATGTTTTTGACCCGTTTCTCTTTTAAGATCACCTACATCCCTGGGTCACAAAACGGGAAGGCAGATGCGCTGTCTCGGCTGTATGACGGGGAGGAGAGGTTCGTGGAGCCCACTCCCATACTGCCGGAGTCGTGTCTAGTGGCACCGGTGGTGTGGGAGCTCGATTCTGAGCTCGAGCGGGCATTACGCACCGACCCTAGTCCACCACAATGCCCGGAGGGTCGGAAGTATGTTCCGCTCGAGTGTCGGGATCGATTGATCTATTGGGCTCACACGTCACCCTCCTCTGGACACCCGGGTATCGGCCGGACAGTGCACTGTCTTAGTGCCAAATATTGGTGGCCCACGTTGGCCAGGGATGTGAGGGTTTATGTTTCCTCCTGCTCGGTGTGCGCCCAGTGTAAGGCGCCTAGACATCTGCCTAGGGGTAAGTTACTGCCCCTGCCCGTTCCACAACGACCATGGTCCCACCTCTCGGTGGATTTTATAACTGACCTTCCCCTCTCTCAAGGGAATACTACCATCCTGGTCGTTGTGGACCGGTTCTCTAAGGCCTGTCGTTTGCTCCCCATGCCGGGTCTTCCTACTGCCCTGCAGACCGCCGAAGCTATATTCACCCATGTGTTCCGGCACTACGGGGTGCCCGAGGACATTGTGGCTGACCGAGGTCCCCAATTCACCTCCAGAGTCTGGAGAGCTTTTATGGAGCGGTTGGGGGTCTCGGTGAGCCTCACCTCGGGTTACCACCCGGAGAGTAATGGGCAGGTGGAACGCGTTAACCAGGATGTGGGTAGGTTTCTCAGAACGTACTGCCGGGATCGGCCGGAGGAGTGGGCGAGATATGTGCCCTGGGCCGAGATGGCACAGAACTCTCTCCGCCACTCCTCCACCCAACTAACCCCTTTTCAGTGTGTTTTGGGGTACCAGCCGGTTCTGGCACCATGGCATGAGAGCCAGATCGAGGCCCCCGCTGTGGATGAGTGGGTGCGGCGCTCGGAGGAGACGTGGGACGCTGCACACGTCCATCTGCAGCGTGCCATACGTCGACAGAAGACGAGCGCCGACCTACACCGCAGTGAGGGGCCAGTGTACGCACCTGGAGATCGAGTCTGGCTCTCTGCCAGAAACCTGCCCCTCCGCCTGCCCTGTCGGAAGCTGGGTCGGCGGTTTGTAGGGCCATTTAAAGTCCTGAGAAGGTTGAACGAGGTATGTTATAGATTACAGTTACCAGTTGAGTATAAGTGTATTAACCCCTCGTTCCATGTGTCCCTTCTCAGGCCGGTGGTAGCAGGCCCACTCCAAGAACATGAGATCTTGGAGACCCCCCCGCCCCCGTTGGACATCGAGGGGGTACCGGCGTACACCGTGAGATCCATCTTGGATTCTAGACGTCGGAGAGGGGGTCTTCAGTATCTAGTGGAGTGGGAGGGGTACGGTCCGGAGGAGCGGTGCTGGGTGCCGAGGAGAGACATCTTGGACCCGTCGCTCCTGACGGAATTCCATCGGGGGTATCCGACGCACCCTGCGCCGCGGCCTCCGGGTCGTCCCCAAGGCCGGAGTCGGCGCGCGTCTGGAGCCGCGCGTCAAGGGGGGGGTACTGTCACGGTTTCGGCCGAGGCTGCCTCTCTCCCTTGTTCGGGCAGGCTTCGGCGTTCGTCGTCTCCGGAATTCTAGCTGCCACCGATTGATGTTTCATGTTCGTTTGCTTTTGTCTGTTTGTTTCTACACCTGTTTCTGTTTTGTAGTAATTAGTGTCCTATAAGTTTCTCGTTGTGTTTGTCTTGTGTTGTGTGTGATTGTTACCGTCAGTCTGTGTATTGCTCGGTTGAGCGTTATTTTCTCCACTGTTTGCTGGAGCGTTCGTTGCACTTGTGTGTGCACTTATTTCATCCTGACGCACCTGTTTGTGCGCATTGTCTTTTCGCCTTCGTGCGTATTTTGCTGTCAGGCTTATTTTGTCCTGTTGCCTATGTTTAGGCAGGAATACAGCTTTTTGGAATTCAGTCTGCTTCCTGCGTTTGATTCCTACACCACACCTACAACACGACCTGACAGAGGGGGCTTAGAGAGCTGCCCTGCGGTACACCACACTATACATGTTTGACATTAGATAAGCTTCCATTAAAGAAAACCCTCTGAGATCTGAATCCACGATATGGCAGAGGTTGAAAAGCCATAACACATACGTTTTCTCAACAACAAGTTATGGTCAATAATATCAAAGGCTGCCCTGAACTCTAACAGTACAGCTCCAACAATCTTATTATTATCAATTTCTTTCAACCAATCATCATGTTGAGTGCCCTTCTCTATAAGCATGCTGAAATTCTGTTGTTTGTTTGTTTACAGAGAAGTAGCATTGTATTTGATCAAATACAATTTTTTCCAACAGTTTGCTAAGAGCTGGCAGCAAGCTGATAGGTCTGCTGTTAGAACCAGTAAAGGCCGCTTTACCACTCTTGGGTAGCGGAATTACTTTGGCTTCCCTCCAGGCCTGAGGACAAAGGCTTTCCTCTAGGCTCAGAATAGAGATATGACAGATAGGAGTGGCTATAGAGTCAGCTGCCATCCTATACATAGTCAAAGCTTTCCTTAGGTTTGGGTCAGTCACAGTGGTCAGGTATTCTGCCACTGTGTACTCTCTTTTTAGAGCCAAATAGCATTCTAGTTTGCTCCGTTTTTTTGTTAATTCTTTCCAATGTGGCAAGTAATTCTATTTTTGCTTTCTCCTGATTTGGTTGGGTCTAATTGTGTTGTTTCATTTAAACAGTAGAGATCTCTACATATCTCTCTCTCTCTCTCTCTCTCTCTCTCTCTCTCTCTCTCTCTCTCTCTCTCTCTCTCTCTCTCTCTCTCTCTCTCTCTCTCTCGCTCTCTCTCTCATCAACAGTAGAGATCTCTCTACCTCTCTCTCTCCTTTTGTACCCCTATATTCAATCCCCATACTTGTCTAGAATGTAGGGAATTGTTCTCTCTCGTCTCCCTTTCTGCACTCCCCTGTTTTCTACCTTTGTACCTTTGTACCTCTCTTCTCCTCATTCTCTAGTTGTCTTTGCATCCCTTTGTTCCACCTCCCTCTTTCTCTCTCTCTCTCTCTCCATTCTCTCTACTGGTTGGCATGTTGCTCAACCCCCTGTGGCCTCATTATCAGCCTGGAAGACTGAGGGAGAGGGTCACACACACACACACACACACACACACACATCCTCTGCCACTCCCTTGGTCTTGGGTGAATTGTCTCCACTCATCCATGCCATGTAGATTACAGTTTCATAATTACCATGGCAACAGGTAAACCAGGGTCAAACACTAATCTCTAATTAAAATGTAACTGGTGCAGTTCATCAAAACAATGAACTCTCACAATAACAGGAGAGGCAGGGAGTTTAACGGGAGAGGAGAGGCAAAACAGCTGCATTTCCCTTTGTCTGCAAGTTGCTTTCTATGAGGAAACGGAGGGAGTGAGATAAATGTGAGTGGTGAAATACAGAAGGGAGGGAGAGAGAGTTGCACATGACAGGCGTCCCTAACCTGCTTGTGAAACCAGAGAGGAGAAAGGTAGATTGGGTGGAGAAAGATGCACACTACAGAGGGAAAACTGCAGAAGGGTAGAAGTGTCCCTAACCTGGAGGATGGGGAGAGAGGTAGTGAGGGAGAGAGGAGAGGAGGCTAACCTACCTTACAAACCAGAGGAAGGAGAGAGAGAGTGGCAGAGAGGAGAGGAGGCATTTTGAAAGAAAAGATTAGGAGGAGGTGAAGTGAAAAAAGCGTGACAGAAGCCAATCTGACAAGTGAAGTCAGGAGGACATAACCAGGACACAGGGCCCCCTCATCCCCCTCATCCCACTCTCTTTCTCTCCATCATCTCTCTTTCTCCATTAACGCTCTTCCATCCATCTCCCTCCATTCCATCTCCCTCCCCTCTCTCCCTTTATTCCTCCACAGATGCACTCGTCTGCCAGCATGTGTTCTTTCATTCTGCCGTTCCCTTGGCCCACACTAGGTCTGTTGGTGAGGGATTTGACAGAGAGAAAGGAGGGGTGAGAGGTAAACAAGTGTAGATGGCTCTGTGATTTAGCATTGCGTTGGCAGGACCATTCTGTCTCTCATTCTCTTTCATTCGTCTTATCTCTCTTTCTCTAGGGGGACAGGGAGACGGAGGTGGTGTGTCTCAGTGTGTTTTCCCATCTCTCTGTCTTCTAGTTTCCTTCCTTCTGTCGTTTTTCTGTTATTTTGTTTCTGTTGCTTCCAGAGCCCTGAGCAGGACCTCCAGAGACAAGCTCCCTCGCTTCAGCCTCCAACATCCCCAAACCCATCTGTCAAAAACGCACACACACACAAGAAAACACACACACACACAAGAGAACAAACACAAATGCACACACACGCAAGAGAACACACAAACACAAACACACATACAAGAGAAGACACACACATGCACGCAGACACTGCTTACATTTCTCAGTATGAAGCCCAGAGAGCAGTGAGAATAGACCATCATCACTATCAGTGTGTGTATTTATAGTACAGTGGTCTGTAATAGGGAGATCAGTAGTCTGTAGTAGGGAGATCAGTAGTCTGTAGTAGGGAGACCAGTAGTCTGTAGTAGGGAGATCAGTAGTCTGTAGTAGGGAGACCAGTAGTCTGTAGTAGGGAGATCAGTAGTCTGTAGTAGGGAGACCAGTAGTCTGTAGTAGGGAGATCAGTAGTCTGTAGTAGGGAGATCAGTAGTCTGTAGTAGGGAGATCAGTAGTCTGTAGTAGGGAGACCAGTAGTCTGTAGTAGGGAGATCAGTAGTCCGTAGTAGGGAGATCAGTAGTCTGTAGTAGGGAGACCAGTAGTCTGTAGTAGGGAGATCAGTAGTGCAGGAGTCTGAGAAGAGAGAGGGAGATCGGAAGTATGAACATTGAACATTGAAATTGCATTAATGATATAAATTATTTATATACTGTATACGTCTCCCATTTGGCATGGCTCTTGTGATGCAGTTCACAGCAGCACTGATGGATGTGTTGACTTGACAACTGCGGCAGAGTTTTGAACGACCCTCCTCCCCTTTTGTTCCATGCATGCTGAAGACCTAGCTAGCCAGTTACTAGCTAACACTAGACACAGATGAAAGAGGAAACATAGAAGTATATTTCCCATAGATGAAAAGGGTCAACTTTGAATTATATTTGCTGATAACCTACAGTCTGCAAAACACGCCTTCTCCGATGTTGGTTACAAGGCGGTACTTATTTAAATTAGGTAAGAGAATATCATATTACCATTGATGCATTAAAATGAGAGTTAAGGTGATACTACCTCGTCCCCTTCATAATGAATCCAAGTGTTAGATAGGTGGGAGGTGACCAGTAACTTTATGATCAAACTTTATCAATGTAGAAGCAACAGCAATTTCTCATACTTTTGTCATCATACTTTGATCTGGTTTCCTTCAAATATCACCCAATTTCATGAAAAACATGAATTCGACTGTTCATGACCTTTAAATATACAGTATATACCTCTACAATTAACTCGAAAGGCAAGTCATTCTGGTAAAAACATTTTAATAAGGCTTTACACTAAACAGTGTGTTAATTTAACACTGTTCTGGTGTCTAAATGCATCCACAGGCTCCACACTTTTCAGTGTTGATTTAACACTGGATAATTTGCTGTGTGGGGTAGGTCTACCTGGAGCAGGTTAGGGCAGGGTTCATCTGGCCCTCTCTCCCCTATATCTCTCTCTCCATCCCTCCCGCTCTCCTTCACTGCTCCAGTGGGTCTGTGACGGGCAGGGCACAGGTGAAGTCCTCACACACATACACTGTGGCGCTGCCACCCTTGGAGGGAAGGATGGCTAGACGATGACACAGACAGCCCTCTGTCTCAACCAATCAGCTAACATCAGGACCTGGAAAGATGGAGGGAGAGAGGGAGGGAGGAGAGAGCCCTGATTATGTCGCCCCTGTCAGAACTTGGAGCGAGAGAAGACGGGGAGCAAGAGATTACGATAATAAGGAGGTAGCATTTTGTTTTTATTGATGAGGGCAGCTGTGCACTGTCAAATCAAAATGTATTTGTCATGTACATAGTTTACAGCAGGTGCAGTGAAATTGTGTGCTAGCTCCCTCAGCAACGCAGAACATTAATCAATAATCAATAACAAGTAATAAAAAAGTTAGCATGCATAGTAACAATGGACTGCATTTACACTGGATTAACAAATATAAAGTGGGCAGTGGAATCAATAGCATGTATTAGAACGACAGTGTTGACTGTGTGTGTGAGAGAGTGTGTGTGTGAGCTCTGAGTGTGTGTGTGTGTGTGTGCTTGTGTGTGGGTGTTTATGAGTGTTTGTGTGTGTGCGTGTGTAAGTGTGTGTGTAAGGGTTGGATGTGTGGGTAGTCAGTGCAAATCGTTTCAAATTTTTGTTCATGACTCACATTCTTTCTTACTGCGGCTGGGGTGATGGGGGGCATCGACCCTGGTCTGATTAAGTTATTTCCCTCCACCCCCAACCAGGGAATCTCTCCCAGAAATATCTTGAATTAGACCAGGGTCGATGCCCCCCATCACCCCAGCTGCAGTAAGAAAGAATGTTTGGGTTTATGTGTGTGTGTTAGAGTCAGCAGAGTATCGTTAAAGGCAGTGGCCAGCAACCATTTTTGAGTCAAAATGCAAGCCGAAACCTACCACTCAGATTTTCACCGTAACAGCCCTATACCCATAGCCTTCCAGTCATTTGTATTTGTATTTATTATGGATCTCCATTAGCTGCTGCCAAGGCTCTCTGTGTACATCCAAGGGTCAGCCGTGCTGCCCTGTTCTGAGCCAATTGCAATTTTCCTATGTACCTCTTTGTGGCTGCTGACCACACGACTGAACAGTAGTCCAGGTGCGACAAAACTAGAGCCTGTAGGACCTGCCTTGTTGATAGTGCTGTTAAGAATGCAGAAAAACGCTTTATTATGGACAGACTTCTCCCCATTCTAGCTACTGTTGTATCACTATGTTTTGACCATGACAGTTTACAATCCAGGGTTACTCCAAGCACTTTAGTCTCCTCAACTTGCTCAATTACCACATTATTCAATACAAGATTTAGTTGAGGTTCAGGGTTTAGTGAATGATTTGTCCCAAATACAATGCTTTTAGTTTTTGAAATATTTAGTACTTACTTATTCCTTGCCACCCATTCTGAAACTAACTGCAGCTCTTTGTTAAGTGTTTTGGTCATTTCAGTCACTGTGGTAGCTGGCGTGTATAGTGTTGAGTCATCCGCATACATAGACACACTGCCTTTACTCAAAGCCAGTGGCATGTCGTTAGTAAAGATTGAAAAAAGTAAGGGGCCTAGACAGCTGCCCTGGGGAATTCCTGATTCTACCTGGATTTTGTTGGAGAGGCTTCCATTAAAGAACACCCTCTGTGTTCTGTTAGACAGGTAACTCTTTATCCACAATATAGCAGGGGGTGTAAAGCCATAACACATACGTTTTTCCAGCAACATACTATGATCTATAATGTCAAAAGCCGCACTGAAGTCTAACAAACAGCCCCCACAATATTTTTATCATCAATTTCTCTCAGCCAATCATCAGTCATTTGTGTAAGTGCTGTGCTTGTTGAATGTCCTTCCCTATAAGCGTGCTGAAAGTCTGTTTTCAATTTGTTTACTATGAAATTGCATTGTATCTGGTCAAACAATTTTTGATCAGCTATTTGAGCCAGTAAAGGGAGCTTTGCTATCCTTAGGTAGGGGAATAACTTTTGCTTCCCTCCAGGCCTGAGGGCACACACTTTCTAGTAGGCTTGAATTGAAGATATGGCAAATAGGACTGGCAATATCATCCGCTATTATCCTCAGTAATTTTTCATCCAAGTTGTCAAACCCCGGTGCTTGTCATTGTTGATAGACAACAACAACTTTTTCACCTCTACCACACTTACTTTACGGAATTCAAAATTATAATGCTTGTCTTTCATAATTTGGTCAGATATACTTGGATGTCAGCGTTTTTGCTGGCATGTCATGCCTGAATTCTCTAATCTTGGCAATGAAAAAATCATTAAAGTAGTTTGCAATATCAGTGGGTTTTGTGATGAATGAGTCATCTGAGTCAATGAATGATGGAGCGGAGTTTGCCTTCTTGCCAAAAATTTCATTTAAGGCGCTCCGAAGCTTTTTACTATCATTCTTTACGTCATTTATCTTTGTTTCATAGTGTAGTTTCTTCTTCTTTTTATTCAGTTTAGTCACATGATTTTTCAATTTGCAGTACGTTTGCCAATCGGTTGAACAGCCAGACATTTACATTTACATTTACGTCATTTAGCAGACGCTCTTATCCAGAGCGACTTACAGTTAGTTAGTGCATACATAATTTTTTATAGATTAATTTTTATTTAAAAAAAATTAAAAAATCATACTGGCCCCCTGTGGGAATCGAACCCACAACCCTGGCGTTGCAAACGCCATGCTCTACTGAGCTACATCCCTGCCGGCCATTCCCTCCCCTACCCTGGACGATGCTGGGCCAATTGTGCGCCGCCCCATGGGTCTCCCGGTCGCGGCCGGTTACGACAGAGCCTGGATTCAAACCAGGATCTCTAGTGGCACAGCTAGCACTGCAATGCAGTGCCTTAGACCACTGTGCCACTCGGGAGACATAATTTGCCATTTATGTTGACTCATCCCTCTCAACCATACAGTTTTTCAATTCCTCATCAATCCACGGAGATTTAACAGTTTTTGCAGTCATTTTCTTAATGGGTGCATGCTTATTAGTAACTGGGATAAGCAATTTCATAAATGTGTCAAGTGCAGCATCTGGTTGCTCCTCATTACACACCATGGACCAACAAATATTCTTTACATCAACAACATAGGAATCGCTACAAAACTTATTGTATGACCTCTTATACACTATATTAGGCCCAACCTTTGGAACTTTGGTTGTCCTAGATATGGCTACTAAATTATATTGTGATCACTACATCCGATGGATTTGGATACTGCTTTCAAACTAATTTCTGCAGCATTAGTAAACATGTGATCAATACTTGTTGATAATTTCATTCCTTTGCTGTTTGTAACTACCATGGTAGGTTTATTGATAACCTGAACCAGGTTTCAGGCACTAGTTACAGTTTGAAGCTTTCTCTTGAGTGGGCAGCCTGATGAAAGCCAGACAATATTTAAATTACCCAGAAAATATACCTCTCTATTGATATAATATACATTATCAAGCATTTCACACATGTTATCCAGATACTGACTGTTAGCACTTGGTGGTCTATAGCAGCTTTCCACCAGAATGAGCTTTAGGTGAGGCAGATTAACCTGTAGCCATATTACTTCAACAGTAACATGAGATCCTCTGTAAGCTTTACAGGAATGTGGTTCTGAAAATAAACAGCCACACCTCCACCTTTGGCATTTCTGTATTTTCTGTAGATATAATAACCATGTATTGCTACCACTGTATCATCAAAGGTATTATCTAAGTGAGTTTCAGAGATTGTCAGAATATGAATGTAATCTGTTACTAGCAAATTATTGATTTCATGAACCTTGTTTCTTAAGCTACATTTGTTAACGTGGGCTTTTTTTTTTTTACGCAACACTTTTCTGGAATTCTTGATTGATTTTCTTGCTTTACTGATAAGCTTAGCAGAGGTAGACATGCTTGAGTTATGTATGTTAGTGCAGGGTGAGCTGCACACAGTGGACTTCATGCTAGGACACACCACCTCAATGCTAACAGTATAACTCTGGTTCATAGGCATATGATTACTGCATACAATAGCTGTATGATCAGCAGAGGCATTCAGAGCAGTAAGATGGACATAAATTAGGTTACTTACATTGTGTCTTCCAACGCCCCTGGGATAATTTACATTTGCTGAAGCATTATGACAACTCAGCGACACAATGGTAGGGATTAAATGAGCTGGGCTTGGGTCATTGATAAATCATTGTCTCAACGCAGCCTCATTGCGCTAACGCTAGTCAGCAATTGCGCTAACGCTAGTTGGGAACTTCCTTCAAAATGAACGCGAAGACATAAAAACTATCCCTTTAAACGCCTGTCTTGTCTGTTCCTCAGGCTGTCAAACACGTGCCACTTCCTTCAGCCTGTCAAACAATCGGACTCACCAGAGAGAGACAAATTACAAGAACAATTACAAGCATGAAGGATGGAGGGAGGGAGGCAGGGAGGGAGGGAGGCAGGGAGGGATGGAGAACAGGAGGACACATGACAAGAGGAGGAGAGAGAAAGGGACTCTAGTGTATCTACATGGATGGAGTTTATTGTGTTTATGTCATGTCTCAAATGGTTTGGTTCCATTTCAACTGCTAGTCCCTAGCCCCTAACCCCTAACCCCTTTGGCACATCATAGATTTGACAGGATTGGATGGATATTTGAAATGTTTTAAATAACTCTTTCCCTCTAAGTGGAATTTCCTATTCAGTGCTTATCCTCTCAGATCTGAGTGACTGGGAAGTAGGGAGTGGGGCGGGACCCCACTGAATGTGGAACGGAACCCCAGATTTAGTGAGGAGTGGGCATTAAGACTAAGATGTGGCAGGAAAACATATTTCCAGAGAAAGAGAGAGAGAGAAAGACCCTTCAGTTGGCTTAACATCAAAATATGTTTAATTTAATTTCTTAAGGGGAACACTGGCAAGGAGTGTGATGGAATGTGGGCAGAACAGTGTGACTGTTGCCGTGGAGACCAACGAAGGATTTCCTCCGCCTACTGAACCATTCTACTGGACTCCTCTCTCTCTCTCTCCCTCTCTCTCATTCTCTCTTTCAGTCTCTCACTTTCGTCCTCTCCCTTCTCTCTCTTTCTTTCTCTCTGTCTGTCTGTTCTACTCCCTCTCCTCCCTCTCTCTCCCTCTCTCCCTCTCTTCCTCTCTCTTCCTCTCTCTCTCTCTCTTTCAGTCTCTCTCTTTTTTCTCTCTGTTCCTCCCTCTCTTTCTCTTTCTCTTTCTCTTTCTCTTTCTCTCAATCTCTCTCTTTCTCTCTGTGCATGCTGGGAGTTTTTTTGAGTTTGAGAGTTCATGTGGAGGGCTCTGTCCTAACTTATTTTCTTGATTCTTTCCTTGGTCTTTCTTTCATTTTTATTTTCTATGGTGGATGGTTAATGCACTGTTTGTTTTAGCGGTACCCACTGTATTTTTTTTCAAAGTTAGGGAGGAAGAGGGTGGAGTTTCCTGGGGTTTTGAACGGTGTGGTGTGTGCGATGGCTTCGCAGCCTAGTGCAGAGGAGACACTGTCGTTTACGGCATGGATTCAGGTGTGTTCCTGAGAATATAATTAATGTGGAGTTTCTGCTAACGGTCGGCGAACATGTAGGAGCTGAATTTATACATTTAATGAAAAGAGCAAATTTGGTGGGTAGGCTCTTTGCTAGTGGAATATTTGTATCTTTCTACCCATTCGACTAGGGTGGTAGTTGCAAATTTGTCCCCATTTATTACGGATGATCAAATCAAGAAAGAGCTGAGTCGTTTTGGTAAATTTGCTAGCGGTTTTTGTGAACTGTCGTCAGGTTTTTAGGCAGATGCCGTCAAGCATGTTTTCTCGTTCCGGAGGCAAGTGTTTGGTATTTGGTATTTTATTAGGATCCCCATTAGCTGTTGCAAAAGCAGCAGCTACTCTTCCTGGGGTCCACACAAACATGAAACATGACATAATACAGAACATTAATAGACAAGAACAGAACTACATACATTTTTTTTTAAGGCACAGTAGCCTACATATCAATACATACACACAAACTATCTAGGTCAAATAGGGGAGAGGCATTTTGCAGTGAGGTGTTGCTTTATCTGTTTTTTTAAACTAGGTTTGTTATTTGAGCAATATGAGATGGAATGGAGTTCCATGCAATAATGGCTCTATATAATACTGTACGCTTTCTTGAATTTGTTCTGGATTTGGGGACTGTGAAAAGACCCCTTGGTGGCATGTTTGGTGGGGTAAGTCTTCATGTTTCTGAATAACAATGAGCAACAGTTAAATGTGCATTTTAAAGTGAGGCATGGGGAGGGGCTCTATGCAGAGTTTGGTGTAGATGAGACTGCGTCTAGTCATGTCATGGATGGTGGTGTAGATGAGGCTGAGTCTAGTCATGCTATGGATGGTGGTGTAGATGAGGCTGGGTCTAGTCATGCTATGGATGGTGGTGTAGATGAGGCTGGGTCTAGTCATGTTATGGATGGTGGTGTAGATGAGGCTGGGTCTAGTCAGGCTATAGATGGTGGTGTAGATGAGGCTGGGTCTAGTCATGTTATGGAAGGTGTTGTAGCTGAGGCTGGGTCTAGTCATGCTATGGATGGTGGTGTAGATGAGGCTGGGTCTAGTCATGTTATGGATGGTGTTGTAGCTGAGGCTGGGTCTAGTCATGCTATGGATGGTGGTGTAGATGAGGCTGAGTCTAGTCATGCTATAGGTGGTGGTGTAGATGAGGCTGAGTCTAGTCATGTTATGGAAGGTGTTGTAGCTGAGGCTGGGTCTAGTCATGCTATGGATGGTGGTGTAGATGAGGCTGAGTCTAGTCATGCTATGGATGGTGGTGTAGATGAGGCTGAGTCTAGTCATGCTATGGATGGTGGTGTAGATGAGGCTGAGTCTAGTCATGCTATGGATGGTGGTGTAGATGAGGCTGAGTCTAGTCATGTTATGGATGGTGTTGTAGCTGAGGCTGGGTCTAGTCATGCTATGGATGGTGGTGTAGATGAGGCTGGGTCTAGTCATGCTATGGATGGTGGTGTAGATGAGGCTGGGCCTAGTCATGCTATAGAGGATGGTGTAGCTGAGACTGGGTCTAGTCATGTCATGGATGGTGGTGTAGATGAGGCTGGACCTAGTCAGGTTATGCTAGTGGATGAGGAGAGTAGAGTGGGGAAGGGTAAGCAACTAGGGGGGGGGTGGATGAGGGTGTCAAGCGGAAGAGGAAAAAGGGGGATAAGAAAGGAGGTGGGAGGGGAGAGGCTGGTGTGGTCAAAGGCACGAAGGAACCTTTGCCTGGTGCTGGGGGGAGCCCACAACTGGAGAGAAAGGCAGGTGGTTTGGATGGGAGATGGAGATGAGGAGGAGGGAAGTGAGTCTGAGGAAGAGGAAGATGAGGAGGCTTTTTTTTCCAGACTCCTCCTCAATGGGTCCAGAGCTGACAGCCAGTCAGGCAGAGGGGTACACAGTGAGGGAACTGTCAAATTTCTTGAATGAGACTAAAGGGAAAAAGGTTTATCTTGAAGATGTTTTTTTGCAATTCGGGGAAGTTTGTAAGATCAATACAACACGCTATGAAAAATGAGAGGCATTGTGTCCTCTCACCCAGGAAACCTTTTAGGTTGAGGAAGTGGGTCACAACCGTGCGTAAGGGTCTATCTTCAGATGCTGTTCAAATGAATAGTTTTTGTCTGGCACTGGGGCTTTTTGAGCTTTGCTATTGGTCTCCTTCTTTGCTGGCTTTTCTCCCACTTCTTATGGAGACTCTTCGGGAAGGCTTGCTTAATATAAATGGTGCCAGAGATGCGGGAAAGAGGAGTCTGTTGGGTGAATATGTAAAACAAAAAAAATACAGGTGTTGTTTCTGCAGGAGACGCATAGTGATGTGGTGAATGAAGTTGATTGGGGACTCTGGTGGAAAGGGGCAAGTGTGCTGAGCCATGGAATAGTGCAGGGGTGGCAGTCCTTTTTGCACTGGCTCTGGCCGTAAACATTTGCTCCTCCAAGGAGGTGTGTAGGGGTACACTGCTTGTAGTAAAAGCAGAAATTAACAACAGGGGTTTTGTCCTTATGAATGTGTATGTGCCTAACACAGGGGGAGAGAGGGGACGTCTGTTTGGGTGTCTTAGACAGGAACTCTCACAGGTAGCGCCTGAGGAGATGCTGGTGGTCGGCGGGGACTGGGACTGTACGATGGATTTTACGAAAGACAGAAATGGGGAGGAGCCTCATTCAGGCTCAGTGGGGGTGTTAAGGGACATCATTAATCAGTTTGACCTAGTGGATGTTTGGAGAACTAGAATTCCCAACACAAGACATTATACATGGGTGAAGGTCTTTGTGGCTAGGGTGAGTGCAGCCAGACTCGATCGGTCTAGGAACAAGAGCAATAGGCTGTTGGGCGCTACCATTCTCCCGGTGGGTTTTTTGAATCACCACATAACCATGGCTCGGCTGTCAATTTCTCCAGGGCCTTGGCCGCCATCTGGACTCTATAGTACACAAGGACCAGACATAATGTGTACCGGGATGCTCAATCACAGACAACTTGTTCTTAATCACGGACATGTTGGAGAGGTTCTAATGTGAACTTTGGACTGGACTCATTAGATCAAGAAAAATATTTTGATAGAGTGGACCATGAGTATCTGTTTAATGTGATGTCTGTGTTTGGGTTTGGGGAAAGGTTTTTGGCATGTGTGAAGATGTTGTATGCTGGTCAAGGTGGGAGAGGGGCTCAGTAGGCCAGTCTGGGTGAGGCGGGGCATTAGACAAGAATGCCCTCTATCGGCTAAGTTATATACACTAGCCATTGAGCCTTTTTTGGGCCTGCTACGCAGGAGACTGCAGGGAGTGTGCTGGACAGGCATGGGTGTGTTGACAGGCATAGCAGTGTCAGCGTATGCATATTACGTTTCTGTGATAGTCAGGGATGGGCAGGATATGCAGGCACTAGAGACTAGTCTGAAGGTGTACGAGGGAGCTTCGTCAGCTAAGGTGAACTGGGGCAAGAGCAAAGTTCTGTTATGTGGGGCATGGAGGGATAGGGCCCCCCCTCTGCTTCCAGGGGGTTTGCAGTGCTGTTGTGAAGAGCTTAAAATGTTGGGGGTGTACCTGGCCTCGGAGAGGTGGGTCAGGAAGAACTGGGAGGGGCTGTCACAGGCAGTGATGCCAAGACTGGCCAGGTGGAGGTGGCTCCTGTCCCAAGTATCATATAGAGGGAGGGTGCTGATAATCAACAACCTGGTGGTATCTTCCCTGTGGCATAAACTGCTCGCAGACCTGCAATGCAAGCTGGTGGATTTTTTCTGGTCTGGCCATCACTGGCTGAGGGCGACAGTGTTGTATACAGTTGAAGTCAGAAGTTTACATATACCTTAGCCAAATACATTTAAACTCAGTTTTTCACAATTCCTGACATTTAATCCTAGTAAAAATTCCCTGTCTTAGGTCAGTTAGGATCACCACTTTATTTTAAGAATGTGAAATGTCAGAATAATAGTAGAGAGTATGATTTATTTAAGCTTTTATTTCTTTCATCACATTCCCAGTGGGTCAGAAGTTTAAATACACTCAATTAGTATTTGGTAGTATTGCCTTTAAATTGTTTAACTTGGGTCAAACGTTTCGGGTAGCCTTCCACAAGCTTCTCACAATAAGTTAGGTGAATTTTGGCCCATTCCTCCTGACAGAGCTGGTGTAACTGAGTCAGGTTTGTAGGCCTCCTTGCTCGCACAAACCTTTTCAGTTCTGCCCACACATTTTCTATAGGATTGAGGTCAGGGCTTTGTGATGGCCACTCCAATACCTTGACTTTGTGGCCTTAAGCCATTTTGGCACAACTTTGGAAGTATGCTTGTGGTCATTGTCCATTTGGAAGACCCATTTGCGACCAAGCTTTAACTTCCTGACTGATGTCTTGATATGTTGCTTCAATATATCCACATAATTTTCCTTCCTCATGATGCCATCTATTTTGTGAAGTGCTCCAGTCCCTCCTGCAGCAAAGCACCCCCACAGCATGATGCTGCCACCCCCTGTGCTTCACGGTTGGGATGGTGTTCTTCGGCTTGCAAGCACCCCCATTTTCCTCCAAATATAACGATAGTCGTTATGGCCAAACAGTTCTATTTTTGTTTCATCAGACCAGAGGACATTTCTCACAAAAGTACGATCTTTGTCCCCATGTGCAGTTGCAAACCGTAGTCTGGCTTTTTTATGGCGGTTTTGGAGCAGTGGCTTCTTCCTTGCTGAGCGGCCTTTCAGGTTATGTCGAGATAGGACTTGTTTTATTGTGGATATAGATACTTTTGTACCTGTTTCCTCCAGCATCTTCACAAGGTCCTTTGCTGTTGTTCTGGGATTGATTTGCACTTTTCGCACCAAAGTACGTTCATCTCTAGGATACAGAACGCGTCTCCTTCCTCAATGGTATGAAGGCTGCGTGGTCCCATGGTGTTTATACTTGCGTACTATTGTTTGTACAGATGAACGTTGTACCTTCAGGCGTTTGGAAATTGCTCCCAAGGATGAACCAGACTTGTGGAGGTCAACAATTTTTTTGATTTTCCCATGATATCAAGCAAAGAGGCACTACGTTTGAAGGTAGGCCTTGAAATAACTCAACAGGTACACCTCCAATTGACTCAAATTATGTCAATTAGCCTATCAGAAGCTTCTAAAGCCATGACATCATTTTCTGGATTTTTCCAAGCTGTTTAAAGGCAGAGTCAACTTAGTGTATGTAAACTTCTGACCCACTGGAATTGTGATACAGTGAATTATAAGTGAAATAATCTTGTCTGTAAACAATTGTTGGAAAGATTACTTGTGTCATGCACAAAGTAGATGTCCTAACCGACTTGCCAAAACTATAGTTTGTTAACAAGAAATTTGTGGAGCGGTTGAAAACCAAGTTTTAATGACTCCAACCTAAGTGTATGTAAACTTCTGACTTCAACTGTATATATACAGTGTTGTCTCTATCTGTCTCTCTCTCTCTCTCTCTCGTATGTAACCTCCCTATGGAGGTAATGTTTCTATCTCTCTCTAACTACATAATAAATCTCCTGGGGACAATACATGGCAGAGGCTCTGTGTGTGTATGGTCGGATTTGTAGTGTGTGTGTGTGTGTGTGTGTGTGTGTGTGTGTGTGTGTGTGTGTGTGTGTGTGTGTGTGTGTGTGTGTGTGTGTGTGTGTGTGTGTGTGTGTGTGTGTGTGTGTGTGTGTGTGTGTGTGTGTGTGTGTGTGTTCTAGGTGTGTGAGTCTGTAGTGTGTTAGCACAGACTGCATAGTTGGCTGCACATGACAACACAGCTAAACTCTCACAGGCTTATCCCCTCACACTCTGAGCGACCCTGCTACTACATACACACACACACACACACACACACACACACACACACACACACACACACACACACACACACACACAGAGCTGCTGCTAGCTTAAACAGTGCAGCGATATTATGAGCTGCTGTCCCACCTGTGTGTGTGTGTGTGTGTGTCCACAAGGTTAGTTAAACAAGACTTTGTGTGTATGTGTGTGTGTGTGTGTGTGTGTGTGTGTGTGTGTGTGTGTGTGTTAGAGAACAGATGGCCCAGGCGTGATACAACCAACGCAGTGCAGCCTACCTGCACTGACACTAATAAACGCAGACACACACACACACACAGGAGCATGCCACCTGCTGAGATAGGACAAACACACACACACACACACACACACACACACACACACACACACACACACACACACACTTAATTAGTTCCAGAGTTCTGACACACCTGAGGAAGAGTGATGAGAATAACAGCTCTAAAATCCTGGGCTTGGTGCAGCCATGCATGAAGAGATTTACTCTCTCTCACACACCATGTCTTTCTCTCTCTCTGTTCAGTCACCCAAACAACCTGACATCTGGACATCCCCACAGGCCAAACCCACACAGGGACACACTGCGGTGATGTATGGGGTGAGCTGAGTAGGACATCAGCGGTTTACATCACCACAAGTTATATTTATTCATATAATATTTACCATGAGAGAGAGAGAGACAGAGAGAGACAGAGAGAGACAGAGAGAGACAGAGAGAGACAGAGAGAGAGAGAGAGACAGAGAGACAGAGAGACAGAGAGAGAGAGAGAGAGAGAGAGAGAGAGACAGAGAGACAGAGAGAGAGAGAGAGAGAGAGAGAGAGAGAGAGAGAGAGAGAGAGAGAGAGAGAGAGAGAGAGAGAGACAGAGAGACAGAGAGACAGAGAGAGAGAGAGAGAGAGAGAGAGAGAGAGACAGAGAGAGAGAGAGACAGAGAGAGAGAGAGACAGAGAGAGAGAGAGACAGAGAGAGACTACTACCCCGCACCAGACCACCACCTCTACCAGACTAAAGAGGAAGCCCCCCAGCATAGACCTGGCCCCCCTCCACTCCACAGAGCCCAACAGCAGGACCAGCGCAGCTACTTGGAGGTCCTCAGAGGACAGGAGAACCATGTAGGATTGAGTGAGATTAAACAGCTCCTCCAATACATCTGCACTAAACTGCACCTATTGTAATAGAAGTTTACTTGAAAGATAAAAAAAGTTAAAAGTTCAATAAATAGGAATTGGTATGTATATGTAACAGAACAAATGTTTGCTGTTATCCTGTTTATCTCACTCTTAGCAACTTAGTAGTTAGTAGTTACTGTATTTTTGACTGTGCTGTTCTTTCTTTTTGCAACATGAAATCGCTATCAGTTACCATTCATACAGATGGGCCAAAAACAGCACAGAAGAATACCAGAAAGCAACCATTAACCAAAATATCCAAACACTCTTAGATAACTTTCTGGATAGCACATCCACTCACAGTAAAGAAGGCATCGATCTAGCAGTAAAAAACATCAACTATATATTCAGGCAAACAGCAAAAGAAGCACAACTGAAATTGATTTTTTTTTTTAACCCTAAAAGACCACAGATGACAACTGGTTTGATGCAGATTGTAAAATAATAAGCAAAAAACATAGAACACTATCGAACATAGAGACCCAAGTAATGGTGAATTACTGTGAGACTTTAAAGCTCTATGAACTCAGAACCAAAAAAGCACAGTACAACAGCAAGCAGCTGGCACTAATTGAGGATCCATAAACACAAACAACTTCTGGCAAAATTGGAAAAAACTACAAAAATCTAAACAAGAGGAATTAGCGATACAAAATGGTGGCATATGGACAACCCATTTTAAAACACTCTACAACACCGTTCACCGTGCAAACACAGAACAATGCCAAATTCATGAGAAGTTGAATGGATTAGAAAAAGCTATAAAGGACAATCAAAATCCATTGGACTCCCCAATTACTGACCAGGAGCTCTATAAGAAACTTCAGGCCCTCAAATTTTTAAAAGCATGCGGACCTGATGGCATCCTAAATGAGATGCTCAAATTCACTAGTGCAAAATGTCAATTGGCTATATTAAACTGTTTAATTTGATCCTGAGTGTAGGTTATTTCCCTGACATCTGGAATCATGGATTCATAACCCCAATCTTTCAAAATGGAGACAAATTTGACCCTAACAATTACAGAGGCATTTGTGTGAACAGTAAACAGTAAACTTTCCCACAGGTCAGTATGAAAAATAAAAAAATTATGTATGCACTCACTAACTGTAAGTCGCTCTGGATAAGAGTGTCTGCTAAATGACTAAAATGTAAATGTAAATGTAAACTGGGGAAGGTTTTCTGTAGTATTATTGTCACCTGTCTTTGTGATTGTCTCCACCCCCCGTCAGGTGTCGCCCATCTTCCCCATTATCCCCAGTGTATTTATAAATGTGTTCTCTCTTTGGCTGTTGCCAGTTCGTTTTGTTCGTCAAGCCTACTAGCGGTTTCCTCCTTGCTCCTGTCTTTTCTAAAGTTCCTGTTTTCTAGTTTTCCCGGTTTTGACCATTCTGCCTCCCCTGACCCAGAGCCTGTCTGCCGTTCTGTACCTTGTCACACCACACTGGATTATTGACCCCTGCCTGCCATGACTCTGAGACTGCTTGCCGTTCTGTACCTTTTGGACTCTGATCTGGATTACTGACCTCTGCCTGTCCTTGACCTGCCGTTTTGCCTGCCCCCTGTTCAAGTAATAAACTGTTGTTACTTAGACACTGTCTGCATCTGGGTCTTACCTTACACGTGATAATTATAAACGTAAGAGTTATAAACTTTCTTAATAAGCACAATGTCTTGAGTAAAAGCCTAATTGGATTTATACCAATATTTACACCCTACACACCCTGATAGAGAAACATGTCCACCAAAATAATACAAAAATGTGTGCTTGTTTTATCGACTTCCAAAAAGCATTGATTCTATTCGGCATACAGGACTGTTCTAAAAAGTCATTGAAAGTGGTGTAGGGGGTAAAACATATGACATAATTAAATCAATGGCAATACGTGCAGTATCCAAATTGGCAAGAAAATAACAGAATTCTTTATCCAGGGGAGGGGTCTTCGCCAGGGTTGCAATCAGGGCCCTGCACTCTTCAAGATTTACATCAACGAATTGGCCACTATTCTAGAAAAATCCTCAGCCCCTGGTGTTAGTCTCCACAATTCAGAGGTTAAATGCCTGCTGTTCACAGATGACCTGTGCCTGCTATCACCCACAGCACATGGCCTATAGCAGAGCCTGGACCTTCTAGAGCAGTACTGCCAGACCTGGGCCCTGGCAGTAAACCCCAGAAATACTAAAATAATGATTTTCCAGAGAAGATCCAGATCTCAGGGAATTAGACCAAAGTTCTCAATTGGTACAACATATATGGAGTACTGCACACATTACAATTACTTAGGTTTAAAAATAAGCTCAACTGGACACCTTAATGATGCAGTGAATTAACTGAGAGAGAAAGCACGCAGGGTATTCTACGCCATAAAAAAACGAATTCAAATTGAAATACCTATTCAAATTTGGCTCAAACTAATTGAATGTGTCATTGAACCAATTGCACTTTATGGCAGCAAGGTGTGGGGTCCACTTGCAAAACAAGATTTCACCTTATGGGACAAACACCTGTCACGACTTCGGCCGAGGCTGCCTCCCCTCCTTGTTCGGGCTGGCTTCGGCGTTCGTCATCATCGGAGTACTAACCACTGCCGCCCCATTCATCATCACAATTGTCTTGTCAATCACACACACCTGGGTCTAATCCCCTAATTAGTCTGTGTATAAGTGTTCCCTCTGCCCCCTTGTCCTTGTGGGTGATTGTTAATTGTGAGAGGATGTAGCTCGGTGGAGCTACTCATAACATTGTGTTGCCAGGGTAGATTTCCCCCCTGTGCCTATGTATTATTGGATTCCGTTACAGTGTAATTGCCAGGGATGTTAGTTTCCCCTGTGCCTGTTTCGTTGATCGCTATTGGAGCGCGTTTGTGTGTCAACGAAGGAATAAACTCTGTATTCAGTGATTACCCTCCTGCGCCTGACGCCTTTCACCACACTCACCACAACACCCCATTGGAACCCTGCATGCAGAGTTCTGTAAGATTCTCCTA
Organism: Coregonus lavaretus; assembly: GCF_964263955.1. NCBI lineage: Eukaryota > Metazoa > Chordata > Actinopteri > Salmoniformes > Salmonidae > Coregonus > Coregonus lavaretus. Next base: position 87,496,127 of record NC_139988.1, on the reverse strand, counting down.
CATGTCCAGAGGAAAACTACAAATAATGCATTCAGGGTAGTGGGTTCGATCCCTGGGACCACCCATACGTAAAAATGTATGCACACATGACTGTAAGTCACTTTGGATAAAAGCGTCTGCTAAATGGCATATTATTATTATTATTATATTATTATTATTATTATTATTATTATTATTATTATTATATCATTACCAAGCCCTGCAATGCCAAGAGCTGAGCAAAGAAAATAGTCCCCTCATCCAGCTGGTCCTGGGGCTGAGTTCACAAACCTGTTCTACTAACACACTGACGCCTCAGGACCAGAACATCCAATCAATCAGAATAAACCAAATTACAACACAGTCAAAACAAAACAACATTGCTTATTTGGAAACACAACCACAATGCAAAATGCAGTGCTATCTGGCCCTAAATCGACAGTACACCGTGGCAAACTATTTGAACATGGTTACTGATCAAAACCTTAGAAAAACCTTGGCATAGTACAGGCTCAGTGAGCACAGCCTTGCCATTGAGAAGGGTAGACACAGGAAAACCTGGCTCCCTGTAGAGGAAAGGCTGTGCAACCACTGTACCACAGCAGGACCCGAGACAGAGCTGCATTTCCTGACAAAATGTCAAAAATATAAAACAATTAGAGAGCGTCATTTCCCCAAATTTGAAACCCTTATTCAAGGTTTCAAAGACCTCTCTGATGAGGACTCAGGCTCCCCGTCCTGTTGGGGGAGGACTCAGGCTACCCGTCCTGTTGGGGGAGGATGCAGAGAGCTGTGGGTTGGCAGCGCACTACATTGCTGCCTGTCATAAGATGAGGGAAAGTGTCTGACAGAACAAACAACCTGCACATGTCCTCTAAGCGTATTGTTATTGTTCAATGTACGGTTACATTGACCCTTATTTATTGTTGTTACTGTTGTCCCGTTGACAATATTGATTATTATTATTAAAGATGTTAATATTGTTCAATTCCAAAGTAAGCTTTGGCAATATGTACATTGTTGCGTCATGCCAATAAAGCAAATGTAATTACATTTAATTGACAGAGAGAGAGAGAGAGACACAGAGAGAGAAACGGAGTGAGAGTTATAGTTGTAGACGCGAATCAGAGTGTCACAGTGAATGTGAGTTCTATCGGTGACGGTCTACAGACCACATACTAAACCTACTAAGTCACCAGGTGGGGATAAGTCCTTCCATGTCCGTAGTAGTTACAAAAGCTTTACTGTATAACCAACCTCTGACAGCCTACATCATCTTAATCAAGCTTAAATCAAATGAATCACTGATGTTCATATTTAACGTCAAAGCGAATATTCATAATAACTTGACTATGAGTTATTATTCTCTCTAAATGCTAAATACCACTGGAGTATTAGTCCCTCTTTAAAATGATTGAGTGAGTTTGTTGTTTTCTTTATTCCACGCACATGGCATCGGGTGTTATCTAGCCTATCACCCACAACAACAATTACCAAAAGATCAATCTGGGTCAAAGTCACACTGAACAGAAGATAGAGTAGATTGAGTATGTGTAGGACAGAAGTGGCTGTGAGGGAGGACTTGGGACTGGGTATACACTATGTGAGAGAGTGTTTAATTAGTAGCTAGACACAGAGAGGTAAAAGCCTCCTCTCTTCCAGGGCTGTAGTGGCTTATCTGGACCCCAGGGCTCAGATTCACAAAACACTTTTTATGCAAAAACTTAAGATGCTTCTTAAGAAAAAGAATAAGAATTTCATAAGATCATTTGTAAGTTCCTCAGCAATATCTTAAGATTTAATTATTTTCTTATGAACTTCTCAAATATCTTCTTAGCAATCTTCTTAAGATGTTTGTTGCTAGGCAACAGTTTTAGCATTTACATTTATATTTACGTCATTTAGCAGACGCTCTTATCCAGAGCGATTTACAAATTGGTGCATTCACCTTATAGCCAGTGGGATAACCACTTTACAATACACCATTGGGGTGCCAGAGCAGCGAACAGTTTTGACTGGGCTGAGAGGGAACTGTGCTTCCGCAGAGGTAGGGGGGCCAGCAGGCCAGAGGTGGATGAACGCAATGCCCTCGTTTGGGTGTAGGGACTGATCAGAGCCTGAAGGTACGGAGGTGCCGTTCCCCTCACAGCTCCGTAGGCAAGCACCATGGTCTTGTAGCAGATGCGAGCTTCAACTGGAAGCCAGTGGAGTGTGCGGAGGAGCGGGGTGACGTGAGAGAACTTGGGAAGGTTGAACACCAGACGGGCTGCCGCATTCTGAATGAGTTGTAGGGGTTTAATGGCACAGGCAGAGAGCCCAGCCAACAGCGAGTTGCAGTAATCCAGATGGGAGATGACAAGTGCCTGGATTAGGACCTGTGCCGCTTCCTGTGTAAGGCAGGGTCGTACTCTCCGAATGTTGTAGAGCATGAACCTACAGGATCGGTCACCGCCTTGATGTTAGCGGAGAACGACAGGGTGTTGTCCAGGGTCACGCCAAGGCTCTTCGCACTCTGGGAGGAGGACACAACGGAGTTGTCAACCGTGATGGCGAGATCATGGAACGGGCAGTCCTTCCCCGGGAGGAAGAGCAGCTCCGTCTTGCCGAGGTTCAGCTTGAGGTGGTGATCCGTCATCCACACTGATATGTCTGCCAGACATGCAGAGATGCGATTCGCCACCTGGTTATCAGAAGGGGGAAAGGAGAAGATTAGTTGTGTGTCGTCTGCGTAGCAATGATAGGAGAGGCCATGTGAGGATATGACAGAGCCAAGTGACTTGGTGTATAGCGAGAATAGGAGAGGGCCTAGAACTGAGCCCTGGGGGACACCAGTGGTGAAAGCACGTAGTGAGGAGACAGATTCTCGCCACGCCACTTGGTAGGAGCGACCGGTCAGGTAGGACGCAATCCAAGAGTGAGCCGCAGGACGTTACTGGATGGAGTGGCCTTTGACATTTATAGGCCAGTACTATGGCACACTCTGAGAATGGAGTATCCAGCAAAGATATACCTTAAGGCACTGAGAGGGGAGCCAATGGGGGATAAAGAAAACCCGGCAGGTTACCTGACGGACCAGCTCCAAAGGTGGCGACAAGAAACAGAAAAAGATCCAGAGGGGGATCCACTGATGACAACACTGTTCAGGACATCATTGATGGAAGCAATGCCAACGCCTGTCAGAAGAAAACTGAAAGATGTGGTGGGACTAGTGTCAAAGTCACACAAAGAGTTCTGTGACCATGTTATTCACGCAGTGGAAAAATACAGGAAGGACGAACAGAAACGGACAGTGCAGGGGAGAGATATTCAGAGAAAACTGACACGGATGCAGCTGGAAGAGCTGACAAGAAAGGACAGAAATAAAACACAAGCTCCAGTGATCGCTCCAGCGCCGCCGGAAGAGGGCACCATGGCACCTGTCATCCAGGGAGGTCAACAACCACCGCCTCAACCACAAGGCCAAAGAGCTCCTGCCTTACCAGTAGTGAATGTGTACACACGACAATCCCCTAGACAGTGGCAAAACAAAAATAACACAGGCTCCACAAGGCCCAGTGAACCCGTGGGGAGGACCAAATCATGGATACTAGGGATGCCCAGGGAATCCTAAAGGGGAGGGTCAGCTAGTGGCAGTAACTATGCAGGCTGATGAAGAACCTATGCTAAAGGTTCAGGTGAAGAATAGAGGCACACCAATGATGATAGATACTGGAGCAACTTACTCATGTGTAAGTCCAAATTATGCCTCTCACCTCCCCATATCAGGCAAATATGCACAGACAGTAGAATTTTCATGACAAACGCAGTTAATACATATGACAGTTCCAGTAAAACCAGAAACAGGAAAAAGCTACATGTATACCTATATTAGTATCAGAACAAACTCCAGTTAATCTAGCAGGAAGAGATGCACTGTGTAGAATGGGGGTCCAAATTAAATGCACATCAGAGGGACTAATAATAGTTCAGGAAGGGGTATGTCCACAGATGATGATGGCTACAGACAAAACAGCAAATGTATACTGGATAGGGAACATAGAATCACCAATACAAGAGGTATTAAAGAAGTGGGGAAAATGTATCAGGGCTAAAGTTCAAGAAATGAGAGTACCAAAATCAGGCTATCATTGTACACTGTAATTTGATTCATATCAAAATAATTTGCTAGAACAACTATGGTTAAGGAAGGCATGAGGTAAACCAGCTTCCATGAGATCGCAATATTTTATAATAGGAAAACAAGGGTCACCAATGGAAGCACAAGATACTCTAGGATCTGACATCATACAGACCTGGTTCATAACACTTTTAGTGGCCAAGGGATAACAGCCAATGCTGTTGTTTACTTTTTTGAAGGCATGAATCACGATGTGAATCATGTGTCCAAAGGGGGGAGTACTGGTTTAAACAGAGTGACTGTAACAGGCCACCAGTACTAAAGGCAGACAAACTGAAGTGGAGATTGGTTCATGACCTGAGAGCAGTAAATGAAGTAGTTCAGGATAAAGCAGAAGGTGACTAATCCACACACACTGTTAACAAACGTTCCACCAGAGGCAAAATGGTTCTCAGTGGTAGACTTATGTGGAGCATTTTTTAGTGTACCCTTGGCATGAGAAAGTAGACACTTGTTTGCATTTACTTACAAGGACAGCAATTTATGGAGTACAGTGGAATTATTGTCATGTTTGTTTATAGTTAAAACGTTTGGGAGGCTGATTAAGATGTACTCTAGTAAATGTTGACGAAATGTACATTTTCTGTTCCAAGAGAATGGGAGTTTCAATATTTCTCTTTGGAATGTTTCCTGAGACTGTGAGCTGAGGAGAGCAGTTAGTAAAACTCAGCAATCGTGTAATTAGGCCATTAGAGGGAGCTACCAAATTAAATAAGGCCATTTGTTTGTTTTTGCCCTACGTTTCACCAGCACACACGACCCACCTATTATTAAAATTTGTAGTTGGGTATGGTTTTATTTTTGGTTTTATAGGGTAGAAATAATACACCTTAAAGGGCACATAAAGTACATTTTTGGAAGTTTCTATTGCCAGAGTTTTAAGTACACACATGTAAATTCTCCTGATAAGAAATGTACTGAAAAAACCCAATGTAAACTTGGTACGCAAAATGTTTGAAATGTTTAAAATATCGTTAAATAATATCTTAGATAAAGGGGAAGGAAATGGAAGGAGACATTCACTTACATGGGGTTGAATGACCTCTGGCCTTTGTTCTGACTTTCTGGTGGGGCCTGATCACTCTCCCTAGAAAGCTAGAGACATTGTGTGAGATTTATATGTAGTGTGAAAACACTAATAATTAGGAAGAAGCTTATAATTTAGCAATAGGCCTATGTATGATTTATACCATAACAAGGACAGAGAAAGAGAACTAGCCCTGACACCTGTCGCTAATACATTTTCCTTTTCCTTGAATGACCTTATGAGATACAAGTAAGTTAAGGTGTTATCAAGGGTTATTATTCTAATTTGATTTGGTGTTTTGTTTTTTGGGGCCTTACCTCTGGCACTAATGAGTTATCGCATGCAAGCTAACAGAAATACGCATCTAACACTGCATTTAATGCTAACAGGTTGACATGCCTGTGCTGGTGCTTAGGGGACCATATGAGGGTCCGTCTTTAGAGCACATGGAAAGGGAATTGGAAAGGTATATCAGGCAACTAACTGTCATATATGAAGTTATATACCAACAGGAGAGAAGCAGAGTTCTAAAACCAGATGCGAATCTACCATGACCAGTGGTCCCGGGGGAGAAGGTCTATGTCAGGGTCTTCAGAAGGAAGTGGAACGAACAGAGACATGTGGTACCCTACGCCTTCATCCAGGTTACACCAACTGCTGTAAGGGTTGAGGGGAGCTAACCTGGTATCATCTAAACCGACGACCGAGAGATGAGGAAGTTGAGGATGCCGAGACACTAGTGAAGGAAGAAGGTCCTGAGAAAAAGGGACCAACGCCGGCCCGGAGTAGAGGCCCAGAAGCAGATGGTCATTATCACAACATTGAGGACCACTTGACGGCCCTTATGGCAACCTAGATTGTCTATATGGGGTAGTGGCAGGGGGTGTATGGGTCTGTGATGGTTCCAAAGCTCAACAGCAACAATTGGAGGTTAGCTTAGAGGGAAACCTTCCGGATTTGTACCCAGTACCCGACTGGGCTCCTTGTCCTCATCGTGATGGGTCAGACAATGAGGAAGATACATTGGTCTGAATATATATTCTCATAAAATGAAATCACAAATGGCAAGGCTAGAATAAGTATATGCACATGCTTACACTCATTACATGTTAACTTTTGTTTTTATTGGACTTAGAAAGTCCCAAAGGGGGGGAATATATGGATGAATTTCTAGTACATATGTTGTAGAATGAAACGCCTATATGCCTTAAATGTTTATGGATTAAGACATTTATTTAGTGCAAATGCTGTGCTTCTGATAAGAATGGTTCCTTCTTAACTCCCTGCAGCTGGTCTGGGTATGTCAATGACATGTGATGGAGATACAACTTCTCGTTGTAGCTGTGTGGAGATTGGAGTAACAATGGAATTAGTGTTATCACTTGTTTGTGCTTATCACCTGACACACATAGCCACATGCACGTAGTCACAAGGAAAAACCATAGTGGCTCAGGGTCCTTGGAGGATGGCTGTTTGGAAAGGCTTAAATGTATGTTATGGACATGCCGTGTGTAAACCATGTTTAAGTATTAATTGATATGTTTTATAATGTGTTATGAAATGATAAGGGTAAAACAGAATGAACATGATTGATACTTTGTACTCCAGATGCATGCCTGGATAGTGAATATAGTCAATACAGAGTGTGATTGTTCTTTAACGTAGGTATGTATATTATTTTTTGAGAGCATGTCCGCCACCAATATAATGAGATAACAGACAGAGGCCCCCATTTAGAGAAACGCACGTAGCCTTCGCGAGTAAACAACATGTGACACCGAAGGATGTTAATCATGTACATATAATGGAGTAACTGTGTAGGTTGTATAAGCATGACTATGCATTTGTGTCTGTATAGAAGGAGAGCTCCGAATCAGGGAAAACAGATGTTCTGCAGATCATCTCGGCTTTCACTGCTTCGTGTAATAAAAGTATATTTTCATTCTACAAAAACTCTGGAAGAACTTTTGATTTTTAACAAGTATAGTGATAATTATCCACGACATATTGGCGAGCTTGCCAGGAGTGGAAGGGATCGTTGAGTACTTCGCCATCAGAGAAAGTTTGGTCAAATCACACACAAAATTCAGTGGCCACTGTTAATACAGGTAAGCGACGTTCTTACTTTTAAACATAGAAATTGTGTGATTCGATCAAGCTGAATCTGAGGGTAAGGTACAGAAGGGGTCTCTCCAGCATTAAGGACTACATTTAGGAAAAGTACTGAGTTTTTGTTGGAATGAGAATTGAGCATGCATGCAATGTTGTTGAAAATTGAGGATAACAAATCCTGCAGATACAGCCCAGGGGATGCAATACACAGGGAACTTAGTTGAAAAATACTTTCATTTCGGCACGAGAGGCTGCTCCTCGTAACCGGTGTGTGTGAGTGTGTGTGTCCTGACTAAAAGGGAATCAGAAGGAGTGTGTGTGTCCTGATTAGAAGGGAATCAGAAGGAGTGTGTGTGTGTCCTGATTAGAAGGGAATCAGAAGGTGTGTGTGACGTTACCAGGAGGGGTATGAGAAATCCTGTTGGAGGAACAGGTCACGTGTACGGGTGTGATCGTATGACGTATACACATTGTATTTCGGCCAATATTTTAGGGTTTCATTACATTTGGGACATTTTGAAGTAATTGACCATAATGAAATGTCAAATGTGATAGGGTTAACGGTCCAAATTTGGGCCCTTTGATAGAATAAAATATTCCTGTAGGTTATACAAATAGTGATTAAGCGCATTTGAGAACAACATTGTGTGAATATGGAACGAGAGTGGTATAATGGTATAACTGAGTCGCACTCTGAAATTTGAATGATGAGGTATAGAGGTGTGTATGATGATTTTATAGACATTTGGATAATAAGCTTTTGATATAATACATTTGATTAAACTCGTAAGATCTGGTTTCAATATCAATGAATGTAGATTTGACTCGTTGACTGCTAATTCATTCCCTTCGAGCTTGTGAGATCTTTTCTGATAATTGTGTTATGTGCAAGATGTTAAAATTAAAGACCATTATAATTGGAATAAAGGAGGATTTACCTGTCATTTCAATAAAGCATAGATGCTACATAACTGACTAAAATCTAGGTTTTCTGATTATAGTTCAACTATGGTTATGGGTTGCTTAGATTGATAGAACAGTCAGTGTTTTGTGATGTAACACTGGGATTTAGCAGCTTGCGTCTTTCGAATTGAAAGACTCACTTGTTCAATAGGAATAGTGGGACGAGTTCGAGAGTCATTTTTTGTGTGGTCTAATGATTTGGGAGTTCAAACTACTGTGAATGGGATTGTAATTTGGAATATTGAATTGAATATGGATATGAATTGAATGTATGCTTGTCAATCATAGCAAGTGTTTGTTTTATTAACAATAGCCTAATCAGAATGGACAGTTATATAAATGTAACAGCGGACTGGCAATTATAATAGAGCTGTGGCAATGATTTGAATTGATAACAGAGGAAAGTGATTTAATAGGGAAGTGAGATTTTCAAATTTGAATTGTTAAGGTAGACTGGAATGAAATTAATGTATTTTAATAATATGAATGCAACTATACTATTAGTTATTGGTGGTTTGTGAATAGACTTTACTAATGCCATGTTTTAGTTCGCGGGTAAAAGAGAGTTGTACTTGCTGGACTGTATCGAGCTGTAAGAGACATTTTAAGCAGAAGTCTGAATAGTTGAATGGAAAACATTTATTTGACTAATTCTAATTGTTATTACTTTATTCTATAGTTTGCATAATACCAGTGACGAATGCAAATAGTTAATGAATTCTAAAATGATAGTTTGTTTTCGTTACGTGAACCAGTGGATTGCAAGTAGCTTGAACTATTATGCTGATGGTATAGCACCAACTTATTGTGGGTTCTAGATTTGTTAAACAACAAATGTATATTTTAACTAAATTTATGCAATAGGCTACAATTATAACATTATCAGAAAAAGGCACAAGCTAATGAGAAACAGCTATTACCTATGTCATTGATCCAGTAATGATACCAGGATAATAGTAATAATAGAAATCTAGGTAGGAGAATTTAGGATAGGGACTAGCTATTAGATTAGGGAATAAATGCCGAGACGAAGATTAGAGAGAGAACAGATACAAAAATTCAGATACGGGAAAACTAGAGTATGTCAATACAACTGAAGGGTTTTTGAAAAGTAGCGTAACTAGGATATTGATCGGGGAAAATAGGGTGTGGTCTAGTGACCCGAGACTAAACAAACCACTGGGAATATACCTAAGCACAGGAAAGCGAGAGTGGTTTTATAAATTTGAGGTAACTTACAGGGAATAATGAGAAAGATAAAGAAAATAATATAATATTAAAAGGAGGGGCACAAGGTATATAAACACATGTATTGGAAAGAAGCAGAGTATGAAGTTATACTAGGAAGAAGGATACCATTGATTGAGGAATATAACAACTGTTAGCTGAGAAAGCTAACAGAAATAATTTACTTTGCATCCTAATATAAACACTGAACCAAACATAAGATTAGCAACAGGAAGGCCAAGAATACAAGGAGTAGGGATGGCCGGAACATCAGTAGAAATCATGAAGAGAAGGTTCCCAGAGAATAAGGAAGATATTGGATAAATCTCTGATAAATGGAGGGGGGAAAAAACAGAAAAATTGTCACGGGTTACAAAGCCAGAACCCAGAAGCAGACCAGGACAAGGTGAGTTGAAACGAAGGTGAGTATTTATTTAACAGATTCAAACGCGATGCTGAATAATCCAGGGAACAGAGCGGGCGGCGGAGATGAGTTGGTGGGGGTGCAGTGGCAGGTCCAATAATGGCTCGGCAGCCGCCGACCACCAGGCAGGGGTTGGGTGAAGGTTCCGGGTGAGTGACTGCAGATAGAACAAAACGGAGGTAAGTACACAGCAAGCCAACAAGGTGCAAAACAACAAAACTAACGCTAGAAGCTCCAAGGCTGATACACTGACAAACATACTGTTCATGGCTAACGATCCGGCAGGGAATGGATGTCAGGTCAGAGCTTAAAAAGGGTGATGATCAGGACCAGGTGTGCAGATCGCTGATGGGATGCAGGTGCGGTTAATCAGGAGAGCTCCCGCCTAGCAACGTCGCCCGGCAACCAGGCAGGGAGCGTTCCAGAACCCTCAGGAAACTGGAGATTCCGAGCAGAAAATGACAACACAGGCAGGAACCGACTCAGGATGCAGGGTTCATGACAGTACCCCCCCTCCGACGAACGCCACCGGGCGGACTACCCGGAGCGCCAGGATGGAGGCGGTAGAAGTCACGAAGGAGGTCAGCATCAAGGATCTGTCGCCGAGGAATCCAACTCCTCTCTTCAGGACCATACCCCTCCCAGTCCACGAGATACTGGAAACCCCGGCCCCGCCGTCTGGAATCCATAATGCGTCGCACCGTGTAGGCAGGACCACCTCCGATCATCCGAGGGGGAGGAGGAGGAGGCGGAGGGGGCAACAGAGGACTGAGTAGAACAGGCTTGAGGCAGGAGACATGAAAGGTGGGATGGACTCTGAGCGTTCTCGGTAACTTGAGTCGAACTGCAACAGGATTGATCACCTTCTCCACCACAAACGGACCAATGAACTTCGGAGACAGTTTCCTAGACTCAGTCCGTAGAGGAAGATCCCGTGTGGCCAACCAGACCCTATCTCCGATGGTATAGGTGGGAGCGGGAATCCGGCGACGATTCGCCTGGAGCTGATACCGGTCAGAAACTCTAAGGAGGGCCTTTCTGGCCCGATGCCAGGTCCGGTGGCAACGACGAATGTGGGCCTGAACAGAGGGCACTGAGAGATCCTTCTCCTGAGAAGGAAACAAGGGAGGTTGGTAGCCATACAGGCACTGGAAGGGAGACATCCCAGTGGCAGATGTAGGGAGAGTATTGTGGGCATACTCAACCCAAGGCAACTGAGAGACCCAGGAGGTGGGGTTGGAGGAGACAAGGCAGCATAGCGTGGATTCCATCTTCTGGTTGGCTCTCTCCGCCTGACCATTAGATTGGGGGTGAAAACCAGATGTGAGACTGACTGTAGCTCCAATGGCCAAACAGAAGGACTTCCAGACAGCAGAGGTAAACTGAGGACCACGGTCGGAAACGATGTCACTGGGCAACCCGTGGACCCTGAAAACCTCCCTAACCAGGATCTCGGACGTCTCAGAGGCAGAGGGAAGCTTGGAAATGGGCACAAAGTGGGCGAACTTGCTGAATCGGTCCACGATAGTCAGAACGACCGTGTTCCCCTCAGAAGAGGGCAACCCAGTGACAAAGTCCAGGGCCAGATGCGACCATGGTCGCCGGGGAATAGGGAGGGGGTGAAGTAGTCCAGAGCTGGGCCGATTGGCACTCTTATTCTGCGCACACACTGGACAGGCAGCAACAAACCTCCGAGTATCCTCTCCCATGGCAGGCCACCAAAATCGTCTGCGAAGTAACGCCATCGTCCGAGCCACGCCCGGGTGACAAGCCATCTTGCTGGCGTGGGACCATTGGAGAACAGCAGAACGAACCGACTCAGGCACAAACAACCGACCGGGTGGACCTTTACCGGGACCGGGCTGCGTCCGAAGGGCCGCCATAACCTCCTCCTCAATCTTCCACATAACTGCTCCCACGACACAGTTCCGGGGAAGAATCGTCTCGGTCTTGGCCCCACTCTCCTCCGTCTTGGAGAACATCCGGGACAAGGCGTCCGCCTTTTCGTTCTTAGATCCAGGTCGGAACGTCAGGGAAAAATTAAAGCGTCCGAAAAACAAAGACCACCTGGCCTGACGGGAGTTGAGACGTCTAGCCGATTGCACGTAAGCAAGATTCTTGTGGTCAGTCCAGACAATAAACGGTTGCTCCGCCCCCTCCAACCAGTGGCGCCACTCCTCCAAGGCAAGCTTCACCGCGAGAAGCTCCCGGTTACCCACATCGTAGTTCCTCTCCGCAGACGAAAGACGACGAGAGTAGTAGGCGCAGGGATGGAGTTTACCGTCAGTGGAGCATCGCTGGGACAGGATGGCGCCAACCCCCACATCAGACGCATCCACTTCAACGACGAACTGACGGGCCGTGTCAGGTTGAGAGAGAATCGGTGCGTTGGTGAATCGCCTCTTCAAATCCAGGAACGCTCGATCCGCCTCCGGATTCCAATTGAAGGTCCTGGTGCTGGAAGTCAGGGCAGTTAACGGAGCGGCCACACGGCTGTAGTCCCGGATGAATCTGCGGTAGAAATTCGCAAACCCCAGAAACCTCTGGAGCTGCAATCTCGTACCGGGCTGGGCCCATTCCAGAACCGCCCTAACCTTCTCCTGGTCCATCCTAATCTCTCCCCTGGAGATGATGTACCCGAGGAAGGATGTAGTGTGGGCGTGAAATTCGCACTTCTCGGCCTTCACGAACAGGCGATTCTCCAACAATTGCTGCAGAACCTGCCTGACATGCTGGACGTGGTTGGAAGGTTCCTTCGAGAAGATCAGAATGTCATCCAGGTAAACAAACACAAAGAGACCGATCATATCTCTCAGGACGTCATTCACCATACTCTGGAAAACAGCTGGAGCATTGGTCAGTCCAAACGGCATCACCTGATACTCGAAGTGACCCATCGGTGTATTGAAACCCGTCAACCACTCGTCCCCCTCTCTGATCCGGACCAGGTGATACGCATTGCGTAGGTCTAGCTTGGTGAACACAGTAGCACCCTGTAAGGAGTCGAAGGCAGAGCTCATCACGGGCAGGGAATACTTGTTCTTGACCGTGATATCATTCAACCCCCGATAATCAATACACGGTCGAAGAGAGCCATCCTTCTTACCCACAAAGAAGAATCCTGCCCCCAGGGGTGATGACGAGGGACGAATGAGACCAGCAGCTAGGGACTCCTTGATGTAGGTCTCCAAAGCCTCACGTTCAGGTCGGGAGATACTGTATAACCGTCCCTTGGGATAGACAGCTCCAGGGAACAGGTTGATGGCACAATCATATGGTCGGTGGGGAGGGAGTGACAGAGCCCTCTGCTTACTGAACACTTCCCCCAAATCGTGATATGTCTCGGGAACCAGGGACAAATCTGGGGGTTTAGCCTCAATCACCTGACTGGGAACCGAATGGGAACAGGCAGTCTTGAGACAGTTAGCATGACAATCAAGGCTCCAACTAGTTACCTTGCCAGTCACCCAATCGAACGTGGGATTGTGTTCCTTCAGCCAGGGGTATCCAAGGACCAGAGGAACATGGGAAGAAGGCAGAATGAAGAATGAGATCACCTCAGAATGATTCCCTGACAACAGCATCTTAACCGGTTCAGTCCTCATCGTGATACGTGCCAGACTACTGCCGTTCAGAGTGGTAGCTTCAATGGCTTCCGGTAATTGCTCCTTGGAAAGCCCCAGCTGTTCCATCACTTCGGCATCAATAAAGCTTCCATCGGCACCTGAATCGACAAAAGCGTTAATCGCTAAGCTCTGATTCCTGTTCATGAGGGTAGCCGGGAAACGGGGTCTGACAGAGGTATTGAGAGGTTGAAACTGGCTCGCTAAAAGTCCTCCCAACCTTAGCGAGCCGAGCAGTTTGACGACCGCCGGGAACAAGTGGAGATGTAATGTCCCGAACTACCACAGTAGAGGCAGCAGTTGGTCTTACGTCTATGTTGGTGCTCCTCCTTGGTTAACCCGTGCCGCCCAACTTGCATGGGTTCAGAATCGGGAGGCAGGACCTCTCCACTAATCCTGTGTGGTGGACAATGATCGATGTATTCTGGTCCACCCCCCGACCCGACTGGGAACTGAGAAGCTGATCGATTGGACGGCCCCCATTGCTTCTCCCTCCTTCGCTCTCGAACTCGGTTATCCACCCGAATAGACAAGGCTACCAAGCTGTCCAGGTCACTAGGCTCCGGATAGGAGATCAACTCATCCTTGAGCTGCTCTGACAGGCCCTGGTAAAAGGCCGCTTGCAGAGACTCCTCATTCCACCCACTCTCCACAGCCAACGTCCTGAACTCGATCACGAAGTCGGCAACGCTGCGAGTTCCTTGGCGAAGCGAAAACAGGCGCCTAGCTGCGTCCATACCTCGGACGGAATGGTCGAATAGCTTCCTCATCTCGGCCGTGAACTCCTGGTATGAAGCCATGCAGGTGTCCTGTCGTTCCCAAACGGCTGAAGTCCACTCCAGCGCTCGACCACGCAGCAACTCAATAACAAAGGCTATCCTAGCCTTGTCTGTGGCATAAGAGTAGGGCTGTAGATCGAACACTAATCCACACTGCATAAGGAAAGAACGGCATCTTCCCAGCTCCCCCTAATATTTATCCGGCGTCGGAACCTTGGGCTCACGGAAGGACACAGCTCCAGAAGCGGCAGGCGAGATGGGTGAAACCGGTAGTGGATTCTCCACCGGCAAACTGAGCTGGGCCTGGATCTCCATCAGACTGGTAGAAAGGTTCCGAACTGACAACGCTATCTCCTGTAGTGCCGTGCTATGTTGTCCCAACATCTTCTCCTGATGGGTAATGGCATGGCGAACAGAGTCCAGGTCCGCTGGGTTCATTACTGGCCGGATCGTTCTGTCACGGGTTACAAAGCCAGAACCCAGAAGCAGACCAGGACAAGGTGAGTTGAAACGAAGGTGAGTATTTATTTAACAGATTCAAAAGCGATGCTGAATAATCCAGGGAACAGAGCGGGCGGCGGAGATGAGTTGGTGGGGGTGCAGTGGCAGGTCCAATAATGGCTCGGCAGCCGCCGACCACCAGGCAGGGGTTGGGTGAAGGTTCCGGGTGAGTGACTGCAGATAGAACAAAACGGAGGTAAGTACACAGCAAGCCAACAAGGTGCAAAACAACAAAACTAACGCTAGAAGCTCCAAGGCTGATACACTGACAAACATACTGTTCATGGCTAACGATCCGGCAGGGAATGGATGTCAGGTCAGAGCTTAAAAAGGGTGATGATCAGGACCAGGTGTGCAGATCGCTGATGGGATGCAGGTGCGGTTAATCAGGAGAGCTCCCGCCTAGCAACGTCGCCCGGCAACCAGGCAGGGAGCGTTCCAGAACCCTCAGGAAACTGGAGATTCCGAGCAGAAAATGACAACACAGGCAGGAACCGACTCAGGATGCAGGGTTCATGACAAAAATAGCAACAAAATGGCCAAAGGAGGGAGCATTTGATGGGGCGGTGTGTGAGGAAATGGATACCCTAATAAAGAACTATAAAACAGGAGAGAGAGGGGAGAAAATAAAGAAGAAGAAAGAGAAATCTTGAAAATATTTTGGGAGGAAGGAAAGAGTTGGAGGGACAGCATAGCCAAAGCTAGAAGGATAATAATGGAGAGGAAGGGTGAACCGAAAAAGGCTGGCTTAACTACACCACCACCATACACAGAAGGGGGGCAGTACTCTCAGGTCACAGGTCTAGTCTCAATAACAGGGAATGTAGAGATAGAAGGAGAAAAAGGGAAGCAACAGCCTTCCACACCAAAGAAAGGAAAATAATCAAATGTAGATATAGACTGTTATGGAGGACTGAAGAGTATGTTAAACAAATTGGAAAATTATGGGATAGATGGACAAGATGTTGATGGACAGAGCAAGTGGGATGATGCAAGTAATGAGGAACTAAAACAGTGTGCTGACTCTGAGCAAGAACAGAGTGAGACAGAGGGACAATTATCACACCAAGGAACCACAGGAGGCAAATCTATAGTAACATAACTATGTGAAGCACTGCAAGCCCACCTGGAAAAATCAAAGAGAAAATTAAGAAACAGAAGAACAACAACAACAAAAAACTGACAAATATGGAGCCCAGTATCCCATTTTGGTAAAGGGGACACGGGTTCACTATGTGCCCTGGGGATGGCAGCACCTGGAAGGCCTGGTGACTAGACTGCCTAACCTGCATGAAGGAGCAGGGAAATAGATTAGAACATTTGAAGAACAAACAATGGGGAAGCTACTGGCGGTGAGAGACTTGAAGGCATTGCTGGCCAGGGTGGTGGGAGTGGCCAAAATGGAGGACCTGTTGCAGGCGGCCAGGAGGACATTTACATTTACAGTTACATTTACGTCATTTAGCAGACGCTCTTATCCAGAGCGACTTACAAATTGGTGCATTCACCTTATAGCCAGTGGGATAACCACTTTACAATATATTTTTCTTTTTTTGGAGGGGTGGGGTGGGGTAAGGGGGGGGGGGGGGGGGGGTAGAAGGATTACTTTATCCTATCCCAGGTATTCTTTAAAGAGGTGGGATTTCAAGTGTCTCCGGAAGGTGGTGAGTGACTCCGCTGTCCTGACGTCGTGAGGGAGCTTGTTCCACCATTGGGGTGCCAGAGCAGCAAACAGTTTTGACTGGGCTGAGCGGGAACTGTGCTTCCGCAGAGGTAGGGGGGCCAGCAGGCCAGAGGTGGGTGAACGCAATGCCCTCGTTTGGGTGTAGGGACTGATCAGAGCCTGAAGGTACGGAGGTGCCGTTCCCCTCACAGCTCCGTAGGCAAGCACCATGGTCTTGTAGCAGATGCGAGCTTCAACTGAAAGCCAGTGGAGTGTGCGGAGGAGCGGGGTGATGTGAGAGAACTTGGGAAGGTTGAACACCAGACGGGCTGCGGCATTCTGGATGAATTGTAGGGGTTTAATGGCACAGGCAGGGAGCCCAGCCAACAGCGAGTTGCAGTAATCCAGACGGGAGATGACAAGTGCCTGGATTAGGACCTGTGCCACTTCCTGTGTAAGGCAGGGTCGTACTCTCCGAATGTTGTAGAGCATGAACCTACAGGATCGGGTCACCGCCTTGATGTTAGCGGAGAACGACAGGGTGTTGTCCAGGGTCACGCCAAGGCTCTTCGCACTCTGGGAGGAGGACACAACGGAGTTGTCAACCGTGATGGCGAGATCATGGAACGGGCAGTCCTTCCCCGGGAGGAAGAGCAGCTCCGTCTTGCCGAGGTTCAGCTTGAGGTGGTGATCCGTCATCCACACTGATATATCTGCCAGACATGCAGAGATGCGATTCGCCACCTGGTTATCAGAAGGGGGAAAGGAGAAGATTAGTTGTGTGTCGTCTGCGTAGCAATGATAGGAGAGGCCATGTGAGGATATGACAGAGCCAAGTGACTTGGTGTATAGCGAGAATAGGAGAGGGCCTAGAACTGAGCCCTGGGGGACACCAGTGGTGAGAGCATGTGGTGCGGAGACAGATTCTCACCACGCCACTTGGTAGGAGCGACCGGTCAGGTAGGACGCAATCCAAGAGTGAGCCTCAGGACGTTACTGGATGGAGTGGCCTTTGACATTTATAGGCCAGTACTATGGCACACTCTGAGAATGGAGTATCCAGCCAAGATAGACCTTAAGGCACTGAGAGGGGAGCCATTGGGGGATAAAGAAAACCCGACAGGTTACCTGAAGGACCAGCTCCAAAGGTGGCGACAAGAAACAGAAAAAGATCCAGAGGGGGATCCACTGATGACAACACTGTTCAGGACATCATTGATGGAAGCAATGCCAACGCCTGTCAGAAGCAAACTGGAAGATGTGGTGGGACTAGTGTCAAAGTCACACAAAGAGTTCTGTGACCATGTTATTCACGCAGTGGAAAAATATACAGGAAGGATGAACAGAAACGGACAGTGCAGGGGAGAGATATTCACAGAAAACTGACACGGATGCAGCTGGAAGAGCTGACAAGAAAGGACAAAAATAAAACACAAGCTCCAGTGATCGCTCCAGCTCCGCCGGAAGAGGGCACCATGGCACCTGTCATCCAGGGAGGTCAACAACCACCGCCTCAACCACAAGGCCAAAGAGCTCCTGCCTTACCAGTAGTGAATGTGTACAGACGACAATCCCCTAGACAGTGGCAAAACAAAAATAACAAAAACAGACCAAGGAATCGATGGTACCGACCACAGCAGCAGACACACCAGAATGGTGGACCAGGAAGACCAGGTGTCTGCTGGAGGTGCAATCAATCAGGACATACAAGAGGGACATATCCTACCAAGCCGTGGTGGCCTAGGCAACCACAACAGGGTAATTGGCAAGGAAATGGGCCCAGCTTAGTTGAATGGCAGCAGTCTCAGACACAGGCTCCACAGGGCCCAGTGAACCCGTGGGGAGGACCAAATCATGGATACTAGGGATGCCCAGGGAATCCTAAAGGGGAGGGTCAGCTATTGGCAGTAACTATGCAGGCTGATGAAGAACCTATGGTGCAGGTTCAGGTGAAGAATAGAGGCACCCCAATGATGATAGATACTGGAGCAACTTACTCATGTGTAAGTCCAAATTATGCCTCTCACCAACCCCATGTCAGGTAAAAATGCAAAGACAGTAGAATTTTCATGACAAACGCAGTTCATACATATGACAGTTCCAGTAAAACCAGAAGCAGGAAAAAGCTACATGTATACCTATATTAGTATTAGAACAAACTCCAGTTAATCTAGCATGAAGAGATGCACTGTGTAGAATGGGGGTCCAAATTAAATGCACATCAGAGGGACTAATAATAGTTCAGGAAGGGGTATGTCCACAGATGATGATGGCTACAGACAAAACAGCAAATGTATACTGGATAGGGAACATATAATCACCAATACAAGAGGTATTAAAGAAGTGGGGAAAATGTATCAGGGCTAAAGTTCAAGAAATGAGAGTACCAAAATCAGGCTATCATTGTACACTGCAATGTGATTCATATCAAAATAATTTTCTAGAACAACTATGGTTAAGGAAGGCATGAGGTAAACCAGCTTCCATGAGATCGCAATATTTTATAATAGGAAAACAAGGGTCACCAATGGAAGCACAAGATACTAGAGGATCTGATATCATACAGACCTGGTTCATAACACTTTTAGTGGCCAAGGGATAACAGCCAATGCTGTTGTTTACTTTTTTGAACGCATGAATCACGATGTGAATCATGTGTCCAAAGGGGGGAGTACTGGTTAAAACAGAGTGACTGTAACAGGCCACCAGTACTAAAGGCAGACAAACTGAAGTGGAGATTGGTTCATGACCTGAGAGCAGTAAATGAAGTAGTTCAGGATAAAGCAGAAGGTGCCTAATCCACACACACTGTTAACAAACGTTCCACCAGAGGCAAAATGGTTCTCAGTGGTAGACTTATGTGGAGCATTTTTTAGTGTACCCTTGGCATGAGAAAGTAGACACTTGTTTGCATTTACTTACAAGGACAGCAATTTATGGAGTACAGTGGAATTATTGTCATGTTTGTTTATAGTTAAAACGTTTGGGTGGCTGATTAAGATGTACTCTAGTAAATGTTGACGAAATGTACATTTTCTGTTCCAAGAGAATGGGAGTTTCAATATTTCTCTTTGGAATGTTTCCTGAGACTGTGAGCTGAGGAGAGCAGTTAGTAAAACTCAGCAATCGTGTAATTAGGCCGTTAGAGGGAGCTACCAAATTAAATAAGGCCATTTGTTTGTTTTTGCCCTACGTTTCACCAGCACACACGACCCACCTATTATTAAAATGTGTAGTTGGGTAGGGTTTTATTTTTGGTTTCATAGGGTAGAAATAATACACCTTAAAGGGCACATAAAGTACATTTTTGGAAGTTTCTATTGCCAGAGTTTTAAGTACACACATGTAAATTCTCCTGATAAGAAATGTACTGAAAAAACCCAATGTAAACTTGGTACGCAAAATGTTTGAAATGTTTAAAATATCGTTAAATAATATCTTAGATAAAGGGGAAGGAAATGGAAGGAGACATTCACTTACATGGGGTTGAATGACCTCTGACCTTTGTTCTGACTTTCTGGTGGGGCCTGATCACCCTCCCTAGAAAGCTAGAGACATTGTGTGAGATTTATATGTAGTGTGAAAACACTAATAATTAGGAAGAAGCTTATAATTTAGCAATAGGCCTATGTATGATTCATACCATAACAAGGACAGAGAAAGAGAACTAGCCCTGACACCTGTCGCTAATACATTTTACTTTTCCTTGAAAGACCTTATGAGATACAAGTAAGTTAAGGTGTTATCAAGGGTTATTATTCTAATTTGATTTGGTGTTTTGTTTTTTGGGGCCTTACCTCTGGCACTAATGAGTTATCGCATGCAAGCTAACAGAAATACGCCTTCGCGAGTAAACAACATGTGACACCGAAGGATGTTAATCATGTACATATAATGGAGTAACTGTGTAGGTTGTATAAGCATGACTATGCATTTGTGTCTGTATAGAAGGAGAGCTCCGAATCAGGGAAAACAGATGTACTGCAGATCATCTCGGCTTTCGGTGTTTCGTGTAATAAAAGTATATTTTCATTCTACAAAAACTCTGGAAGAACATTTGATTTTTAACAAGTATAGTGATAATTATCCACGACACTACAAATGCAAATCAATTTATAACATTTTTGACATGCGTTTTTCTGGATTCTTTTGTTGTTATTCTGTCTCTCACTGTTCAAATAAACCTACAATTAAAATTATAGACTGATAATTTCTTTGTCAGTGGGCAAACATACAAAATCAGCAGGGGATCAAATACCTTTTTCCCTCACTGTATCTAGCTAGCAGTGACAATCATTTTAGCATATAATAATAATAATAATAATATAATAATAATAAGCCATTTAGCAGACACTTTTATCCAAAGCGACTTACATTCATGCGTGCATACATTTTTACGTATGGGTGGTCCCGGGGATCGAACCCACTACCTTGGCGTTACAAGCGCCGTGCTCTACCAGCTGAGCATATTTCCTACTGAGATTACTGTTCTAAAACATGTTCTTGGGTTTAAAATAATAAATACTGAAACTTTCAGATGAAGTTTGTGAGTGAATTAAACATGTTCAATTGCTTGCATTAGCTTTTTCTCTCACTGCCCTGAGTTTAAGACAAGGGTTTAGCTGTCTTGGAATTAAGAACATTTCCAATAACTTTATTTCAAGAATGTAATTTCTTCTTAACGTTTTGCTTAAGGAGAAATACAAGAAATAGCACAAGTACATTTCCAAGAACCTTTTAGAGGAATAGCAACTTTGCTTAACTTTCTTCTTAAGTCTATAGTTAAGGAAAAAATAGCAGTTAAGAATACATTTCTTCTTAAGAAGGTTTTGTGAATCTGGGCACAGGTGTGAGAAGACTCACTGGCCAATCAAAGGCTTTAGTCCACTGGCACTGGAGTGTGTGTGTGTGTGTGTATCTATGTACGTGTACACGTCTTTGTCAGAGAAGTCTACCATTGGAAGAGAGGAGAGGGAAAGAGAGTTAGAAAGAAGATGAGAAAAAACTCAATCTGAGACAGAGATGCTATTTGTATTTGTATTTATTTTTATTTTATTAGGGGTCCCCATTAGCTGCTGCCAAGGCAGCAGCTACTCTTCCTGGGGTCCAAACATATTAAAGCACTTACATTACATATAAAACAAAATATAAAAACAGTACATCATATGACATTATTACACCACTACCTATCTACAATACAAAATGTTTAATACCACCATACAACAATATCACAATGTGTGCGTATGCATGTCCGTACCTTTGTGTGTGTCTCTTCACAGTCCCCGTTGTTCCATAAGGTGTATTTTTACCTGTTTTTTAAAATCTGATTCTACTGCTTGCATCAGTTACCTGATGTGGAATAGAGTTTCATGTAGTCATGGCTCTATGTAGTACTGTGCGCCTCCCATAGTCTGTTCTGGACTTGGGGACTGTGAAGAGACCTCTGTTGGCATGTCTTGTGGGGTATGCATGGGTTTCCGAGCTGTATGATAGTAGTTTAAACAGACAGCTCGGTACATTCAGCTTGTCAACACCTCTTACAAAAACAAGCAGTGATTTCATCAATCTCTCTTCCACTCTGCGCCAGGAGAGACTGACATGCATGTCATTAATGTTAGCTCTCCGTGTACTTTTAAGGGCCAGCCGTGCTGCCCTGTTCTGAGCCAACTGCAATTTTCCCAAGTCCCTCTTTGTGGCACCTGACCACACTACTGAACAGTAGTCTAGGTGCGACAAAACTAGGGCCTGTAGGACCTGCCTTGTTGATAGTGTTGTTAAAAAGGCAGAGCAGCGCTTAATTATGGACATACTTCTCCCCATCTTAGCTACTGTTGTATCAATATGCTTTGACCATGACAGTCTACAATCCAGGGTTACTCCAAGCAGTTTAGTCTCCTCAACTTGCTTAATTTCCACATTATTCATTACGAGATGTAGTTGAGGTTTAGAGTTTAGTGAATGATTTGACCCAAATACAATGCTTTTAGTTATCAGATCCTATAAAACAGCAGAGAGAGAGAGAATCTGATGTGGACTTGAACTGGAGAGACAGAGAGAGAGAGAATCTGATGTGGACTTGAACTGGAGAGTCAGAGAGAGAATCTGATGTGGACTACTACAGGAGAGACAGAGAGAGAGAGAATCTGATGTGGACTTGAACTGGAGAGACAGAGAGAGAGAGGATCTGATGTGGACTACTACAGGAGAGAGAGAGAGGATCTGATGTGGACTTGAACTGGAGTTGTTAACTGATACAGACTTTTCGGAGTTTAAACACTGTCTTTGAGTTAACAAACTTCACATATGCACACTCATCCCTCCCTCCCTTCCTCCCTCCCTCCAACCCCCCTTCTCCCTCTTTCTTTTCCAGAGCAGATGAAAGACGGATGGATGGAGAGACATGATGATGATAGAGTGGTGATGATGGGACTTGATTGGAGGAGTGTAATCATGAAGGAAGGAGAAATGGAGATGTCCCCCTGAGATGGAATCCGTCTGCTGGAAAGTCTGGAGCTGTCAATCAAACTATGTCTGGCCTCTGACTGGTCGATACGCTCAGCAGGCGATCAACAGAGTACAATACAATGGCTATCACACACACACACACACACATCCACTAATCCTCCCAGAGTGGGCAATGAGAACCCCAGACAGAAATGGACAACGGGGGGAAGTGGGGCGGGGGGGAGAGTGAGAGAAGAGAGGGCAGGGGTGATAGAGGAGGAGTGCATAAGGCAGCATCCTGTTCTATGCTGGTTAAATCTGCTGTAATCCTCTGTGTCGGCTGGAGGGTTGTTACAACTGCCTCTCTCTCTCTCTCTCTCTCTAACTTCTTACCTCCCTCCCTCTTTACCCCTCCCTCCCTCCATCCATCCCTCCCCTCTCTCTATCTTACCCCTCCCTCCCTCCCTCCATCCATCCCTCCCTCCCTCCATCCCTCCATCCCTCCCCTCTCTATCTTACTCCCTCCCTCCCTCCCTCCCTCCCCTCTCCCTCCCCTCCCTCCCTCCCTCCCTCCCTCCCTCCCTCCCTCCCTCCCTCCCTCCCTCCCCTCTCCCTCCCCTCCCTCCCTCTCTCCCTCCCCCCCTCCCTCCCTCCCTCCCTCCCTCCCCTCTCCCTCCCCTCCCTCCCTCTCTCCCTCCCCCCCTCCCTCCCTCCCTCCCTCCCTCCCTCCCCTCTCCCTCCCCTCTCCCTCCCTCCCTCCCTCCCTCCCCTCTCTATCTCCCTCCCTCCCTCCCTCCCATCTGTTGGTGTCTCAGAGGTCTTGTTAGAGAATCAGTTTCCAGTGTTTCTTACAGCCTGTTCTAAACCCTACCCCCAGACTCGCCCAAATACCACCCCCCCCCCCCTCCCTAACACCCCTCCCGCTCCCTCCCAAATACCAGCACCCCAAGGGCACCTTCAACACCTGCCACAGACGCTTAAGGGCCCTAACCACCCCCTCCACGTACCCGATCAACTCCCTACTGAACTACCTAGTTCACACCCTAGGGAGCGAGCCAGAGTAACCTTACTCACGCGCTTCTCTGGGTCTAATGGTGTAGTGCAGACAGTCAGACAGCACTATTCTTCCTACCACAGGTATCCTGTGAAGCGGAGGTACATCCAGTCTTGACTAGGCTGTAATAGCAGTTTAGGCCCAAGGGTAGTATTGCTTGGCATAATGAAACTAGCAGAGAAAACTGAGCAAGGGAATACAGGGAAGTGAGGGCATAAATACACAGGTGAATCAGATAGACACAGGTGACACCAATAGGAAGATGGTTAGTCCCGACTGTGAGTGAGGAGGTGCCTAAGGTTGTCGGAGGATGACACCTAGTGGGTCGCTCCGGAACTGTGAACTCCTCTTTTAACAGTGCCCCCCCGACGAACGGTATCAGCCCTGGGTCCAGAATGTCCCTCCTGGGCACCCAGGACCGCTCCTCCAGCCCACAACCCTCCCGGTCCACCAGAAATTGGAGACCCCTCCGGCAGTCCAGGATCCGGTCCACAGTAAAAGCCAGCTGCCTTCCAACGAGGCACAGCGGGGGAACAGGACGAGGAGGGGGAACCAGGGGACAGGTGGCGACGGGCTTGAGGAGGGACACATGGAATGTGGGATGCACCAGCATGGTGGGGGGAAGTTCCAGGCAGTAGGCCACTGGGTTGACTCGCCGGACCACTCTGAATGCCCCGACGAACCTAGGGGACAGCTTCCTGGACTCCACGCGGAGGGGAAGATCCCGCGTGGAGAGCTAACACCCTCTGTTCCGGGTGAAAGACTGGGGCCGGGCGACGCCTGCGGTTGGCCTGATGTTGAGACCTGACCGAGGCCCACTTAAACGCCGCCCGTACCTGCCTCCAGGTGCGGCGACAGCGACTGATGTGGGCCTGGACCGACGGGACCGCCGCCGCCTCCTCCGCTTACTCAGGGAATAGGGGAGGTTGGTACCCGCATTGGCACTGGAAGGGGGACAGGCTGGTGGACAAGCAGAGAAGAGTGTTGTGGGCATACTCCGCCCATGCCAGTTGCTGACTCCACGTAGCTGGGTTGCTGGAGGCATAGCACCACAGCACCCCCTCCAGATCCTGGTTGATACGCTACGTCTGCCCGTTCGACTGGGGATGGAAGCCGTAAGACAAGCTGACGGAGGCGCAGAGGCAGGTGGCGAACACCTTCCAGAACCTGGAGGCGAACTGAGGGACCCGATCCGACACCACATCTTGGGGAAGGCCATGGACCCGGAAAACGTGCTGCACCACTAACTTAGCCGTCTCCTGGGCCGACAGGAGATGTGGGACCAGGGGCGCTCGGGGATAGGCAGAGGTTGGAGCAGTCCTGCCGTGGGCTGATGCGTGCGCGCACCTGGCAAGCAGCCACGATGGTGCGCTTATCCCCCTCAGCAGATGGCCACCAGAACCTCCTACGCAGGAACTCCAAAGTCCTGGCGCCCCCCGGATGACTGGTGAGGTTGGACGCATGCACCCAGTGAAGCAGTCGTGAACGCGCCGCCTTGGGTACGTATATCCTCCCCGTTGGACCTCTGCCTGGATCGGGCTCCCGCCGTAGTGCTGCTCTGACCAGCCTATCGATTCACAACAAAACTGGGGCAGCAATCAGGGCGTTGGGGTCGAACTGCCGGGAGAGCGCGTCAGGCTTGGTGTTCTTCGACCCCGGACAGTATGAGATGGTGAACCGGAACCTGGTGAAGAACAATGCCCACCTGGCCTGGCGCGAGTTGAGCCTCTTGGCCCCCTGAATGTAGGCTAAGTCCTTGTGGTCAGTCCATACGACGAATGAATGGGCGGCCCCCTCTAGCCAATATCTCCACTCCCCCAGGGCGAGCTTGACCGCTAGCAGCTCACGGTTCCCCATGTCGTAATTCTGCTCTGCCGGGGACAGCCGAAGGGAGAAAAACGCTGCTTCAGCGCATCAAATGCGTTCCCCGCTTCCGGGGTCCAGGCGAAGGAGCGTACGCTCGTCTGGGTGAGGGCTGTCAGGGGAGCGGCTAGGGAGCAAAAATTGCGAATTAGCGAACCCTAAAAACCGTTGTAGTTGCTTGAGGGATGAGGGCTGGGACCAATCCAGTACCGCTCTGACCTTGGCTCGGTCCATCCGTAGGTCCCCCTGGGTGACGATGAACCCCAGGAAGGAGACTGTCTCAGTGTGGAACACACACTTCTCCGCCTTGATGTAGAGCTGGTGACGGAGAAGGCGTTGGAGGACCTGCCGAACGTGCTGCTGATGTTCACTCATGTCCTTCGAAAACATGAGGATAACATCCAAATACACAAAGACGCACGTCATTGACCAACCCCTGGAGTACCGCATGCGCGTTGGTTAGACTAAACGGCATGACTTGGTACTCCATTATTAAAGTGACCAGTGATTCCATGTATATGTGCATAGGGCAGAATCCTCTAAGCTAAGCTGTAGGGTTGAGTAACCGGGTGGTAGCCGGCTAGTGACGGTGACTAAAGTTCAGGGCAGGGTACTGGGCGGAGGCCGGCTAGTGGTGACTATTTAACAGGCTGATGGCCTGGAGATAGAAGCTGTTTTTCAGTCCCAGCTTTGATGAATAAAAATGGAATACATAAAGTGTGTGTGAGAGAGATTAGATTGCATCAAACTGTACAGCCTCGAGTCAGACAGATGACTCTATGATTAGATTTTAATTAAACTACATCTTCTCTCACTCTGCCTAATGTGTGGTGGAGAACGCTCTCCTCTCCTTATCTCTCGCTTCTTCCCTCATCTGTTTAGTTCATCATCATTCCTTCACTGTCTCATGTATGTCTGGCCTTCATTCTCTCTTTTCCCTTCTTCCTCGCTTTCTCCCTCTCTCTATCCATCCTTCTATCTCTCCCTCTCCCTCCATCCCCCTTCCATCCCTATGTCTCGCTCTCCCGTTCCATCTCCTCTCTCTCTCCCTCCCTCTGCTCCTCCCTCCCTCCCTCTCCTCCTCTCTCCCTCCCTCCCTCTCCTCCTCTCTCCCTCCCTCCCTCCCTCTCCTCCTCCCTCCCTCTCCTCCTCCCTCCTCCCTCCTCCCTCCTTCTCCTCCTCCTTTCCTCCCTCCCTCCCTCCCTCTCCTCCTCTCCCCTCTCTCCCTCTCTCCCTCCCTCCCTCCCTCCCTTCCCTCCCTCCCTCCCTCCCTCCCTCCCTCTCCTCTTCCCTCTCCTCCTCCTCTCTCTCTCTCTCCCTCCCTCCCTCCCTCCCTCCCTCCTTCTCCTCCCTCCCTCCCTCCCTCCCTCCCTCCCTCCCTCCCTCTCCTCCTCCCTCCCTCTCTCCCTCCCTCCCATGGCATGAAAAGAGCCAACATGATTCCTTGGTCTACATGTCGGAGAGGCGTGTTTGTTCTATATCTATATTACATATTTCTAGCTGAACGTTCCAAAACATTGCCCTGCTGAACGCACCCCAGATGTCATGGGGAAAATAGTTATCCTTCTAGGGAGCAATATTGTACCCTGCAGGCCTCTAGTGTGTTGGATGATCAGCGCTCTGCCTGTCCAAGGCTCTCCCCTGCAGTGTGTGTGTGCTTTTGTGTCCAAGCCAAGGGTACTGCTAATGGCTTTCTGTTTCGTCTGTATCTGGAGATGCATCCCTGTGGTGCCCTCTTACTCTCTCCCTCCATCTCTTTCTTTCTCTCTCCCTCCATCTCAAGGGGTCAATATAGGCTTGTCTCTCCATCCATTCATGACAACATTGGCCCAAGGTTTTCATTCTCTTTCTCTTTCCCCAGAAACATCCGGTGGTCGCCCGTTATCCCCAGACCTCTTAGCTAGAGTTGTGATTGCTCTCTCTCTTTCTCTCTCTCTCTCTCTCTCTCTCTCTCTCTCTCTCTCTCTCTCTACCTCTCTCTCTCTCCCCCTCTCTCTCAGATCCTCCAGTACAACCAGTGTATTTTAATGTAGATCCCAATCAGTGGAGGCTGCTGAAGGGAGAACGGCTCATAATAAAGCGGCATCCATCTTCTCTTGGGGGACAGTATTCTACCCAGTGTTGCAGACACACTCTCTGCTAGTTCATTGGTCCTGGTTGTTACTGGTCCTGGTGGTAATCCTTGTATTCTCTGTCGATGATGTGATCTCCTATATGTTCCTGTTACCTCACTGAACTGAGATACCACCATGGTAAATGTTGAAATGTTAAACCAATTAGCGTTATAGCGTTTTATTTCCAACCGAATTACTGCTACCACCACCAGGTCTATTATACAAACACCGGTCTGGTGGCCACATTGCCCAATCTGAGACACAGTCAGAGAAGGTGTGTGTGTTTGTGTATGTGTGTGTGTGTGTGTGTGTGTGTGTGTGTGTGTGTGTGTGTGTGTGTGTGTGTGTGTGTGTGTGTGTGTGTGTGTGTGTGTGTGTGTGTGTGTGTGTGTGTGTGTGATGGACACACAATTCCATTAGAAAAAGCACAATTCCATTAGAAAAAGCAGCCAAAACCTCCCCAAGAGTTAGAGTCAGAGTTAAAATCAGAGTCAGAGTTAGAGTCAGAGTCAGACTTAGAGTTAGAGTTAGAGTCAGAGTTAGAGACAGAGTTAGAGTCAGAGTTAGAGTCAAAGTTAGAGTTAGATTCAGAGTTAGAGACAGAGTCAGAGTCAGAGTTAGAGTCAGAGTTAGAGTTAGATTCAGAGTTAGAGACAGAGTTAGAGCCAGAGTTAGAGTCAGAGTTAGAATCAGAGTTAGAGTTAGAGTCAGAGTTAGAGACAGAGTTAGAGACAGAGTCAGAATCAGAGTTAGAGTCAGATTTAGAGTCAGAGCCAGAGTCAGAGTTAGAGTCAGAGTCAGAAACAGAGTCAGAGTCAGGGTCAGAGTCAGAGTCAGAATCAGAGTTAGAGTCAGATTTAGAGTCAGAGCCAGAGTCAGAGTCAGAGTCAGAGTCAGAGTCAGAAACAGAGTTAGAGTCAGAGTCAGAGATAGAGACAGAGTTAGAGACAGAGTCAGAGCCATGTGAATGTTAAACACCAGCGTCAGAGTGTGTTAGGCTGCAATCGGAGCAATAACTGGCTAGTTGAATCCGATCACATTCCGGTCGATTACACAAACACCGGTCTGGTGGCCACATACATTTACATTACATTTTAGTCATTTAGCAGACGCTCTTATCCAGAGCGACTTACAGGAGCAATTAGGGTTAAGTGCCTTGCTCAAGGGCACATTTACGTCATTTAGCAGACGCTCTTATCCAGAGCGACTACAAATTGGTGCATTCACCCTATAGCCAGTGGGATAACCACTTTACAATTATACTATTTTTATTTTATTTATTTTTTACAGTGAGGGAAAAAAGTATTTGATCCCCTGCTGATTTTGTACGTTTGCCCACTGACAAAGACATGATCAGTCTATAATTTTAATGGTAGGTTTATTTGAACAGTAATAGAAAGAATAACAACAACAAAATCCAGAAAAACGCTTGTCAAAAATGTTATAAATTGATTTGCATTTTAATGAGGGAAATAAGTATTTGACCCCTCTGCAAAACATGACTTTGTACTTGGTGGCAAAACCCTTGTTGGCAATCACAGAGGTCAGACGTTTCTTGTAGTTGGCCACCAGGTTTGCACACATATCAGGAGGGTTTTTGTTCCACTCCTCTTTGCAGATCTTCTCCAAGTCATCAAGGTTTCGAGGCTGACGTTTGGCAACTCGAACCTTCAGCTTCCTCCACACATTTTCTATGGGATTAAGGTCTGGAGACTGGCTAGGCCACTCCAGGACCTTAATGTGCTTCTTCTTGAGCCACTCCTTTGTTGCCTTGGCCGTGTGTTTTGGGTCATTGTCATGCTGGAATACCCATCCATGACCCATTTTCAATGCACTGCCTGAGGGAAGGAGGTTCTCACCCAAGATTTGATGGTACATGGCCCCGTCCATCGTCCCTTTGAGGCAGTGAAGTTGTCCTGTCCCCTTAGCAGAAAAACACCCCCAAAGTATAATGTTTCCACCTCCATGTTTGACGGTGGGGATGGTGTTCTTGG